>NW_008337421.1:664567-701911 GCF_000622305.1 Nannospalax galili | reverse complement strand
CCTATATCTTGTAGGTTTTTCCCAATGTTTTCTTCTAAGAGTTTCAGAGTTTCAGGCTTTACATTGAGGTCTTTGAGCCATTTGGAATTGACTTTTGTGCAGGGTGAAAGATAGGGGTTTAGTTTCATTCTTCTACAAGTGGAGATCCAGTTTTGCCAGCACCATTTATCATGCATTTCTTTAATAGTCATGACTCTTTATTCTTCTTGGGTCAGGTATCGCTCCTTAGGTTGCCTGTGAGTCATAACCTTGGACTCTTTTTGAAAACTACAGTGTATTTTTGTTCTGAGAGATTTTGATTCTGTATCTCTGGCAGGGGTGTCATTAAATACACATCCCCCACTGTCTTCTCTGGGTTCAACTTCAACTAAGCCATTGATTATGTTCACTTCAGTAAGAGTCTTCTCTATTAAAGTTACTACTAATTTTTCTTTGCAGCTAATAAGTATTTTTAACAGATATGTTTAGAAACTATGTATTTAAGACTATCACATTTTAAATGCTTTTATTTGTTTATATTACTATGGACTCAGATTTTATTCATTGAGTTATCTGTCCTGAATTCTCAGGTGCGAGCCCTTGAGTCTCTGCATATTTTGACATTTTTATTTATTTATTTATTTATTTTTATTTATTTATTATTTATTTTTGTCTTTTTGAGACAGGGTCTCCCTGTAGCCCCTGCTGGCCTGGAACTCGCTATATAGACCAGGCTGGCCTCGAACTCACAGAGATCTGCCTCCCAAGTGCTGGGATTAAAGGCATGCACCTGGCTGCTCTTGCTTTAAATAAAAAAAAATATATATGTGTATGTTTGTAAGTGCCTGTAGAGACCAGAACAGGGTATTAGATGCCCTGGAGCTGAAGTTATGATGTGAGCTGCCCAGTGTAGGTGCTGGGAATTGAACTTGGGTCCTCAGGAAGAGCAGTGTGCACTCTTAACTGCTGAGCCATTTCTCTGACCCTAAGTAGGTTCTTGCTTTAAGGAATAATGAGGCAATTGATCTGATATTTTCCCTGCACTAGAACCAGTCATTTCTTTGAGGAGGACTGGTCATTTTCAATAGAGAATCTTGTTTTGAATCTGAGATATGAGTGCTAAGTGCGTGCTCACTGTTGCTGCTCAGGCACCAAGACTTTCTTTGACTTAGTAATGTAACAAAGGAGTCAACCTTTGTCTGTCTATGGGTCTCTGTCTTTCTGTCCCACACATTTACATATATTTTCTTTACACATTTATGTTGAAAACGTTTTATACCAATCCCCTTCCCTCTCGCTCTTTTTCTTTCTCTCAAGTTGGGATCTTGTATAGCCTGGGCTAGCCTTGAACTTGTGAACTTCCTACCTCAGTCTCCCAAGTGCTGGGGTTATAAGTGTGTGCAACAACAACCAGGTCTGCATTACTTAATTCTTATCTAACCCCTTAGATCTCATATTTATCTTCTTCCTTTCCATGTTTCCATTGCCATTTCTATAGTTACAGCTTTTTTATATTATGTAATTTATTCAATTTATTAATTATTAGAACATTATACATCTATTTTTACAAAAGCAAAAATGACATCAATATTCATATAACTGCTTCATGTAGGAGTAACATCCCTAACCTCAACTATTTACTGATGATTATGCATCTTTAGATCAACGGAAAGAGGGATATTGCATGTGAACCTGTAATTAGCAGTGAAAGATGTTTTCAGAGAGGTACTAAAAAATCAATATGCTAAAATTATTTTAAGTAACAGAAATACAGAGAGAAGTTATTAAGAAAAACGCTCCCAAGAATAGAGTGGGCTGGTGAGCTGAGGAAAAGTACATGCTCAAGGCAGGCTCTAAAATGATTTTTGGTGGGGTGTGAGGGTGTGGGGCAGGATGTCAGGAAGACCAGGTTGATCTTAAATTCAGTATGTACGGAAGGGTGACCTTGAACTTCTGGTCTTCCTACCTCCACCTCCCAAGTGCTGGGATTAGAGGCATTCATCTCTCTCTTTCTTTCTTTCTTCTTTCTTTCTTTCTTTCTTTCTTTCTTTCTTTCTTTCTTTCTTTCTTCCTTCCTTCCTTCCTTCCTTCCTTCCTTCCTTTCTTTCTTTCTTTCTTTCTTTCTTTCTTTCTTTCTTTCTTCTTTCTTTTTTAAATGTACAATTACTTTATTGAAGCAGGTAAGCCAATACTAAGTGCATGTAGATACAGGGAGGCAGCACAGAGGAAGTGGGGTGTCCTGGAAAGTTGACAGTACTAGCAGCTTTGCTCAGTATGTGCTGAGGATCCAGGTTACCACATCTTCCCATTGTTCAGTTCTCCATGGACCAGTTTTCAGTGAAAGAACTCTGGAGACCAAATAGAAAGGATTCTTGGAGCTATCGACTAACAGTCCTAAAGAGCTTCTCTCAGCTGAGGCATCCAGTGAAGCAATAACCTAAGTTTTGGGTTCCTCTGGAAGTCTGAAAAGCGTCTGTCACACTGCATCCCCACACTCTTGCTCCTGGTCCCATGTTCCATGCACTCATTCTTCAAACATCTCTTCATCTCTCGATCAAGATCATTGCAATGACCAAAAAAAAAAAAAAAAAAAATCTCAGAATGTTGTGATGTGACATCCCTGAAGCGACAGACATTGCAGTCTTCAGGGTGTAAGTGTGGAGACGGTCAGGAGGATAGACCGCATCCATGCTGGGCAGGTCACAGCTGCCTGTAACTCCAGCTCCGGGGGTTCTGACACGGTCATCTGGCCTCCATAGGCACCCTCACACATTCGGAATACACTCACATAGACAGACACATACACACAATTAAAAATAAAAAGAGATATTAAAAATGACCAAATGGCCCCAGTTATTGAAGATGGCAAAAAAAAACAAAACTAAACAAAACACCTGTCAGTTTTCTTGATCGGACTGATCACCATTCATTTCCTTCAGAATCTTCATTGATGAATTTAAGCGAATATATGTTAGCATTATCTTCTCTTTCAGCTCTGCAGCCTTTTCTGGCAGAGATACATTGCGAATATCCATCTCAGATGCCTTCGTTTTTAAGAGATAGCACACCATTTTATTATCAGAAAGGCAGCCGGAGCAGCATGCAAGCCACCAGGAATCTTACAGGAGCTGCATTTGAGGGAACCTTCAATGCCAGCCAGCAAGGACGTTTCTTGTGACTCTGGAGAAGGCCACGGCCGGCGGGACCAGGCGAGGTGCACCAGGAGCACGTGGCAACGCAGTGGATACCACGTCCCTCGGGCTGCAGCCACCCAGGTAGCCTGCCCAGCGGTGAGGACCCACTCACCACCTGGGTGTCCCACTCCATGGAGGTCATAAAAGAAAAAGTAGGTGGTCGGTCAATTCCTTAGCGCTGTCTCCAACTCACTATGCAAGGACAGCATCGCATGCCGGGAGCAAGGCGCTGTGAGCGGCCGGCCGTCTTTCTAGTTATAACTTTTCTAGGTGCATCCTCAAGGATGCCAACCTTAAAGTTTTTTAAGACTGTTTATTTTATTTTATTTTATTTTTTTTTATTTTTAAGACTTAACTCGTGTTTTAGCCAGGTGTGGTGGCCGAATGTCTTTAGTCCCAGCACTGAGGAGGCAGAGGCTGCTCTGTGAGTTCGAGGCCAGCCTGGTGTACTTAGTGAGTTCCAGGACAGCTGGGGGCCACCCTGGCTCAAAAAGACCAAAAAATAAAAAAAGTATATGAGCATTTTGCCACATGTGTGTATGAGTACTACATAAGTACAGTGCCCACAGAGGCCAGAAGAAATCATCAGATCTCCAAGAATTGGAGTTTCAGATGGTCATTAGCTGCCACATAGGTGCTGGGAATGGAACTTGGATCCCCTGAAAGAGAAGCCAGTGCTCTTAACCACTGAATAATCTCTCCAGGCCCTATTTTACTTTACATAACCATTCCTTGATTTTGCTTAATAGCCTGTTTCTGGTGCCATGACTCCCCACCATGATGGACTGAGCCTTCTGTTGCCATGACTCCCCACCATGATGGACTGGGCCTTCTGTTGCCATGACTCCCCACCATGATGGACTGGGCCTTCTGTTGCCATGACTCCCCACCATGATGGACTGGGCCTTCTGTTGCCATGACTCCCCACCATGATGGACTGGGCCTTCTGTTGCCATGACTCCCCACCATGATGGACTGGGCCTTCTGTTGCCATGACTCCCCACCATGATGGACTGGGCCTTCTGTTGCCATGACTCCCCACCATGATGGACTGGGCCTTCTGTTGCCATGACTCCCCACCATGATGGACTGGGCCTTCTGTTGCCATGACTCCCCACCATGATGGACAGAGCCTTCTGTTGCATGACTCCCCACCATGATGGACTGAGCCTTCTGTTGCCAGGACTACCCACCATGATGGACTGGGCCTTCTGTTGCCATGACTCCCCACCATGATGGACTGGGCCTTCTGTTGCCATGACTCCCCACCATGATGGACTGGGCCTTCTGTTGCCATGACTCCCCACCATGATGGACTGGGCCTTCTGTTGCCATGACTCCCCACCATGATGGACTGGGCCTTCTGTTGCCATGACTCCCCACCATGATGGACTGGGCCTTCTGTTGCCATGACTCCCCACCATGATGGACTGGGCCTTCTGTTGCCATGACTCCCCACCATGATGGACTGGGCCTTCTGTTGCCATGACTCCCCACCATGATGGACTGGGCCTTCTGTTGCCATGACTCCCCACCATGATGGACTGGGCCTTCTGTTGCCATGACTCCCCACCATGATGGACAGAGCCTTCTGTTGCATGACTCCCCACCATGATGGACTGAGCCTTCTGTTGCCAGGACTACCCACCATGATGGACTGGGCCTTCTGTTGCCATGACTCCCCACCATGATGGACTGGGCCTTCTGTTGCCATGACTCCCCACCATGATGGACTGGGCCTTCTGTTGCCATGACTCCCCACCATGATGGACTGGGCCTTCTGTTGCCATGACTCCCCACCATGATGGACTGGGCCTTCTGTTGCCATGACTCCCCACCATGATGGACTGGGCCTTCTGTTGCCATGACTCCCCACCATGATGGACTGGGCCTTCTGTTGCCATGACTCCCCACCATGATGGACTGGGCCTTCTGTTGCCATGACTCCCCACCATGATGGACTGGGCCTTCTGTTGCCATGACTCCCCACCATGATGGACTGGGCCTTCTGTTGCCATGACTCCCCACCATGATGGACTGGGCCTTCTGTTGCCATGACTCCCCACCATGATGGACTGGGCCTTCTGTTGCCAGGACTACCCACCATGATGGACTGGGCCTTCTGTTGCCATGACTCCCCACCATGATAGACTGAGCCTTCTGTTGCCATGACTCCCCACCATGATGGACTGGGCCTTCTGTTGCCAGGACTACCCACCATGATGGACTGGGCCTTCTGTTGCCATGACTCCCCACCATGATGGACTGGCCCTTCTGTTGCCATGGTTTCCCATGATTGACAGCCCTAAAACTAAGAGCCAAAAAAAGCCCTCCCTTCCTTGGAAGGAATTTATTCCCAGTCATTAGAAAAATAACTAATGCAGAAAACTGGTGGGGAATGGGATGATTGTGACATTTATGACCATGTGATTACTAGTCTTTTTGGAATGGTTTTGCAGGAGGACTATAGGAGAGTTTGGAACTTTGAGCTAGAAAAGCCCCAGAATACTGTAAATAGAGCTTAGTGGGCCATCCTGGCAAGAGTTTAGAAGATCAGAATGCAAAGAGAAGCACAGATAGCAGAGACCTGACTCATGCAGTTTCAGAGAGGAACAAGGCTCTGTCAGGAGCTGGGCTAGAGGCCATTCCTGTTACATTCTGACGAAGAACCTAGTTGCATCCTGCTTGTGTCCTGAGAGCTTGAGTGAGGATGAATTTAAAAGTAACAGACTGAACTGCAGAAATGGTCACCTGGCAAAGTGCTTGTCATGCAAGTATGAAGACCTCAATGAAATCCTCCAGAACCCATGCAAAAAGATGGGCATGGTGGCATAATTTCCATACCAGGGAGACAGAGATAAGACAGCTTAGATGAATTGGTAAGCTGTAGTTTCAATGAGAGACCCTGCTTATGAGTTACTTTTCTGTTGCCATGATAAAACACCATGATCAAAGCTTGTGGTTCCAGAGGAATGACTCCATCATGACAGGGAGTCATGGTGGTAGAGGCAGCTGGATCAGAAAGCAGAGAGCTCATATCTTCAGCCAGTTGCAGGAAGCAGCGAGAAAGAGAGTGGAATAAAACTGGAAGTAGGGCAAAGGCTATGAACTCCCAAAAGCCCGCACCCACTCTGATGTGCTTCCTCCAGCCAAGGCTGCATCCAAACCTCTACAAAGAGCACCAACTGGGTCCAAATACTCAAATAAATGAAGAGAATGAAGAAGACAACTGATGTTGACCTCTGTCCTCCACAAACACATGCACACATACAGAGAGAGAGAGAGAGAGAGAGAGAGAGAGAGAGAGAGAGAGAGAGAGAGAACAGACTAATTTATTTGGCAGAGTAAGTTTCTAGACAAGATAACATTCATGTTGTGCCATGATTATTGCTCATTGCACTTATCCAGGTCTACAGAGAACTGACTTCTGCAGGTTGTCCTCTGACTTCCACATGTACACTGTAACACAAACACACATGTGTACATACACACATTAAAAAAAAGAGTAACAAAAATTGAAAAGCAAACAAACTCCAAAGGCAAAACTCCATCCATTGAAGGCTACATCTTGTGAAAATGCAGATTCACTTGAAAGATGAATGAGAATGCATTAGAGGGTGTTCTTCATTGAGAAACAACTGCCAGAAAAGTGTTTTCCTGGATTTAGCAACCAAGAAATACAGCAGTTGCTATTAGACTGCATTTCAAGTTGGCAACAGACATTGGCAGTATCATCCACACAGTCCAGGGTCTGTGGGTATGAAAGATACAAGAGTAAGGGGGTTGTGGTCAGGAGTGCCAAGGTCCTTGAGAGCAGCTGCACCCAGGCAATGTGTTGCAGGATCAGGTTTTCTGCAAGGAACCCTAGAGAGGCCATTATGTGAAGTTACAAAAGGAAGGGCCAGAGTTGTGTAGAGACCCCAGAAAGTTAGAGATGCTAGAACCATGAGGTATCTTCCACCTAGGAATGCTGCAGGCACAGAGTAGGGGTGGCCCAAGAGAGAGGCTGTGTGTGACTCAGGGAAGACTGCTGGAGTCAAAATGATTTCATCATGAGCCCTAGATGCTAGACATAGACGTGCAGGATTTAGTGTTTGCTCTGTTGGGTTGCAGTCTTACTTTGGTCTGTGAACTGAAGTTCCTAGAGTGATTAGAACATCTGTGATTACAGATGGCTGGAATATTGCAGGTCTGGAGTCCGGAGCCAAATTATCTTGGGCTATGTTTAGGCCCCTTAATAGCTACTTATTGCCTATCTTTGTATCTGACCTAACATTCTTGTGACAATTAGGGAAACTTTGTTTTGGAATGTACATAGACAGCCCTAGCTTCCCCTAACCCAAAGGCTAAGAATGTCATTAGGTAGTATCTGAGGCCTACAGCAGTGATTTCTCTGCTTTTCTGGAACCCACCTACCTGAGGTTTCCACCAATGGATTTTAAAAATATGTTGGGTTATGAATTTCTTTGCTTAGCTCCAGGCCAACCACTTTTATAGTGACTCTTTTGATGATAATCTCAGAAAAGGAAAAAGATTTAGTTACAATCCTAAGATTAGATTCATGAAGAAAACAACATTAAGTCAGTTTTTAGGATGGGGACTTTCTCCCTGGGTGGACCCTATTTAATAGCGACTCATTAAAAAAAAAAATCCCGAAGAGGCAGTGTCACACACCCAAATTATGAAATATCATCATGACCCTCAAGATCTCCTACTTTTGAGATCGGAGAGATGGCTCAGAGGTTAAGAGCACTGACTGCTCTTGCTAGAGGACCCAGGTTCAGTTCCCAGTACCCACATGATAGCTAATAACTGCCTGTAACTCCAATTCTAGGGGATCTGATGCTCTCTTCTGACCTCCTCAGGCATTGTATGACCAAGGTGCACCTACATACATGCAAGTAATACATTCATATACATAAAATAAAAATAATGAATTTTTTTTAAAAAAAAGATCTATTTTTGTAACTCTCATTTCAATGGTGGTCACTTAAATTCATGTTGGGGAATTTGAGTCTTTTCTAGTTGCTGTGATAAGATACCTGATAAAAGCAACAGACAAGATTATTTTAGCTTGAAGTTCAAAGTGCATTTCATGGTGGGGAAGTCACTGCTCAGGCATTTCAAGGAACTGGCCACATTGTGTCCTCAGTCCAGGAGCAGAGGGAGGAATGTATGCTCAGCTCACTGCTGACATTTTATACAGCTAGGGAATGGTGTCAGCAGCACTCCTGTGTCTCCCCACCACCTTCTAATTCAAGTCCTAAGAAGCAGTACTTTCCCCCCATTTATAAATAAACGGTGCCCCTTTCCTTTATTTATTTATTTATTTATTTATTTATTTATTTATTTTCCACAGGGTGTCCTTAGCCCCAGGCCCCTTGGAATTCACTATGGCTGGCCTGGATCTCACAGAGATTCACCAGCCTCAGCCTCCTGAGGGCTGTGATTAAAGGTGAGAGCCACTGTGCCCCATGCTCCTTTTCTATTTATTATTTACTGACTTGGAGTTTCAACAGACTGTTTATCACGATTCTACGTCTTTTTCTTGTCTTCTAATGTTGTGCTTCCGCCCTTCTTTCCTTTTCTTTCTAACCCAGCAAGATATGATCCCTTTCAGCATGGTTTTGTTGCTGTATGTTTGTTTCTTGAGTCCCCTCCTGCCCTTCCCGCCCTCTCCTGTGGGAGACAGGCTTGAGCCTAGGGTGAAAGTCTTACTGACAGCCATACAGCAGGCCTGAGGTAACTGCTGACCACTGGAGCCACAAGGAACGCCTTGTGACATTTGCTCCCATTGGCAGATCATGAGACTGATGCCTAGAGCTCGCCACTCCCTAATCACCACCCTTGAGATCCCAAATTGCAACACTTAGATAGTACAACAGCCTGGGTCACGTGGTTCCCAGGAAACCAGGCCCCATATGGAAACCAGAACCTAAGTAACCTGAAACCTATTATGCTAATAAGGTGTCTCAGTCGCAATGTTATGATAGGACACAGCCCTGCCAAAGATCTGAGTTGTAACTTCTTGATTGGACCCCTACCCCTATATAAGCTTGTGCCCTTCTGCAATAAAGTAGATCTACATCACCAAACTTCGTCTCCTGTGTCTGAATACGGCTCTGCTGACACAGTAGCGAAGATGGGAGGCAGTGCCACAACGAGCAGAAGAGCGGCCCCAGCAGCGGCCGGGCAGAAGAGCTGCATCAGAGACCACAACTTGCGGCCGCAGCAAGGAGTGAAGGGCAGCCTGTGTGATTGCAGGCAGTGCCTGTGTGAGCCGAGGAGCGGTGCCTGGAGACAGCACCCAGCACTGGAAAAGTGGAGGAGTGGCGGCAGCTGGCAGCGGCCACACTCTCCCACCTCCCTTGTTGGCTGATCTTCAAGAGCAGGAGCCAAAAACGGAAGGAAATTAGGAGCCAGAGCTAGGGCTGGGGAGGAGAGAGCCCTGCATGCTTCCTCCTCCACTGTCCCCCTTGACCTCCAACTTGGGGGTCCTGAGCCCACATTGCCCAGCACCAGTTGGGATAAAGATTCCTGTTTCTAGCTCCCTGGGGAGGCAAGAACAGAATTTAAAATACCCTTCCCAACCAGAAAAATGCTACAATCTCCCCAGAGGGAGGGACCCTGCTACTCCAACAGGAGGTGACACTCCCCAGTCAACTCACAATGCCTTTTTATTGGCTGGTTAAGGTCTGCCTTATGAGCTCCTATTTTGTAAGAAGGTCCTGATTTTTCCATCTCATAATTTTAAAAAACACATTGTGTATTTCTTGAGGTTTATTTTAAATTTAATTAAAAAATTTTACTTACGAGTTTTTGGAAGCTGCAAATCCTCAAATTCATTAATCCTCTCATTAAATTGAGTTTCCTAACAAGTCCTTGCCCTTTCACCAAATTTCTCTCCTGGGGCCTCTGCCAGAGGTCTGTCTGTTCCAGAGCAGGTTCCCTGTGATGTGTCTTGAATCTCCTTTCTCGTGTGTGTGTGTGTGTGTGTGTGTGTGTGTGTGTGTGTGTGTGTACACCCTCAAGCAACTTTATGAGAACGTGTGCTTGGAGGAACATTTTGTGAGTTCTTGCTCATCTGAAAGTGTATATATTCTGTTCTTAGATTTGGTATGGAATAGTTTGGTATGGAATTATAGATTAGCAATGAGGTTTTGCATAGTACTGGGAAAACACTTTGCTTTAAAGTCATCTGTCGTCCAGTTGTCTATGATTTGTTGAGAAGCCTGATTATAAGTAGTGTTTCCATCTGTCATGGAAGCTGTGGGATCTGCTTTTGCCTGTGTTCCTGACTGTCACTCTGAAGGGTTGGCTAGATGGGTCATTGTACACTGCACTGGGACACAACACTGACTAGAGTTATAGGTTGTCCTCTGGAAGAACAGCAAGTGCTTTTCACTACTGAACCATCTCTCCAGCCCCTTTTTCCTTTTTTTCTTTTTCTTTCTTTCTTTCTTTCTTTCTTTCTTATTTTATTTATTTTTTGAGGCAAAGTCTCATATGTAGCCCAAAGTGACCAGGAACTCAGCATGTAACCCAGGCTAGCACGCAGCTTTCAGTGATCTCTATCTTTGCCTCCAGTTCTGGGAGGATTACAGGCCCACATGTAACCAGGCCTAGCTCACTTCATTTTTTTTTTTTTGTCTGAGACAAGTCTCCCAGTAGCCCCAGCTGCCCTAGAAGTCACTATGTACACAAGGCTGGCTTGTTTTTACAGAGATCTGCCTGCCTTTGTGTCCTGAGTGCTGGGATTAAAGGCGTGCACCACCATGCCTGGCTCACTTAATATCTGGTAAGTCCTGTCTTCAAAAAATTACGCAGGAAATTCAGTATATGACTAGTATGGGCCTTGCAAATAAAGCTGATTTTCTTTCTCTTCTCTCCCTCCCTCCCTCCCTCCCTCCCTTTTTCCTTCCCTCCCTCCCTCTTTCTTTCCAGGATCTTTATGGGTTACAGACATGACCCACACATCCAGCTTAAATTTTTCTTTAAAATAAAAATAATGACATGTTGTTGAAATTACCTACGTGTATGTGTGCGTATATACAATAAAAATTCTAAGATGTTAAGTGCTGAATTTCCTCTTGCCTACAACATTCAGCACCTAGAATGTGGGTGACATGTGTCACCAGATGGCGCCAGTACACTAGCCCCGTAATTGTAAAATGGAAGCTTGACTTTCAGAGTGTTCGTGTATCGTGCTTTCTTAATAAATTTTCCTACTGAAATTGTCTAAGACTCATGGGACATAGTGGAACAAAGGAGAGAGAGAATACTAATGCACCCCTTAACTCTCATCAATGAAACTTCTTCACACAACAGAGGGTAAGGAACCCAGGGCTCAGGGACCATTGCGGAAGACGTGCATGAGCATAGGGAAATAGAGTCATACTGACTCCTGGGACTTTGCCCATATGAACTTACAGCAATGGTGATAGCATGTACAAGATGCATGCAAACTCAAGCAGACAAAAACCCAGTCCAGGATTGTGGAAATGGGCAGCAGGCCCTAATCTTAGTGGAGGAACGATTGGGCAGCTGATTGCTGCTGTGAGGAAGAACTGATCTTCTTAAAGGCAGGGACTCTAGATAGGCTGACTAGACCCCAGTGGATGACCTTGCACTGAAGGATGTCAGGGCATGTTAACTTGACTAGGTAGGCCTTAACATAAATGCATGAAATCCAGTGGGGGACTATGGGTGGGTGCTGATGGGGAAGGAAGTATACAGATGATTAAGATGTGTATAAAATACACAAAAATTCAATAAAAAAATTACCCACTGAGTTTTACTGAAAAAAAAAAAGACTGCAACTGTTGCTGTGAGTTCAAACCTGCAACCACCACACTGTGCCTGGAAGCCAGTGCTCCAGGCCGCTCATTCCCAGCTCTGGGTCTTCTATTCGGCCTGCCGCTCTGTGATATTCCTGAGCCTCGGAGAGGGTGAGATAGATGTCCAGTTTATGGTTGGACACTCAACAGTTACTTATTCACAACACTTTTAAGACTAATTTTAAGTCTCTGAAGTTACCACTAACCACCACAAAAAAGAAGCGTCTCAGGACTGGAGAGATGGGCCAGCGGTTAAGAACATTGACTCTTCTTGCAGAAGACCTGGGTTCGAATCCCAACATCCACAACCATCCTTAACTCCAGTTCCAGAGGATCTGACACCCTCTTCTGTCCACCATGTATTATACAACATGGGTGCAAAACACTCATACACATAATCTAAAAATAGATGAATACATTTAAAAAACTAAAAAGCTTCTCACAGCAGTAATCTGTGAGTTGCAGATGGTTGTTCAGAAGGAAGTCGGATGTGCATGGCATGTCCATTTAGCAAAACCACAGCTTCCTCAATAAGCCTATGACCTCCGAGGCCATGGGCCTGACTGGGTTTACAGTGCCAAATGTGAATTTCTTACAGTGGAGCAAGCAACTTTTATCCATCAAAGCACGATGCCACCATTCAACCTCTTCTTAGTTTTAATTTTGATTTTATTTTTTTGTTATATCACCAAGTGTCATTTCTGTATGGATTCATTATTAGTTTTGGTTGATCATCCCTCCACTTAATTCCCTCCTTTCCCCCTCTTCCTGCCATGGCTCCCTTTTAACCCTTTCCTCTCCCTGTGTCCTCCCTTCCACTTTGGTGAGACAGGGCTTCCCACTACCCCTCCCTTCTGAGCATTGTTTTTCATCTTTCTCAAGAACTCTGTTCTAATTTTAGAACTTTAACTTTTATATGATGTGGGGAATTGCTCTTCTGATCCTATTTGGTGTTCTGTAGGTCTTTTATACTTGGATGGATCTCCTTTTTCTAGGTTTGGGGAAATGTCTGCTATGGTCATATTGAAATTATTTTTATGCCTCTGGTTGGCATGGAGTTTTCTTTCTATGCCTACAATCCATTGGACTTTTCATTGTTTCCCAAATATCTTGCATGTTCCATTCATATGTTTTATTGAACATTAATCATTCTTTTTCAATCTGTCTGCAATGCCATCTGAGTCACTCTCACTGAGTACTAGTACTCTGGGATTGATAGGTGTCTTGTTTACTTTTGTTGTGATAAAATACCCTGACAAGAACAACTCAAGGGAGAAAGGATTTACTCTGGCTACAGTTTGTGGTTACAGCCCACCATGGCAGGGAAGTCAAGGTAGCAGGAGCTTGAGGCACTGGTCACGTGGCACCTACAGTCAGGAAGCAAAGAGAGATGAATGCTTGTGCTCAGTTCTCTTTCTCTTTGTATGTAGTCCAGGATCCAGCCCAGGGAATGGTGGGTGTTTCCCTTGGCTAACCTAATCAAGACACTCCCTCACAGACATGTCCAGAGGCATATTTTCTAGGTGATTCTAGATGTCAACACATTGGCAATTGAGATCAATCATCACAATAGATTTCAGAAGAAACATATCTTAGTTTTTCCTGTTACTTATGTTTTTGCATTGAGACTTGCACATCAGGACTTAGATTATTGGTTGAATTTTAAATTTACTTTTATATTTTTTTAAAACCTTTTTTTCTTTCTTTTCTTTTCTTTTTTTTTTTTTTGGTATTTTTGAGACAGGGTCTCTAATCCATGCCCACTCCCTTCCCTCCAACAAAGATGTGTGCCATCACACCGGCTTATTTTATTATTTTAAAAAATATTTTATTTATTATTTTTTATTTTATGTGTATGAGTGTATTGCCTGGATGTACGTAAATGCACCTGTGTCATGCAATGCCCACAGAGGTCAGAAGAGGTCATTGGATCCTCTGGAACTGGAGTTTTGGATGGCTGGGGACTCGAACCTGGGTCCACTGCAAGAACAGCCAGTGCTCTTAGCTGTTCTCCAGCCCCTACATTTTACTTATTTAATTACCTGTCTTTCAGTGGATGTGTTTGTAATGTTCAGTAGAGACTATGTCCCAAATTACCTTCCAGTGCTGTGATAGAATACCTCGATAGAAGCAACTCAAGGGAGGAAGGGTTATGTAGCTCACAGCTCCAGGTCACAGTCCACTATAGTGCGGAAGTCACAATGGCAGGAGCTTGCAGCAGCTAGTCACATCGTATCCCTAATCAGGAACAGACAGCAGTGAATGCATGCATGCTTGCTAGTGCTCAGCTCTTTCTCTACTCTTATGCAAGCCAGGATCTCATCAATGCCAAGGAATGCTCCTGCCCACAGGGAGCAGATCCTCCTGCATCATTAACATAAGTGCATAGTCTGTCACAGACATTCTCAGATGCCCTTCACCCAGGTGATTCTACATTGTGTCAATCTGACAATTAAAACTATCACAGGGGCTGGAGGGACAGCTCGGTAGCTAAGAGCACTGGCTGCTTTTGCAGAGGATTTGGGTTTGGTTCCCAGCACCCACATGGTGGCTAATAACCATCCCTAACTCTCATTCCAGGGGATCCTGTAACTCTTCTGGCTTCTGCATGCGCTGCAAGCATGTGGTGCACTTACATACTTGTAGGCAAAACACTCATACACATAAAATAAAAATAAATAAATAAAATAAGCTATCATAGACTAGGTGGCAGTAAGGCTGAGGTGTTTTTTTCACTCATTCATACTGGTGCTCAGGGCCCCAGATTCTATCTCTAGTTCACCCTTGAGTATATAATCCTGTCTGCAATAAGGGTCACCATATAGGAGCAGACCCACTATTAAAACTGAATAATCTTCAACTACAAAACAATTATCTCTAAAGTTCTAACCACTTTATGGAGTAAAGAGGCATCACTAGGACTGTGTATATTAGCAATAATATTCATTATTGTGGGTGTGAGCGGAAAACAAAAGATAAAAAGAAGAAAAAGAATAGAACTAGTGATTATGGGATGACGGAGAAAAAGGGGGGTTATGAAGAGAAGAGGGCCTTGTAGTAAAACAAAAAACGGGGTGGTAGATGAGGGAGTTTGGGCTAAAGCTAGACTGAAAAGAGAGGTAAAGACATGCCATCAGATAATGTAGGGTAGTCCCATGTCTCAGGAGGCTGAGGCACAGAGACTCTGCAAACCAGGTCAGGCTATCTATGTTCTTTGGGATAGGAAAAAGTAAGAAAGGGTAAGGAGGGGGAAAAATACAGGAGAAGGACAGAGTGGGCTGGCCTGGCCTGCTGTTACGTTAGTTATTAAATGAAGAATGAAGAGATGTGAGGGAGAAAGGGATGGCAGAGTCCCATTCTCTCCTCGTTTGAACGATCAGATTGTCAATTCCAACCTAGTTTGTAGGCACAGAGGCAGAGTCTCAGCTACTGATCACACTCTCTGAGTTCTGTCAGGGATCCAGCTTTGAGTGCTGGATCCGCCCCTGTGCAGCTCTTGACAATGTCCTGTGAACAGCTTGGTGTCTGTGTGAGGGTTCCGGTGCACACTTTAGTTCTCCTGTCATTGAATACTGCGCGGATGTGGTTCAAAGTTCTTTCCTGCGCTCTGGAAGTATTCTATTTGTCAGTTTTCAGCATATAGCCTCATGACACTTGGTCTGAGTTCCCTGAGAGTGATTCTCAGAGGGTCTCCGGCTGCTAAGCCACAGCATCTCAAGTCCTTCAAAATGGTGTTTACTTCTGTGTTGATCAGTATCTACCATCCAAGAGTGTTTTCCCAGCACTGCTTTCTGCTAAGGCTGTTGCGCCCTGGATCTAGCCTCTGTTGTTGGTGTTGTATAGGGTTGAATTTCTGATAGCTGTTTCCCTGTGTTATTCCTGGAGTCTCTGGCAGACAGCAACTAAGTGTTTGCCATCTTTGAATTCTCTTAAGAATTTTTGAAAGATGCTTTTGCTAGGTAGCCCAGGCTGACCATGATTTCCCCTACCCCCTGCCTGGTACCGAGGACTGAACACAGGACATGTTATGAAATTGCTCTACTGTTGACCTACACCCCTAACCCTGGCCATGAGCTTTAAATCTTACTGCTTCACCTCCAGAGTGCTGGGAGTACAGGCATATACTACATATCCCGTCAAAAAGGTTTTGATGGCAGTGTACCTTTATTTTACATTTATAGGTTATTAGAACTTGATGTGTTACTTTTGTGATTTTTTTTCACTACCGTTTGAAATAAGAATTAAATCAGTACCTATTCCGATGCAGAGGATGAGGAGGATGAGGCCAATGTGCGCATAGAAGGTACACAGTAGAATGTCCCACACCACCTAATTATTTTTCCTAGCTCCATAAACTCTGTCCTTTGTGCTCATGCTGTGCCCCCAGGGGTTTCTCTGGTTCTACCAGTAAGGTGCAGGGCCATTAATCTACTCTTCTGGGTGCTCAGCCAGAGACAGAAGGCATAGGGCAAACTTCAGGTCTAGACATCATCAAGACTTTACTGAAACCTTTGAAGAACAAAACTGTAGCCCTAGCTGGCCTGGAACTCACTACATAGACCAGGCTGGCCTGGAACTCACAGAGATCCGCCTGCCTCTGCCTTCTGAGTCCTGGGGTTAAAGGCATATACCTCCTAGTCAGGCTGAAATCTTTTTCTTTTTCTTCTTTTTGAAAAAATATTTATTATTTTTATTTAATGTGTATGCGTGTATTGCCCGCATGCAGGTAAGTGCACCCATGCCGTGCAATGCCCGTGGAAGACAGAAGAGGCTGTCAGATCCCCTAGAACTGGAGTTAAGGACAGTTGTTAGCTGCCATGTGGGTGCTGGGATTCGAACTTGGGTCTTCTGGAAGAACAGCCAGTGTTCTTCACCGCTGAGCCATCTCTCCAGCCCCTGAAGTCTTTTTCTTATACTCAAAATAATTTTTTCAAAAAGTCTATTCAGAAGATTATTTTAATTTTAAAAGCAGGAAATAAATTGGTTAGAGCAAAACTATTAAACCCATTGTTTTCTTCTTAGCCTTTTAAATTTAACTAAGAATTTTTATTACTCAATTTATTAACGTAGTAGACATCCGACTAGTGCCCAAGGTAAAAAGAAGCTTTTTTGATGAACGCAGAAGCAGCAAAAGACAGGGAGGAGAAAACATAAATATTTCAAAGGCAGCTTGATACCGTGTCTATTTAACAAAACAACTGTACTAGGCTCTCCCCTGGGACCTAGGGCCTCCAGCCACAGACTCTCGACCAGGTTTACGGTACCAGACATAAGTTCCGTCCTGTGTTAAAGGCCTTAAATCCAAACAGAAAGTAGTTGATTGCCCCCATAGTAGTAATGTGGGTGTCGTACTGGTGGGCCTGTCTTACCAGGCAGGTTCTTAGTGTAGACTGTGGGTCCAGAGCTGGGCAGGATAGTGGATAACTTTTCCTCCCCAGCAGCTTCATTACACTGTGAAAGCCAACAGGAAGGAGATGCCCATTTCAGATCCAACTCGATTTCTTAATGTCCTGCAACCCAAGTGTATGGAGTCTTTTTTATTTTTGAAGCAAGGTCTCACGGCCCTGGCTAGCCTGGTACTCACTATGTAGAGCAGGTTGGCATTTAACTCACAGAGATCCACCTGCCTCTGCCTCTCAAGTGCTGAGATTAAGGACATGCACCACAATACCTGGCATGTGTGGTGTTTTCAACAATAGGGTCTTATGAACTAGTTCTGCATTGCCAATAGCCTGTAATGCTTTGGGGACCTCTGAGGTCTCCCTGACCAACACTTACAAGGAAGTATTGCACACCTAGCACTAGGATTTCCAGTTTGTGACCTTAGACTTCTAAGAGGACCATTAATCACTCAGCACTATACTTCCATTCAGATTTTATAAAAATTGTGCTAGATGTGGTGGTGCATGCCTTTAGCACTTGGGAGTCAGAAGCAGGAGGATCTCTGTGAGTTCAAGGCCAGCCTGGTCTACAAAGCAAAAATTTTTAATTTTTTAAAAAAAATTTGATTTATATTTATTTTATGTGTTTTGACTGAATGTATGTAAATGTACCAGTGCAGTTACAGGTGGTTGTTAGCTGCCACCTGGGTGTGGGAACCAAACCCAGGTCCTCTGCAAGAACAGTCAGCGCTCTTAACCACTGAGTCATCTCTCCAGCCCCCTAAAAATTGTGTTTCTAATTGACTTCCAGTATACGGTTTCCATATGGCCTTTCCTACATCCTTGGTTTAGTTAGGCCCTCCCCCACCCTCCCCTTTCCCTGCCTCCGTTGTCATTTAAGCTTTTCTACTCTTAATACTCTACTTCACATTACATGTGTTCTGCTATCCCCCTCCCCCAAGGCCTCTTTATTCTCCTCTCTCTCCAATGGTCCTTTCTAGCTTCCTGGCCTTTCCAGACACTCCAGTATAAGTATACTAGTGTAGGAATTCAAAGCTAGGATGTGCACATGAGAAAGAACATGTGACATATATCTGGGCTTGGGCCACTTTGCTCAGTTTTTGTTATTGTGGGGCTATAACACAAGTTGAAGTCAAGTATCAGGATAACTCTAGCAATGCTCTCTGCTCAGGACAGCTTTGGTTATTCAGGGCCTTTTAGTGCTGTGAAAAATATTGGAATCTTGAATCTGTATTGAATCTATACATTGCTTTTAACAGTATATGCATTTTCATGATTATTAATTCTCTTAATCCATGAACATAGGTCTTTCTTCCTTCTAGTTTACTGGTGCCTTACTACCCATTTACTAACAATGCTCCTTGAAATCTCCCTGCTCCTCCTTATAGGGTTTTTTTCTTTCTGTTTAATATGTATTTATTTATTTTATGTATGTGAGTACGTTGCCTGCACATGTGTAAGTGTACCTGTGTTATGTAATGCCCGTGGAGGTCAGAAGAGGGTGTCATATCCCCGGAACTGGAGTTATAGATGGTTGTTAGCCTCTGTGTGGGTGCTGGGCCTCGAACCCAAGTCCTTTTCAAGAGCAGCCAGTGCTCTTAACCACCAAGCCCCCCGCCCCCAGCTTTTTCTGTTTAGTTCCTGCTTTCAAGCACTATCCTACCTCTCACTGGAGAGAGATCCCCTTCCTCTCACTTTTGCTTTGCTTTTGAAGTCCTGTGTTACATTCTCAGACCCTGTCACTTTTAAAGTCCTGGCTCTGTTTTCATATTTGCTAGACAGGTTGCTGGACCAATACTGCTATGTAAATGGCTTTATGTAAATCCAAAAATAACTCACTCTTTCTTTTGTTTAACTTCTCATCTCCAAAACAAACAATGTCAGTGCTAGAGAATGTGGGCTAAAAAAAAGAATTAATTCATCAAAAATGTAAGGTTTTAAAGATTATTTATTTATGCTGATATAGTCATTTATATAAAATTATTTAAGTGGCAAGAAACAAGACATTGAGGATACAATGTGGACTAGGAGAGAATCTAAAATACCATGATTTCAGTGGAGAAATGTCCAGGACTGTAACACCAGAACATACAGTAAAGTGACAGCTTACTTCTGTTTACTTAAAATAAGCACGTTTAAAAAATTATTTATTTATTATTTTATGTATATGTGTGTATTGCCTGCATGTAAGTAAGTGCACCTGTGTTGTGCAATGCCCACAGAGGACAGAAGAGGCTGTCAGAAGCCCTGCAACTGGAGTTATGGACAGTTGTTACCTGCCATGTGGGTGCTGGGATTCGAACCCAGGTCTTCTGAAAGAACAGCCAGTGTTCTTAGCCACTGAGCCATCTCTCCAGCCCCAGCACATTTTGTTTTTTAAGATTAATTTATTTTTATTTTATGTGTATGGGTGTTTGCCTGCATGTATGTATGTGTACCAATGCCTGTGGAGGCCAGAAGAGGGCATCAGATCCTCTGGAACTGGAGTTATAGACATTTGGAGCCACCTGTGAGTTGCATGTGGATGCTGGGAACCAAACCTGGGTCCTCTGCAAGAGAAGCAAGGGCTCTTAACCACTGAGCCATCTATCCAGCCCCTAATAAACACATTTTAACAAGACAAGAAGAGAAATTCTGAGACTTCAATATGTTTAAATATTTACTATTTTAAAATAAACTAGATAAGAACACACACATTAACATTTTGAGCATTCTCGTTCTCTTAAAATTTATAATCTAGTGGCTAGCAAAGCACAGGTTGCAGGACCTGCTCTTATGGAGAAAATATTCTTAAATCTAAAACGTCATATTAGGGGGATTGGAGAGATAGCACAGCGGTTAAGAACACTGACTGTTCTTGCAGAAGAGCTGGGTTTGAATCCCAGCACCCACATGGCAGCTAACAGCTGTCCATAACTCCAGTTCCAGGGGGTCTGACAGCCTCTTCTGTCCTCCACGGGCATTTCACAACACGGGTGCACTTACCTACATGCAGGCAATACGTGCATACACAAAATAAAAATAATAAATAAAATATTTTTTAAAAACTCATATCAAATAGAACCCATTTATTTGTTATGAGAAGAGGCATCCTCTAGGAGGTTTGTGTTGATAGATACTTCCTTTGATCTCTTAAGGAGAACTTGATCTGTTCATCAGCTTTTGTGATCTTCCAGCCATGAAAACTGGAAGGTCAGATTTACTTTCATCAGTACAAATCATAGAATGAGTGTCAGTGATGAGATATGTTGTTATTGTCATCATGAAAATGTGATTGTTTTGAAGTGTAAGTTCCTTAGGTCTCAAACTTACGAGAAATATTTATCTCTGTCTTCTGCCTTTTATTTTATTTTGAGACAGAATCTAACTGTGCAGCACCTGGAACTCACTATATAGTCCAGGCTGGCCTCAGATTTATGGCAATCCTCCTTCCTCAGCCTCCTAAATTCTGAGATTGCAGTTATAATGACCTACCATGCCCAGAAAGAGTTATCTTTTTATTTTATTAGTTTGTTTATTTGAGACACATTCTCATGCAGCCCATACTTTCTCAAACTCATTATGTAGCTAAGAATAATCTTGAATGTCCGATCCTCCTGCCTCACCTCCTGAGCACTGGAATGACAGGCATATACGACCATACTCAGTTTTACACAGTGCTGGGGACTGAGCCCAGGGCCTTGTGCATGCTAGATCAGTACTCTACCAACTGCGCGTATATCCTCAGCCTGTGAAAGAGCTATGTTAAGGGCAGAAGGAAGTATGTGGATAAAATGTATTGTCTCATTGTTGACTTTAATTTGTTGTTTGACTAGGAAATGACTATGCATATATTGGAGCAAACCACTGGAGAAGAATATGACTCTTTGTTTTAAAGTTTTTGTGGCATGGAGATCATATACAGGGTATCACACTTGCTTTGCCACTGAGCCAAATCTCAGTCCTGACTCCTTTATTTGTGCCACAGTCTTACAACGAACAAAATAAAAGAGTACATGAAAATACTTTGAGCTATTTATATAATAGAGAAAATATACTGTGAGATATTGTGATTGTGGTGGATATAATACTATAACCAGAGTCACTATTTGGTCTAATTTCATAAGAAATTATAATTCAAAATCTCACAAAAATATTGATGGACAATTCAACCCTTACTGTGTAGTTACAGCAAAATTATTGGTACATAAACTCATCATATTCTTCAGTGACCTGCAACCTGGTAAAATTGTAAATTAAGCTGGGTGTGATGGCACATACCTTTAATCCCAGAACTCAGGAGGCAGAGGCGAGTGGATTTCTATGAGTTCAAGGCCAGTCTGGTCTACATAGTGAGTTCCAGGACAGCTGGGGCTACAGAGAGACCCTGTCTCAAAAAAGACCAAAAAACAAAAAAAAAAAAAAAAAAAAAAAAAAAAAAAAAAGTAAGTTAAATCGTTGTTTTTCGAAGGGATTCGCTCTCTTGACTCCTTTACCTTGAGGAGGAAAAAAAGAACTGGCTTTAATTAGTGTACACACGGGATGTGTGATGTATGGGAGATTTGTAAAAGAGCTGTCAAGATTGAATCATGAAGAAAATGTGAATCGTGTAATAGCAAGAAGCCTGAATAAACAAAAGCCATCCAACAACAAGTAAAAGCCCGGGACCTGAGGACTTTACGGAATAAATTCTACCAAATATTTAAACAAAAATAAATTCTGATTATTCTCAAACTCTTCCAGAACAATTGAAGTAGAGGAAATAATTACAAATCAATTTATGTAAAATCAACCCTAATACCAAAGACAGTCAAGAACACTATAAAAAATTATGTGCCAATATCTGGTGAACATATATGCAAAAATAAAAAACCATGAAAATGGAGTTAACAGTATACTGAATGGACCATATGCCATGGTCAAACTGAATCCATCCTTGATATATCAGTTATTTTCTCATGCATACGACCAAATACCTGAAAAGAACAAATTTAAGGGGAAAGGGGTTTATTTTAATTCATAGTGTGAGGGGATACAGTCCATCATAGTGGGGAAGGCGTGGTGGCAGGAGGCTCCATGGCGGTAGGACCGTGTAGCAGGAACTTCTTGCCAGCTCTCATCTATGATAAACAGGAAGCAATATCTACAAAGACCCACTCCATATTTAACCACTTACACTAATTAGGGCAATGTTTCCAAAGGTTCCATAACCCTGAAACGGTATGACAAACAGGAGAGCAAGTGTTCAAAACACCTGAACCTGTGGAGACATTTTATATCCAAACAATAACATTCTGCCCCTCATCTCTGTAGACTCATGATCATACTGCAACATTCACTCACGTCAACTTTAAAAGTCCCCATGATTTAGCAGTTTCAATACTGTTCAAAATTTTTTCTAATACAGTTTCAATATTCTCCAAAGTTTTTTTTTCTAATACTCAAGGCAATCTCTTAACTGTGAACACATGTAAAAAATAAAATCAAGTTACATGCTTCTAGTAGTCAATGACTCAGTAAAACTTACCTATTCCAAAAGTGAGGAATGGGGACTAGCAAATAAAAATGGAGCCAAAAAAACCAGAAATCCATCGGATCAAGTACCAAACCCTACAGCTCCATGTCAGGTGTCTGGGGCTTGTGATGGTATCATTTGTGCTCAATAGGTAACCCCACCCCACCAATCTGTTGTCTGTGGCATATGGAGGTTCTTTCTTGGGTTGGCTCCACTTTATACCTGCAGTTTCCCTAGGTTAATGTCTTATATTTTGGGCATCGCCGATATCCTGGGGTCTGCACTGCAACTTAGGGTTCACCTTTGTAGGCCACTCAGGAGCTCCATGCAGGGAATTCAATCCTGATAGTGTGAATTCATAAAAGCATAAAAGCACACCTTATGAACCTGTTGTCTTAGTTTCTTTGTCTGTGGTTATGATAAAATACCATGACAAAGCAACTTAATGGAGAAAGAGTTTCTTTTGGTTTACAGTTTCAGAAGGATACAGTCCATCAAGGCAAGGAAGACAGGGCAGTAGGCAGGGAGCTGATGGTGGCAGAGCAGGAGGCTGGCTAGTCACTTGGCATCCATCACCAGGAAGCAGAGGGTGAGCAGGAAATTGGGCTTGACTATAAAGCCTAAAAGCCCCCAGTGGCCCAATTCCTCCAGTCATGCTCCATCTCGAGAGTAAAGGTTCTGTAATTTTTTTAAACAGTGCTACCAGTTGGGAATGAAACATTCAAATATGTGAGCTTGTGGGAGACATTCCACATTAAAACCACAGCATTCTGCCCCTGCCCCCATAGGCTCATGGCTATCTCTTGATGCAAAATGTACTCAGTTCAATTTCAAAAGTCCCCATAGTATTTATCCATCCCGAAACTGTTCAACAGTCCAAAGACCCTGACCTCAAGGAAATCTCTTACCTGTGACCCATGCTTAAAAAACTCATACTTCCAACATATAAGGCAAAGAGTATACTTTCCCAAAGGGAAGAATGAGGACATAGCAATAAAAGATTGGACCAAAGAAAGACTGAAACCCAGCAGGGCAAAAACCAAGTCCTGTAGCTCCATGGGTGGCATCTGGGACTTGGAATCATCTCAGTTCCAAAGGGCTTCCATAGCCCTGCCCCCCAGCTCCACGGCCTGCAGCACATAGAGCCTCTTTCTTGGGTTTGTTCTACTCTGTATATTTGTTCTGCCTTGAAATTTCCTCTGCCAAATAAATTAGGCCATTATTTTAAAATTTAGCCTCATTCGAATTCCTGGGACACAAGTGGAATGTGGTCAGATTCTTTGCCAGAATATAACCTTTAGCCCAATTCCTAACAGAGTTCTTGTTTTCGGCAGAAACCTCATGAGCCAGACCTCCTCAGTCTGCATTTTTCTTTGCCTTCTCATCTTCTAAACTTTCATAAAAATAAGTCAGTAACCTCTGCTTATAGGCTATGAAGACTTTCTAGCCAAAAGTTCCAAAATCTTCCACATTTCTCCTGCAAACCTCTTCCAAAGGTCTAAGAAAAACATGGTCAAGTTTATCACAGCAATGGCCCCATAGCTTGGTATCGGTTTTCTATTTTAGTTACTTCCTCATTGCTGTGATCAAATATGGTGACAAAACCAAGTTAAGGGAGAAAGGGCTGAAATTTTGGTTTTTAACTCTAAAGAGATGTAGTCCATAATTGTGGGGAAGGCATGGCAGAAGACAGGAAGGGTGTGGTGCCAGGAGCAGGAAGCTGGCTACTCTCATTGTATCCACAATCATGAAACAGAGCATGAACAGGAAGGGGGACTGGGCTATAAAGCCTCAAGCCTGCCATCAGTGACTGACTTCTTCCAGTGAGGCTCCACTTATGAAAGAGTCCACAACTTACCCAAACAGCACCGCCAAGTGTGGACCACATGTACAAACACATGAGCCTATAGTGGGCGTTTCACATTTCTCACGATTGGCTTCAGTTATCAACTTGACACATCTGGGAAGAGGAAACCTCAAGGGGAGAACTTCTTGTATCAGGTTGGTCTGTGGGCATATCTGTGAGGCATTTTCTTGACTGTTGAGTGATGTGTCAGGGCTGAACCCCTGTGGGTACCACTCCTGGGGAGGTGGTCCTGGTTGTATGAGAAAGCAGGCTGAGCACAGGCCAGTGGAGCAAACGGGGAATCCTCCAGAGGTTCCTAAAACAATACAAGCTGTTGTCATTGCTTTTGGTTGCCCACAGGGACTAGATGGGAAGACCTTACTGCTGAAGACCCACAGAATTTGAATATAGGCCACAGAGAAATCAAGTTGAAACTGAGCTGTAAACTCCCTCCTTGCTGGTTAGCATTCACAATGCTAGAAGATGCTATTCAGGATACTGAGGGAGAAATGTCCTCAACGGTTTTATTCAGCCATTGACCCTGTGTGCTACGATATGAACTTGAAAGGCAAGGTCCACCCACTGGTGTAATAGTGGCATGGCTTTTGAGAGGTAACCAACGACTTTATGATTGGATGTGAGATCTGCCTCATGGGAGGGAATACCTGTTACTGACAACCTGGTCCAAAACCTGTGGCTGAGGAGGTCACAGGCCCTAGGAAGGAATCTACTGCTAATGATTTGTTAAATGGAGGTGTTGTAAAGTGCCTTCTAAATGTTTATGTTTCTACTTAGAGGCTAATACTGCTCTCTGTCTTGGGCAGAGAATCTTTTTGCATTGGTAACAGTTAATGTAGAGACTCATAGCTGGTCAGTGTGCTGAGAGTAAGTGACAGTTAAGTGCTCAACCCTAAACAGAATAGCTGTATCACCCCGTCCACAGCACAGGGAACATCATGAAGCAGGAGGTGGAAAGATTGTAGGAGCCAGAGGATGGGGGGGTCCTGTGAAACACTGTGTTCTGGATATGACATGGTAGTCACACTCATGAATGCACAGCAGCTGTGGCTCCCTATACAACCTACACAAGATTGAACCCTTCAACATTCCCTCATGGATGGGGGAGGGGCTCACCAGGCCCCACTCCTCCCTGAGAATGTGTTTATAGCTAACGGTTTCTGGGGCAGAGGAAGTCATTTCCTTTAGGGTTATAGCCACTGGCAAGTGGCCCATGCTCCAGTAAATAACCTATCCATGTTCCTACAAGTCAACCTCATTAAATTCAGTGATTCACACACACACAAGACATGCAAATAGGAAGGGGACTAGCTGAGATGAAGAAGAGGGTCTGCAGGAATGGAAGGTGGACAAAAGAAGGTAATGGTAGTAACGTGTTGTATGCATGTAAAAAGCCAAAAAAAAAAAAAAATCAAAAGCAATGAAATCTTGAGGAGGTAGTCCTAATGGAAGTTGGGACATGACATTTATGAAATCGTACTGAATAGAATGATGAAATCACACAGACTGGCCAGCGAGATGGCTCAGTGGGTAAAGGTGTCTGCTGTCAAATCTGATGATCTGAGTCTGATCCCTGAGACTCACGTGGTGAAAGGAGAGAACCAACTTCCACAGGTCTTCCTCTGACCTCCACATGCACACTGTGGTACACACAAACACACACATGCACACACACACACACACACACGTGTTCACATTAATGTCAGAAAAATGTTTCTTAAAAAAGAAAACGATTTTAAAAACAGCACTGAGTAATTCATAAAGAACAGAAATTTATTTTTCACAATTCTAAAGGCCGGGAAGTCCAAGATCAAGTCCCTGGCATCTAGAGAGGGTGTCTGGCTTTACCTGAAGAGCAAGGGAACAAGCTGGCTGAACACTGCCTGAAGCCTTTCTTACAGTGGCCTTCATTCCATCCATGAAGGAAGATCATAATCAACTCTTCGAGCAGGCTCTCTCAGGAAATTAAGTGAATAGAGGCCAATTTCCTACGCTAAGATAAGAAGAACAATCCACATAAACCACCCTTGTTTTGTTTCCCTGATTGTATTTCTAAGAGACAAGACTGGGAAGTCTAGAGAGGGAGATGCACAGCTCTTGGCACCTCTGCTGTGACACTACATCATACTCCTATACATATGTTGAACTTCATGTAATTCAAAGATCCATGATGTGAACATAGCCCGAGTGAGATGGTTCATAGTGCATACCAACTCAGCCATGTGTAGAATTTCTGCCGTTTACTGTAGAGGTTGTACTGTAGAGGGTGTCGTGGAGGCTCAAAATAGCTCATGAGGACCTTTATTCATTCAACATCACAGTTAAAAGCCACGGGCCTCCCAGCAAAGACAGGTGTCTGGAAGCATGGTTGTCTTATATCCCTATCTGTGGGTAATGGAAGGGGATTGACAGACTCTGGCCCAGGACTTAACTTATATCAACTGATTGGTAAGTTAGGAGCTTAACTCTGACTCTGAACACAGTGGTAAGGAACAGTGGAGGAGTCTAGCAGACTGAATTGAGGTGAAATGTGCCAAGATGCTCATATGCCCCCTCCCCCCACTACTAATTTTTATCACATTTTCAGAAATTTTTAATTAACAGTGATGTTGAAAAGGCACAAGAAGTTTGAAAAAAAAGGAGAAAATTGTCACTCATAGTGGGTAGACATTGCTTTTTCTACACTCAGTCTCCAGTCTTTTCCCAAAGTAGAACATCTCAGATGGAGCCACAGCTGCTAGAAAATAAAAGTACGTGACTGTGAATATGCCAGAGGGTGAGGAACTGGTTTCAGTTTTGTGGAGATTGCTGTCAGAGCATAAGCAATGTGTGGGACTTCACTCTGATACACTGGACAGTTGGGAAGCACTTTGTGGAGCTTGCTTTCCTACTGAACAGGCTTTATCCTAAGATGCCCCCTGCTTGGATTTCCTCCTTCATAGTACCGTACTCTATTGCATGCAAAGAACAGGAAAAGTGAAATACAGACAAACATAACTCTGAAAAGACATTTTACATAAAAATCTCAAAAGATTTTAAGTTCTGTTTGTATAAACTCATCACAAGGGAGATAGGCCCCAACCTAGAAACCCCATGAACATCAGATCCAGATTGGAAGCACTTTATTTTTTCTGCTGATCTAGAGAATCACATGAAAACTTTGAGGCATCCTTCAGGCAACTATTCCAAGTATTTATTTGCTTGCTTATTTACTTATGCTGGGGTCCTTCCTGGTAGCCCAGGGTAGACTCGAGGTTTTTTATTATTATTTTTATTTGATGAGTGTATGGCCTGCATGTGTGTAAGTGCACCCATGTTATGTTGTGCAGTGCCTGTGGAGGTCAGAAGAGGGCGTCGGATTCCCTGGAGCTGGAGTTACAATGGTTGTTAGCTACCATGTGGGTACGGGGAATCGAACCTGGGTCCTCTGCAAGAGCAGCCAGTGCTCTCAACTGCTGAGCCATCTCTCCAGCTGAGATTATGGGCTTGACCAGCACACCTAGCTTCTTTTTTGCTGCAGGCTTTGCTTGTCCTGACACATTTAAATGTATTGAATTGTGTGACCTCCATGAAACCATGTGTTAGAGCACTGTCTGTGAACCTAGCCAGGTTGCCATTCAGTGCTTTGGAGGTGGGAAAAGAAGAAGGTGACAGATCAAAGTGAAAGGACTGAAATTACTGTTCTCACTTTTGACTGAAGCAACAGTCTCTTAAGGTGAGAGTCTCCCAGTGTGATTGCTTAGAGAAAACTACTAGAATGCTTTCCTGCTATCTGGGTAGTAACAGATTATTTACAGTCTCGGGAACAAATGTTTGGTTTTCACTGTGCCACCGACAAGTGACAACAGGATATGCTGTCAGGAAGAAACTGTTATATTTACAATCCGGCAGTGTCTTTCCTGATGTTAAAACACATCGCACCCCTTCTACTAAATTTGTGCTTTTCCTACAAATTCCACGTCTATTATTACATGGTACTCGTTCACCGTGACATGCCTTTTGCAACTCTTTGTATGGTACTGCTACAAAGTAATGCTGTGCATAACAATTGAGCTTATAGTGAATACTTTTAAACAATATTTCACTTTCACAATAATCATCACCACCAAGAGGTCTGTCGACATCAGCAATGATCCACCGTATGATTTTTTCTATGGTAGGTTGTTTGGTAGGCCCCGTGCCATACATTTCTTCCAAATGTGAATTGAATTCTGGTGTTAGTTCATCATTATATTCATCCCAGTAATCCCCATAAAGCTTCAGTGGCAGCAGACACAGTAGCAGCAGCAGCAGGGGCAGCCAGTCCTTGGTGACCGGAGTCCTCATCGTTTCTCTGCGGAGTCAAAGGCAGTAAGGAGAGATATTCTATTGTGGCAAAATGTTTCTGTTCCGTGTAGAGCCCGTTCCCATCAGCCACTCCCGTTCTGCCCTCACAGTATGTGGCTCATTTGAAAACTGTTTTATTTTTTCCTTTTTGTTTTACTTTAGTTTATGTATGAGTGTATTGCCTGCAGGTATGTAAGTGCACCCATGTTGTGCAATGCCCATGGAGGTCAGAGCCCCAGGACCTGGAGTTATGGATGGCTGTTAGCCACCATGTGGGTTCTGGGACTCAAACCTAGGTCCTCTACAAGAGCAGTCAGTACTCTTAACCGCTGAGCCAACTCTCCATACCCCCCTTTTGAAAACTGTTATAGTTGTGATTTCAGAATTTATTTAAGTATCTCTCTAATAATACTCTAAAAAAAAAACTTACCAGGTCTGTGTTAGTCCTGAGGACAGCAGATAAGGGAGGGGAATGTGAAAGAAAGGAGAGAGATAGCTAGAGAAAGAGAGCAGAATGAGATGAGGGGAGGTAGGAGGAAGGGAAGGGGAGGAGAGAATCAAGAGCAGCACAGATGAAAGGACAGAAGAAAGGTAGCAGATGGCGGTCATAGTGAGAGAAGGGAAGGTCCCACGGAGGAGAGGCTCATACACTCCTGTCTAGATGTGTCTACGTATATCTCATCCATTCTTAGAAATTAAATTGCACAGAAAAGTGCCTCAGGCAGTCCAGTCTCCCCTTGTTGATCCTGCGGTGATCAGAAACGTCTTCGACCTAAGACTTTTCTTCTCCTCTTGCTCACATCTGGCCACAGATGCCCTGAAACCCTTTTCAGGGGTCAAGCAAGGTCTATAGAGGCCCAGCAGACATGGGCTGAGCAGCTCCCACACCCACTTTATCCCGCTTCAAGCTTTTGTCCACTTTTTTTGGTTTTTGAGACAGGGTTTCCCATAGCCCCAGCTAGCCAGGACCTCACTGTGTAGACCAGGCTGGCCTCGGTCTCCCAGAGATCCACCTGCCTCTGTGTGCTGGCATGCATTCATCTTGTTTGTCCATTTCAAGGCCTCTGCTATGTAGTCTTTCACTCAGTGTAAGTCTTCTGCTAAGATGCTTCACTTTCTCATCTACCTTTTTCGTTGATGTCTTCCCCTAAGGTAGGCTTCATGGTTTCTGTTTTGATTGGGTTTTTACCTCCCTAAATTCATTCCAGTTTGTGTTGCTATCTGTGGCTATGGTGACCTCATCAGTAGATATTTCACTGTTATTGCATCACTTCTGTTTCTCTGTATGCCTTCTTACCCCACAGTACTCTGCCTACTATTTCTCCAATATAGTATTTGACAAGTTTGTAAATGTTGATGTTAAGATGATGCTATAGAGTACAAGACTAATTTTAAAAGAAAACACTATGTCCGTAGTGATAATTCATATCATTAGGCTGTCTGGTTAATTACGATAAATAATTTTTAGAATTTTATTTTTTTATGAGTATGAATGCTTTGCTTGTATGAATGTAAGTGTACTACATGCAGAGGCTAGAAGAGGGTGCCTGATCTGGAGTTTCAGATGGTTGTTAGCCACTATGTGGGTCCTCTGTAAGAATAGTCAGTGTTCTTAACCACTGAGCCATCGCCCCAGTTCCTGACAAAGAATGTTTAAAAGGCATTCTTTTTGTGTTGTTTTATTTTTTTGAGACAGGGTCTCCCTGTAGCCCCAACTGACCTGGAACTCACTATGTAGACCAGGCTGGCTTCAAACTCACAGAGATCCGCCTGCCTCTGCCTCCCGAGTGCTGGGATTAAAGGCATGCACCACCACACCGGGCAAGACTTTCTATAATAACCTGAACATATATCCAGAAATTCTTCCCACTTGCTAAAATAAGCAAGGTATACTCTAGTCTTTAGTGCAGAGGATCATCTTTCACAGACGGCTTCTGGGCCTATTTATCACTGTGTACTCCTATCTCAAATCTGACTGTTCCCATAATTCTTCAAGGAGGCTGTTCTCTCAGTGGACGGCAGTAACCTTAGCTCTACTAGGGAACAAACTTTAAGGCCTGACTTTGCCTGTGGTGTGCTTACCTTATTTAAACCCTGTGTTACTGTTCTTCAGAGAACCTGCGTTTGGATTGCAGTGCTTAGAACTTGACGCTAGAGGTACTACTGATCTTCAGTGAGAGGAAATCATTCTGGAACTAGGAAGAGAGAATGAATTGGACAGTTTGTAAGGACACTATTGAAGATAACTAAATTTTAAAATGATAACGTGGAGCTATACCAAGGATTTTTTACACATTATCTTCATCCAAACAACTAGAGAATGAAATTCTGTTTAATTTTTACTATTATTAGCATCTCCTCACACCTGAATGGTAACTGTCAATACGAGAATATAAAAGTGGCAGAGACAGACAGCCTTCACCAGAGCAAAGCTGGTTGATAAAGAGTGGCCTAGAAATTCTGGCCTATGTGATGGAGGTGTGGCAAGAACCGTGACTGATTGCAGGTGTCGATTCCAATCTTGTGAATTAGGAAAGGTCAAGCATGTAGAGAAAGATGGAGGTTTGGGAAACACACCGGGAGGTGAAGAAATAGGAAAGCTGAGCTCAGCAGTACAGCAGGCAGAAGAGAAGACCTCTGAACCGATGATGTAGATCGGTCGGTCTCGCGAGCATGTTCATAACCCGTTCATCCATCGCATTCCATGTCCCACTGAGACAGTCTGAGAGCTCAGTTTACAATCTCACCCTGGGAACTCAGAGCCCCTGCAGCCTCTTGAGCTGGAATGGACAAGGTGAGCACACACAAGAGCAGCGGAATCTGGGTCCCTAAAGCCTGCCCTCTCTACCTGCTGAGGACACGCTGAGGAAGGCGTTTATAAACAGTTTATAATACAAACAGAATGTCTGTGAGTGGTTGCAAACAGTGCTGGTGAGAACATAAGTTAGGAATCCTGAGTTTCTGTTTAGAAAGAAATTATTAGACTAGTTTTGAGGGGGAAAAGTTGATTGACAACTAAAAAGTTTAAAAAGTCATAAGAAACTTTTACTACCTAAACTTCTAAATGGAAGCTATAATGAAAGGCATGACAGCAATATTTTAGAGACATGTAGTATTTTGTGATGTGATATAACACCACAGTGTTAGCGTGTCTGACTAAGAGGGAGAGAAACCCTCAACACATCACCTACAACACCAGAGGAACCCCTTGAGTCACACAAGAGGAAAGTCCAGAGGCACAGCAGCAGGAACAGATGAAAAGTCTTACCTAGCCGCCTGTCTCTCCTCCAGGCCACTCTTTATCAACCAGCTTTGCTCTGGTGAAGGCTGTCTGTGAGTCTCTGCCACTTTTATATCCTTGTATTTTAGGATCACAGTGTTCCCAGCGTGCCATCCTCCCCCACCTTTTTCACCACAGAAAATGATACTCCTGATTGGCCCGACTTCTGTCGTGAGTGAATCTAGTGATGTGGGGACTTCTGACTGGTCATCCTGAAACATGTACTCTTCTTGGAGCAATAAGGCAAAACCACATTAAAACCCCAAGAGAACTTCAGTTTGTTGACAAAAGGGCTATTTCCACTGAAAAGGAGTGGGGGCCAAAGGCAAAAGCAGCACAAATACAATTCGTGAGAGTGGGAAAAATCTGAACACTAAGCTCTATCTACCTCACTATCTTTTTTTAAATTACATTTTGCTTTTTAATTAAAAATTTTTGAATTTAATGGGGCTGGAGAGATGACTCAGAGGTTAAGAACACAGACTGCACAGCTAAAAATAAATCATAAAGAAAGAAGACAAGCTGTCTGAATCTTCCTGTTGTGAGTATATATTAGTGCTGTTGCACGTTATAAAGAGAATTATATGTCATTATTTTAAGTCAAGGAAAAATTGAGAATTTGGGCCCCAAATTATAAACAGGTAAGAACCAGTTCTCAAGAAAGAAAGCAATTGCTGAGGTTAACAACGGTGTAGTCATTTGCTTCACATTGCCTTGTTCTGACGCTCCCTAGTGGTCTATGGGATTCGATGCTCTCACATTGCCTTGCACTATTTTGTGAACCGTATTATTAAAAATCCTGAGCTTGGGGCTGGAGACATGCCTCAGTGGTTAAGAGCACTGGTTGCTCCTGCAGAAGAACTAGGTTCAATTCCCAGCACCCGCATGGCAGCTAACAACCATTTGTAACTCCAGTTCCAGGGGATCCACCGCCCTCTTCTGGCCGCTCCTGGCATTGCATGACATGGATGCACTTACATGCATGCAGGTAATACATTCCTACACATAAACTGAAACTAAAAAAAAAAAAAAAATCCTGACCTTAACAAATCCAGCTCACATTAAAACTGATGAAATCTGAAAAAATAAGGCCTGTAGGCTGATTATCAATACATTTTTTTGATTTTATAGTAAAGTTTAGTAAAATGTTTCCACTGGGGGAAGGAAAGAATGAAAAGTAAGACTGGCATACAATTTTACAACTTCCTATGATTTAGTAAGTTACTTTTAAAATAAATGTTTTTAAAAAACAAGCCAATGGGGGGTGCTGAAGAAACGGCTCAGCAGTTAAGAGCACTGGCTCCTGTTCTAGAGGACCCAGGTATGGTTCCCAGCACCCACATGGCTGCTAACAACCATCCATAACTCCAGTTCCAGGGGAATCTGATACCCTCTTCTGACCTCTACAGGCATTGTATATCATGGGTGCACTTACATACACGCAAGGAATACATTCATACACATAAAATAAAAAAAAATAAATAAAAAAGAATTTTTAAAAAACCAAGTCAGTAGATCTTTACTTTGACATAGAAAGAACAACCATCTCTGACTCCAGTTCCAGGGGATCTAATGCCCCTGGCCTATGCAGGCACCAGGCACACACATGGTGTACATACACACAGGCAAAACACTTATACATAAATCTTTTTTTAAAATTTTAAGCAGAAATAAAAATTGTCAAGGAACACAAGTGCTGGGAGACGTAGAGCCTCAGAGAACATTTCTTGTGGGAATGTAAAAGACACAGCACTGGAAGCTAGCTTGGCAGTTGCCTTTTCTCCCTCCTCCCTCCCTCTTTTGTGTTCTCTCTCTTCCTCCCCCACCCCTCTCTCGATCTCATTGTGAGCCCAGAGTGGGCTCAAACTTGACACCCTCTTGCCTCAGCTTTCTGAGTCTAGGATGACAGTCATATGAAGCACACTCAGCTAGTCTGCCAGTTTTTCTAAAGCTAAATATAGACTCACCGTGAAACATACAATCACACATCTACCTATCTACTCTATCTAAAAAAAAAACTTACATGTGACTTTTATATCAGCTTGATTTCTTTAAGTTTTAGATTTGCTTATTTTTATGATAAGCATAAATAAAACACATGTGTGTGCCTGTGTGAATTTATGTGCACCACATGTATGCAGGTGCCAGGGAGGCCAGAAGATGGCATCAGATACCCTAGAACTGGAGTTACAGGCCATTATGAGACACGCAGTATGGGTGCTGGGAGCCAAACCTGGGTCTTCTGCGAGGGCAGTATGTGCTCTAAGCTGCTGAGCCGTCTCTCCATCGCCCACATCACTTTTATTAATAATTCCTTAAAACTAGGGGCTGGAAAGAAGGCTTAGTCAGCAAAGTGCTTGCCATGTAAGCATGGATTGAGAACCTCAATTCGATCCCCAGCAACCACATAAAAAGCCAGACTTGTAATTCTAGTGTTGGCAAGAGGATCCCTGTAGCTCACTGGCCAGGCACTCAAGCTGAATCTACAAGCCACAGATCCCATTGAGAGACTCTGTCTCAAAAACTACGGTGAATGATACCCAAGTTTGATTACTGATTTCCACATACATGTGGAAGAGAGTGTAGAGAAAGTCATAGTAAGAAGTAATTGGATTTGCCTGACAGAATTCCTAAGGGTTAAAGTTGAAGTAATTTGAACAAAAAAATCTAAAAATTAGCCTTAGATTACAACCCAAAGCATAATATAAACATCCATGAATCCATACTAGTATAAACGATACCTGAGCAAATAAATAAATAAATAAATGGTTATTACTCCTTGACATTTCTAGAACCCTCACCCATCCTGGTGACTTGCTTTTAAGAGTACAGTATGAGCCAGGCATGGTGGCACATGCATTTAATCCCAGCACTTGGGAGGTAGAGGCAGGTGGATCTCAGTGAGCTCAAGGCCAGCCTGGTCTGCATAGCAAATTCCAGGCCAGCTAGGACTACAGGGAGACCCTGTTGCTAAAAGACAAAAAAAAAAAAAAAGTACAGTATGAAAAATTCAAAGAAACTAAAAGTTGACTTTACAGTGGAGGATAAAGGTTGAGGAGCCAACCTAAAGGTTAAGCAGGGTGAGGAGCCAGGAAATGATACGCACATCTCATATTGACCTCTTCCCTTCTCTTCTTCTTTTTTTAAATTACTTTTGTTTTTCATTTATTTTTATTTTATGTGTATGACTGTTAGGCCTGTACGTGTGTAAGTGCACCCATGCCATGCAATGCCCATGGAGGACAAAAGAGGGTATTGGATCCCCTGGAACTGGAGTTAAGGACAGTTCTTAGCTGCCATGTGGGTGCTGGGATATGAACCCAGGTCTTCTACAAGAACAGTCAGTGTTCTTAACCACTGAGCCATCCCTCCAGCCCCATCTCCCCTTCTTTTCTTATTGCTATCATTCTGTTTCCTGTCTCACTGTCTTGCTTAGATTATGCATGTCACTTGACTATAGAATGCATCTTTATCTCTCCTTTAACTTAATGTGTCTATTGCTATGATGTTAATGTTCATTGTTTCTTTTTTAGTTATATTTACTGTGAATCTTCAAATTGTTTTTCATGACCTTTATATTAATTTCCATGGCTTCTGTAACACACTTCTACAAACTTGGTGACTTAAAACAACACACATTGGTTTTCCTACAGTTCTGGAGGCCAGGAGTCTGAAATCAATTTCACTGTGTCAACATCAAGAAATTAGGGCCAGTGAGGCTCAGAAGGTAACCTATGGATAAATAGTAGATAAAGAGGGGGAAAACTGAAAAAAAAAAGTGATAAAAAACCCCCACAACAGATAAGAAAAGCAGTGTTTGATGCCCAGTTTGCCAGGCCAGGTGAGACTCTGTTCATGCAAGAGTTGCAAAAGAGGTTGATTTATCAGGGACCCCAGGACTGAGATAGTGCTTTAATGACTTTAGTGAGTCCCATGGTAGGACATGATCTTTGTAAAGGAAAAGAGACTTTAGAAGATCAGCATGACTTGGATTGACATGTGAACTGGGCTTGTAAGGTGCTAAAGCAAGTTAAAACAGACAAAAAAGAGAAAAAGTCAAAGGGGCCTCTTTCCATCACTTGAAGACAAATGTGGATAGATTTGCATCTAGAAAGAGTCCATAGAAAAAAAGTTAATAGAGTACCAGATTTAGCTGGTGAGCCTTAGGGCCTGACTAGCAGTTCGCCACAGGGGTAAAAATTGCAGACAATAGAGAGGTATAGCTGGTTCCTTGACCTTAGACTGTCAAGGAGGCAGGTCTCCAGGGATAGGAACCTCCCCAGCCACTTTCCTAACTGAGCAGCCAGGAGTACTTGCAGGTGAGGACCACGCAGGATGACTGAAAGCCTCATGTTGGACTGTGGACTTATTATTCTTCTATTAATGTTTAAAATATTTGGACCTGGGTATATGCTAGAAGCACGTGCTCAGTTTTTGGTGGTCCCAGGAGCATTGGAGGCCATAAACATCAGTTGGTAGATGTATATATAAAACAACACAAGTTAAAGACTAAGTTTAAGCTAGATGTGGCAGCACACAGCTTTAATCCAAGGCCAGCCTGGTCTACATAGCAAGTTCCAGGTCAGCTGGAGCCACAAGGAGACCCTGTCTCAAAAAGATTCAAAAAAAAAAAAAAAAAGACTAAGCTTAACTGAAGCGTGAACAGCTGTCTCCCCAGAGTACATTTCTCTTCTGGTCACAGAGATTATTTACTCAGCTAAGGAGAAAGGTGAAAACGTGGTCAAGGAAGTGGGTGACTCTCTCCATCGGCCCTAGGCCAGACCAAGCATCTATAGCCAGCCCCACCGTCCTGGTTTTCTTCTTCATTGCTGTGACAAAACACTCTGACCAATACCAACTTGGGGAGGAAAGGGTTTATTTATCTTACATATCCCAGGTCACAGTTCATCAGGGAGCCCAAGGTAGGAACTCAGGGCAGGAACCTGGAGGCAGGAGCTGGAGCACAGG
>NW_008337421.1:604552-664407 GCF_000622305.1 Nannospalax galili | reverse complement strand
GCCCACCTGCCCAGGGGTGGCACCACCCACAGTGGGCTGGGCCCTCCCACATCACTTATCAAGAAGATGCTCCTCAGACGTGGCCACAGGCCAGTCCAATAGAGGAAATTCCCCAATTGAGGCTCCCTCAACCCAGTGTGTCAAGTTGACACTAAAGCTATCCAGCACACCCACCAAATTCATCAAGGGTGGAAAAAAAAGCACAGAGATCCATGAAAATGCCCTAGGATGAGGCAGCCTGATGACTGATACAAAAGGATTAAAAATCTTTTCATGCTGTTTTAGACCTTGCTGACAGTTTAATTTCTTAGTTGTGAACTCCTGTGATCATCTGATATTTGGGACAGGTGGCAATAGACTTCCAGAGTCACCAAGTTTGTCTCCATTAACCCGCTATCGATTATCAGATGATGGTTCAGGCCTTTATGTTGCTGAATGACCCTGAGGGAGTAAAGTTGGAAAATCAGTTCACAAAGAGTCAACAAGGGTATCTTGTGAGAGTAAAAACAGATGCTCCCAAAAGTCATAAGGTCGTTGAAAATCCATTGCTGGGGTGGGTTAAATCCCTGGGAGTTGTTGGCCAGGGAGGTGTAAGGTTCCGAAAACAATAATGGCTATTGCCATCATCGTTGGTTGCATTCCTGAGCTGAATGCTGAGACCTTACTGCTGAAGATGTTGCATGCTTTAGTTGCAGGACTTGGAGAAGTGAGGCTAGGACTGAGCTGGAAGTACCCTCCCTGGGGTCTAGCTCTTGTGGTGCCAGAGGTGATATTAATGCTGCTGGGGAAAATGATGGCCCAGCATCCTACTCAGCTGTGGATTGTGCATGATTCATGATGGAAGTGCCAGGCAAGATGTGCCCTGTAGTGCAGCAGTGGACAAGTGGGTATGGTATGGACAGAACCAGCTGTCTGAGTGAACTTAAAGTCCACTAGACAGGGTGAAATCACATCTGATACTGGAAACTTACACAAAACCTATGGCCAGGGAAGTCATAGGTAACCATGAAAAAAATTGCTATTGCTTTGGAAAATAGATATGACAAGGCAATTCCCAAGGCTTGTGTTTATGTCTACAGGTTATTACCGTCATTGTCCTTTTGGATATTTTTCTGTCTTTTCCTTGTTACAAAATGTTAGATCAGAATTGACCAGGGCAATGTGTAAATGAAAGATGAGAGATTGTTAGGAGGAGATTTTCTCTATTGAGAACAATGAAGGTGGTGACAGATTCTCCAGGATTTGAAACTACGTCCTCGGGACAGCTGGTGGACTGCTTATAGAGGTTGGGGGATTGGAAAGGGAGGTGGGTAGGGCTATTTTAGTAGTTCAGTGTAAGTGCCTGTGGCAGTAGGGTTTTGAGACAGTAGGGCTGTTATTTGTTTTCCCAGATAACACAGTCTCCATGTTGGGGGATTTTACACAGTTCCTTGGTTGGAAATTAGCTTGGATCTGAGGTTTATCTGAGGCTTACTCATCTGGCATGGGGCCCTTTGGAAGTTAGTTCTGGGCCCTTTTAGGTCCAGGCATTTAACCTTCATTCTTCACTTGTGTTTTGTAACAAAAAAAATAGCACTGGGACTCACCACTGGCCACACTCTGGAGGCAGAAGGATAAATGAAAGAATGTGAGGGGTCAGTAGCTCACTAGAGTTAAAAGAAAATAGACTTCTAGGTCACCCCCTCCAAGGCTCAAGGGACCATTGCAGAAGAGGGGACAGAGAGACTGTAAGAACTAGAGGAAGGGGTGCAGTGGTGTAGAGATTTTTTTTTCTGAGATAAAACATTTCATTTGGGGTGGGGGGAGCCTATTGAGACTCAGGATATTTTAGAGAGATGAGAAAGTCTATCCTGCAAAGAAGCTCTTTAAAACTGGCGAAGTAAACTCAATAGCTTTAGGAAGTTCCTGAAATTGACCAGATCTACAAGACCCCCTTTCCTCCCAAGCATATATAAACATTCAGCACCACTGAGAGACACCTGCTGAGCTGCCCCAAAGAGGCAAAGACCAAATAGCTGCCTGAAAGAGACAATCTCCAACCCATTGAGCTGCCTCCAAGTTGCAGAGTGTGCTCCACACGTACTGCTTTGGGAATCTGTCACTCATGCTGGGATGGGCTTTTGGTGATGCAGCTGTCTTTGAGTCATTTCTCCCTCTGAAAGTAACCCTTCTTGTAAGTAAACCAAATAATACTCATTGGTTCACCAAATTGGACTTTGGTGGTATCCTTACTCTGGTCTGTCATTGGTTCCCTTTCTGGGGCAAGTAGAAGTTTGTTGACATTGCCTCAGGAATAGTGTCAGACAATGCTGAGTCCGTGAGGAGTTATCTATACTGTGAAAATTTATGTGTGAATACCTACCCTAAATGTCAGTGGTACCACTCCGTGGGCTGAGGTCCCTGGCTGAACAAAAAGGAGAAAGAGAGCTGAGCACAAACATTCATTTCTCTCTGCTTCCTGACTACAGATGCCACATCTCATGCTCCTGCCACCTTGACTGCCCTGCTAAGGGAGGCTGTACCTTGGAACTGTGAACCAAAATACACCCTTTTGTGATGGTTAGTGTTAATTACCAACTTGACAGAATCTAGAATCACCTGGGAGATGGGCCGCTGGGCATGCCTGTGGGAGATTAACTTGATTGCATTTGTTGACGTGAGAAGAGCTACCCTAATTTTCTGCAGGACTGTTCCCTGGGCAAGGAATCCTGGATTGAACAGAACAAGTGAGAGGAGCACCAGCATCTTTCACCGTCTCTGTCTCCTGACTGTGGATGCTGCTTCAAGCTTATGCTGCTTTGACTCTTCCCCATGATGGACTAGCCTTGATCTCTCCTGCCTCTGCCTCCTCACTCCTGTGATTAAAGGTGCGTGTCATCATGCCTGACCAAGTTTGCTTTTTTTTTCTAGCAAATAAAAATGACTAGATGTAAATGTGGCCTGTGGAATCAACTGACCTTGTTTCCAGGAGGGGCGCTTAATATATATGTGACCTTGAACATTACTTAAAGTCTTTGGCTCTAGTTTATCACTAAAATTGAGATAACAGTACATCTACTTCATATGGCTTGTTCTGAGAATTAAAAGAAACTGGTGCATCATAAAAGCTTGTTTTTGCAACTGTCATTAACCAATGGACAATGTCGTGATCATTGTTGTATACGGAGCTTACTAGACTTTACAAACATGGAGGATTAAAGATTTCAAAGCCATCTTATCCCAAACCTGCCTGCTCTCTGAACAGGGAGTAAAAAGGTTACGTTATGGATGTATGCTGTCTCGTTCAGCTTCTCTTTTAGAAACGAGTAGCTGTTACAGTGTCTGTGTTTGCTTTCTGATGTTTGTTACCAAGGGACTGTCAGGATAAAAAGAAGCTTTGCTGAGCTGGGAGACTGTGTAGGAGGTAGACACTCTGAGTTACATGAATTATTTTTCCTCACTATAGCCTCAGAAGCTCCGAACACATAAGTAGCAATCTTTTTTCCTTCTCACTAGGACTGTAGTTAGAAAGAAAGCTTTTAGTTCATCTAGTTCAGTAGGTGTCAAACTTTGGGGCACATCAGCCAACCTAGTATCTTTGCAAAAGAATCACACAGGGTCTGGAGACAAAGCTCAACAGTTAAGAGCATTGGCTGCTCTTACAGAGGACCCAGGTTTTGTTCCCAGCACCCACGTGGCAGCTAACAACCATCCATAATTCCCGTTCCAGAGCGTTAACTTCTTCTGACTTCTGTGGGCATTGTATGTACAGGTGACTTACATACAGGCAAAACACTCATACATATAAAATAAAAATAAATATATTTTTAAAAAGATCCACATGGGACTGGAAAGATGGCTCAGGGATTAAGAGCACTGACTGCTCTTGCAGAGGACCTGGGCTCGATTCCCAGCACCCACATGGCAGCTAACAGCTATCCATAACTCCAGTTCCAGGGGAATCTGATGCCTTCTTCTGACCCCTGCGGGTGTATTTACACACATCCAGGCAATACACTTACACACATAAAATAAAAATAAATAATGATAATAATAATAAAAAGATCCACATGGCACAGTCCTGCCTTTGGTCTGTTCCTACACTTATAGCCTAGAGAACTGCACTTAATAACAGTTTCTGAAGTTATTAGGTTTATTAGGGCAAGGCCAAATTCATGGAACAAAATCCCAGAGAATAGGGTAAAAAAAAAAGTTTGTTTTTCTCTATTGTAACAATGCCCAAATGACAAGTATTTCTGTCATTATATAGCATTATATAGCTGCTTAACAAGTCATTAATTTCTTTTTTTCTGTTCAGCTTATTCCTAGGGCATTATTATTATCTTCATGGTTTAAGGAAGTACATATATATTCATGTCCATTTTGGGGGATCTAGCTATTGAGAAGAAAAACGTGAAGAGTCCAGTGCAATGTGGCGAGATCTGGACTTAGATCCCCCCCAACCCCCCATTGCTTTGGCTCAAGGAGCCTGGGAAAGGAACTGGACTGGGTGCCTTGATGGTGAGGAGGGTTGGTTTGGATGGGTAAAACTTTTCTACAGCAGTCTTGATGCACGCCTAAGTCTAACAGCTCATCCAGCATCCACTTTTCATTCTCTACCATCTGGTGTGCCTGAGGCCCAGCACTTGCTTTTCACTGCAGAACTGTCACTTAAAATAAGTTTCATCGTCTTTATGTTGAGAAAACAGAATAATGGCACATAAGAAAGGTGTGCCCCATGGTAATTAAAAGTACCGGACTGGTGGAACTAACCTTCTTGGATGTTTAACAGCCATACTGTGAGGCCTATACTAATTTGGTCAGAGGGACATAAAGGACAGTTTTTGCTCCTTGCTCTCCTAGGTCGACTAAGTTCCAGGGGACTATGAGCATCTCTCAAAATGTCCTGTAACTGTGGTGAGTCTTGATCAAGGAGGCCATGGAGACTCCATCAAATGGACTTGAACCAGTGTCCAGTCTACAAAGAGGAGGGTCAACACAGAGGAAACATTTCCTCTATGCTTCCAAGTGAAGCCAGCCATTGTCTAGGAGGACCTTTGACTTATGTTCACATAGACGGAACTGGTATAAGAAAGGAGCCAGGGGGCTCCTCCCAAGCCCATGTAACCCCTGAGGAACAGATCCTCAAATGGCCTTAAGAGTAAAAATAAATTGGTTTATCTGGGCCAACTATATGGTCTTAAACACCCAAAAGGAAAGTATAACCAAAGATTAAAGGGGTCAATATAATTTTTTAAGAGCCCATGTGTATAGCTAAAGGCTACATAACAAGAAACAATGCCAGAAAGGAGATACCTTCCTTTGAGTTGTTGGCCAGGGTGTCCCAAGAGACTCCCAGACAGTAACCCAGCATAGAACTGGGAAAATGAACAGCAGACCCCAGTCTTATCTAAAGGAATATTGACAACCGATTGCTGCTAAACGAGGAAGAGCTGATCTTCCTAAAGCAAGGTACTCTAGATAGGCTGACTAGATTCAGCGGATGGTCAAGCACTGGAGAATGGCTGGGGGCGCCAACAACATAGTGGACAGTAACAGGGATGACAGAGAATATGGGCTTCAGTGGGGGTGGGGGGTGCTATGGAAGGGCACCATTTGGGAAGTGGGTATATAGATGAATAAGATTGTTTGGGATGTTCTGTATGATATACACACAAAAAATCAACAAATAAAAAAATGAGTTATAGTTGAAAAAAAAAAAAGGATGTGCCCAATGTGCCAGTGACCTTGGCATCTTACGGAGTCTTCCCAAGCACTCAACTCTCAGCTTCTTTCTCCCCTGACACCCCTTCCATGATGTCTTCATAATCAAGTCTATCTTTCATTTTTCCTACTGACTGCAAAGGTACATATCCTTGTCAGTCACTTTTCCAAACAGATGCCAGGGACACTTGGACTGCTTCTAGTCCGGTGTGGCTCACACGATTGAGAGGGCTTAGGTAAGTGAGAAACGGGAAAGGAAGGGTGTTGAGACCAATTTGCTACAAGGGGGAAGGAAGGGCACAAATTCTGTGGATGGTGAGGCCAGCAGCCTTACAACCAGAGAGGCGGGTAGGCACGAACCGCAGGCTAGGTAAGGTAGGACTGGAGAATCAGGGTCCTGAAAAATCAGCCTGAGAAACTTAAATGGGAAGCTATAAAAACAAAGGAGATAAAAACTTAATGTTTGAAAGCCTTAAGTACCCTGCCCACTGCCCCACGAGGGGTCTTTGGGATGCACATACGTCAAAGGGCGACAAGCTTGAAGAGTCAGAAGTTCTCCCCCAGAGCGCCTGCTTCCTTGAGAGATGTAGAGACGTAGAGCATTTGCTTTTATCTAACAGCTCTCTGAAATGCTCCTACCCTACAAAGAGATGTCTATTCTGGAGCTTTGCTCTTCTTTTCTGGTGAGAGAAGCAGTATATATTAAGAAGGGTTGGTCTTTTCTTGTGCATGGAAAAATAAACTGTCCTAGAGTTTAAATAGCTATTATCCCCGGGGCTGGCATGCCCCTCCACCACAGATGAATGGTGTAGAAAGTACTCACATGTGAGCTAAATCCAAGAGGAGACAGTTTGGACTGATGAACTGCTAGATAGAACCTACCCTTCCAGTTAGTGAGGGTTGTAACAAACTTGCTACATGAAGGTGTCTAGAGGGAACTCACTAAGAACATCTCTGTTCTTGCATCCTGAGTTCTCCTCCATCAGGACCCACACAGTTCCCTTGGCCACTCTCTCTTCTCATAGTCAAACGTAAACTGATTCTCTATAGGCTTGGCCAAACCCACAGAGAATGTGCGTTTAAGCAGTCACATGTCAGCTTCCGTGCTGACGAGGAAATTCCAGCTAAACAGCCCCCACATGTTGTTCTAATGGTACATACTGGTTGATTGTCAGAGTTTTGTAGTTCTAGTATAATGGGAATTCAATACGAATCTGAAGAGCATTGGTATGGTCAACATATTCTGAATGAGTCAAGCACAACATGAAAATGATACAGCAACATGGCATTCATTTGCACGCATGTATTTAAAATTATAACATGAAGAGTGGTCTCAGGATGAAAGACAGGAGCATGAATTTGCATGATGATGAATATACCTGTCTTTCTTTTATGCACAGTTGAACTATGAAGATGTAAAACTGGTACTTGAACATACTACAATATAAGAAAACAAAATTGAAGACCAGTCCTACTTGAAACTTGTCACAAACTTCATAATTCCATCTCTGCCTCCAGTATTTTCCTCTAGTTTGCCAGTCCTCACCCACAGCTGCAGCGTAGTGAGACTTTGCTTGAGTAAAATCTGCAAGCAGGGCTTTGTTTTCTCTTTGCAGCGGCCTGTGAGACACAGACCTGGTGGAGGAACTGGGATTACTTAGTGCTGGAGCTGTTGGCACAGAGTGGAAGCCCTTCTCTGGCATCTCCTGAAGGACAGGAAATCCATAGCTATGGGGAGGCCATCACACTTGGGTGCACACTTCAGTAGTCACACTGGGAGGCGGTCACACTTGGGTGCACACTTCAGTAGTCACACTGGGAGGCGGTCACACTTGGGTGCACACTTCAGTAGTCACACTGGGAGGTGGTCACACTTGGGTGCACACTTCAGTAGTCACACTGGGAGGTGGTCACACTTGGGTGCACACTTCATGCTTACACCTCTTTGAAGGGCAGCCATGATCATATCTCTCATTCACTATTTATCTGGTTTGGAGTGTCTCTCCTTAAATATCTCCTACTACCTGGGTAGACTTGGATTTTTGGCTGTTTAAAGGTAAAAGAGGATGGAATTCAGTTTGTGTGTGTGGGGGGCGTGGATTAGTTACAAGTTTTAATTGACTTGTTCTATGTTGGATTGTTTTTCACTCATTCAGTTAGCACGAATAGAGCTCACTAAAGGCAGATGTATACAGCAGGACAGAAGCAATGATCATAAACATGCACTTCTTTACAAAGATCCTAGTCTCAAAGCCCTGTGAGATTTACAGTTCAGAGCCACTAACTAACCAGCTCATCAGAGAATGGTTCATCAGCACTGTCAATACTCTCTTTAATGAGGTAATGCTGTGGTACTGGCACCTAGGAAATTGTTTGCCTGCCACGACCTGGCACACAGGACTTTCCAGCTCTGGGGTCTCACAGCAGCTTATCCCAGGTTTCCGTCCACGCTTCCAGCTAGAGCTCTTGTCAATTCCATGCATCACCTCCATGGAGTCATGTATTAGGTTATTGCCCAACCTGCATGACTCATTCACTTCTAAGACTCTCCAGGCCATCATGTCGTTGTAGCACTTTTCGTCATTATCCAGACTGTCTCTCTTGGGGATGCTAGAACATGAACCTCTGAATGTCAGGAGTGAGGAAGGCAAACCATCTTCAGATATGCTGAGGCCGATATTTTTATCTGACAGGGTCGAATTCATGAATTTTTCGACAGTCTGCTTTGCGTGGCCGCTTTTCACCATGGCGTGCCGTGCTGCTTCTGGTGAAAATTCTTCTGTAATTATCTCCATTATGTGTTCTGAAGGTTCTACAAGAACCAGTTCCAGGCCAAGCAAGAGCAGAGCGATCTCCATCTCAGATACACTGTTATCTCTTCTGCTGTAAAGATAAGAAGAAGACAAAAGCGATGAGACTATTGAGAAGATGGTTTTCTTGTCCTTGTGACATTATCTCAGTAATGGCTCCTAGATAGAACTCCTGCAACTAGCAAAAGTATGATGTAGTGGGCAGACAATCAGCTGACTCAACACCCACACTAAAATCCCTACTTCTCTGCTTACAATCACTTTACTCTATTTCATTAAATAAATAATAATAAATAGAGGCAACCATCTCACCCAGCACATCCCTCACGATTTCTGTCTCTTACAGCCCCACACAGGGGCTGCACGTGGTAGCCATGTGAACAAACAAAATGCAGGATCATTTCTCTCATTTCTGTTCCCCCCAATTCTCAGTCATGAAATCTCTGTCTTTACCAATTCTTCTGGCAAGTTGATCTTGTAGAGAAAGATTCCAGCTTGCTGCAGGGCTGGAAGTAAAACTGTCTCATACTCAGAGTTTTGGTGATTGGGTCTGATGAGGGAAGGAGGAGCAAGAAAGAGGTAGAGAGATTTGTGTGGGTTTGACAAGGAGACAGAGCGAAGATAGGACGCTCGGGGAGAACTGAACATAGTATGCATTTGCCATTTGGAAAGTCAGCAACCGGGAAGCACTTTGCTTCCTTTCTGTGAAGTCTTCCCTGAGCATTTGTACTTAAACCAGGAGTGTTTGGGGTTTTGCTGGTCTGTTGGTTTTCTTTTCTGAAAGCCTGCAGCATAGCTTTCTTTGCGTTTCAGCGTGCGTGATCTTTTTTGCTATGTGGTTATGTGACACGTGTTGGGCTTATCCTCTTGCTAAGGCAAACAACAACCTGATCCTGGAGCACAGTGTCTGATCTCTGCTGTTGGACACCGACTGTCACAAACACTATGTTCTCAGCAGTGTTTGTCAACAGCATGCCATGACTTGCCCGTGCTGGAGGGTTCACAGCGGGAAACCTGGAAAAGATAGTTGTTTACGGTGGTGATGCTTTCACTCTGGAATGAGCTTTGGGTTTTCTCCCACCTCTGAAAGTCTTCTTACAATATCCCCTGTTCTACTGCCCTCATTTCCTTTCTAACCACCACTCCTCGTCCCTCCAATTCTTTCAAAGCACCACCTCCAATGACACCATCTCAGGATTCTTGGAATAGTTCTCCCTGCCTACAGGACAGGAGGAAATCTAATGTCCTGAGCCCACAAACCAACTCTCTCCTTGCTTACATCCCAATCAAGGCTTCAAGGCTTTCTCATTATTTTGCTGCACAAACCTGCCCTGACCAATCATTGGGACTCTCTCTATCTGAACACATCATGACCCTCCATGTCCCCCTTTTCCCTCCTTTCTTCTCTGCCTCTTCGCACAGCATTCCTTCTTTGACATGTTTTCTCACTTGAACTCACAGTACATTTCTCATTTTTCTAAACCTCTTATATAACTCACTTCTTTTAAACTTTTTAAAAAATTTATTATTTTTTTAAATTTTATGTGTATGCATGTATTGCCTGCATGTAGGTAAGTGCACCCGTGTCGTGCAATGCCCAAGGAAGACAGAAGAGGCTGTCGGATCCCCTGGAACTGGAGTTATGGACAGTTGTTAGCTGGCATGTGGGTGCTGGAATTTGAACCTGGGTCTTCTGCAAGAACAACCAGTGTTCTTAACCACTGGGCCATCTCTCCAGCCCCATAACTCACTTTTGAAAAAGATTGTTTTATTATTTTTAGCTGTCTGTGTGTCTATGTGTGGGTAGGTACATATGAGTGCAGGTGTCTCAGAAGTCAGAAGAAGGTGTCATATTCAGTGCACCTGGAGTAATAGGCAGTGGTGAGCTGTCCCTTGTAGGTGCTGGGAACCAAACTCATGTTTTCCACAAAAGCATTACAGGCTCTTAACCACTGAGCCATCTCTTCAGCCCCTCACTTTCTTTTTAAAGGCAGGGTCTCCTTACATAAAAAAGGATGGCCTGCAACTTGCTGTATACACCAAGCTGGCCTCCAGAAAGCTGAGACAGCAGGCACGCACTGCCACACTCAGCAATTGAGAGATTAGTAAAAACTCAGTGGATGTGTCCATGTGCATTCCTTGAGACTGTGCCTTGAGCATAGACTTGGTACATGTCAGATGGAGGAAGAAGAATTTGTAAGGAATTTATTTTGTTTCCAAAACCTCAGTATCCTTTGCCATTGATATCACTTAGTGAGAAGATATTAGGCAAACAGATTGAGAATGATGAGGGAAACAGGGAGAGCCATGCAGAGTCCTAGTCCTTCTGGAACACGATTTCAAGTGGGCAGGATTCACAGCTGCTAACATTTCAGTTCGAGTTATCAGGGGTTTATTTCAAAAATACACACACACCCAGAGTACAAATGTCTCCATGTCATGATGCATCTGGATGGACTTTGATTCCTATTAAGTGAATATACTGAGGGTGGATTGCCGTTGGTGGACGCTGTTACTTGTACTTTAAAGGGAACTCATTTGTTTTTGAGACTTGTTTTTAAGTAGAATAGAGGAGTTAGAGGGATGAAAGGAAGAAAAGGTAAGGAGGACAAAAAAACCTAGGAATGGGGGAAGAAATCACAAGCAAGTGCCGAAAGGGCGTGTCCTGTCTATCTTTGTTAAGCCTCTTGGGACTCACGCTGCATGAGCACCTGTTGGGGTTCAGATACCGAGAACTCTGCATATTTTGTAGCACTCAAAACTTCAGGAGACAGCAAAGACGATAGACTTCCAACAGGGAAAAGATAACAAAATTCAGATGGAAAGGGGCTGCCTTGAGTGGGGGAAGCGGGGAGACAGTGTTGTGGACTCACAGGCTGTGAGATATGCTTCACCCGGGATTGCCACCGCCTCCTCCATAAATCTAGTCAGTCTTAGAATCAGATACCTAAAAAAAGCTAAGAGCCAGCACAGATGTATCTCCTTTTCTGATAGTACCTTGAATTAAGTCCAAATGGCCAAGACAACTGCTGAAGTCTCTCAACTGAAAAGATCAAGACAGAATGAGCTCTCTGAAACCTGGGAATCACTCACCCTGCTCTGGGCTGCTCACTCGTCTGCATCTCTGATTCTCCAGTATGGAACTGAAACAGAATTAATGGCCCCATAAAACCGGCCCCTACTTGACCATTATCCTGTTTTCTTATTATTTCCCAATCCTAAGCTTCCCTTCAAGAAGCAAAGCTGTTTTCTGAGAAACCTAAGAAGTAGATTGTAGGATAACGGATTTGGAAATGGCCCCAGGTTAACTAGCTGAAGCCCCTGACTTTACAGATGAAAAGAAAACTAGTACTTAGAGGATTAAGGGGAGAAAGCTAATGATCGAGGTTTGGTGACATTTCCAGAATTAGGAGTCCCCATCTGTTTTCCCTTCCCCTCTGGCTATAAGGTTACTGTGCCTATAACTGAATATGGGGTACCTCAATACTGAATTCAGTTGCAAGAACTAAAAGGTGAAGGAGTTAGTAGTCTGGTCTAAAGTCTCTGTTTTCCCCAGAAAACTTCAAAGAAAAGTACTAGCTTTGGAAGTCTCATTCCCTCCTCAGAAAATTCTTATCCATATCTCTCCTCAGTCTTTAGGGGAAATGGTTTCTGACTGGTCAGACTCTTGATTTCCTTTTCTTTTCCTTTGAGGCACAGGGGAGCTGATGAACAAGGGCAGACGCAGTGTGAGCTCTATATTCCATCTGTAGAAAAGTCTTTAAGGCTTCAGAGGCCCTTAAAACACTGTAGGCTCTTGCTATTCCTCTTAGTTTCCGACCAGAACTAGTTGATAAGACCCTACTGCTGTAGATGCTACACATGTTGGATGCAAGATGTAGACTAATCAAGCTAGAACTGGGTTGGCAGATTCTTCCCTGCTTGCTAACTCTCGTGGTGCCAGATGGTCCTATGCAGGCTGATGGGGTGAGAGTGGAGATGGAGGTAACAGCATCGATCCTGACAGGCAAGATGTGCTCATTGGTGCAATGGTGGCACCACTGTTATGGGGTTAACCACCTGATCCCTAATTGGATTTGGGGCTTGTTCTACAAGAGGGAATGCATGCCTAGTACCATAAACCTGATCCAAAACCCATGACTGAAGCGGTCTTAGATCCTAAAGGAAAACCTAAGATGGCTTCTTAGCTGAATTGACATAGCATCCAACCACTCCTTAAATATCCGTTTATATCCATAGACAAGGGTTACTCTCAGCCTTAAAGAAGCCTCTCCTTGCAATGAGCAGAGGTAAATGCAAAGACTCATGGCTGAATAAGATGCTAAGAATAAAGGGCAGTTGAGGACTCAGCCCTAGACAAGACCACACTCTTAAGGCTTGCAAAGCATTTTAGAAGAGGGGACAGAATGTAAGAGCCAGAGGGTGGGGACAGGGGCTGTGAAATACCATCTTCTAAGTACAATTTGGCCATGGCAACCACTTACTCATAGCAGAGGTGTATACTGGTACTGGGTTCACAGAAGTTGGGTCCTCCTAACAGTCAGCTATGGAGAGAGAAGGCTCTCATGGGAACTTACCACATACTGTTGACCAACAGTATTCTGGAAATATTCTGGAAATATTGTCAACCAACAGATTCTGGAAAAGGGAGAGGCATAGTATCTAATTGTATATCCACTGGTTAGTCAACCAGGCTCTGATGATTAGTTCCAAACTCAGGATCACACAAGATGGCACTGATTAAACTTTGTGGGACACTAGACAAAACCCAAACTAGTAAATAGGGAAAGAGATTGTCAAGAATGGGGGTGGGGAGCAGGTAGGGGGTAGGAGGGAAATAGGAGTGGATTGGGGGAAAGTGTTAGACTATGTAATGTGCATGTATGAAACTGTGAAAGAACAAAATTTACTTTAAAAAAAAGTAGACTGTTAACAAAAGAAAGAGTATATGAAGTTGGGAGGAAGAAGACAAGGGTAGGAGAAGAGGTGGAGGGAAGAGGGTCAGGGGTGGATTTGATCAAAATACATTATATGTTGGGTGTGGTGGTGCACACCTTTAATCCCAGCACTCAGGAGGCAGAGGCAGGCGGACCTCTGTGAGTTCAAGGCCATAATGGTCTAGTGAGTTCCAGGCCTGCTAGGGCTACAGGTAGACCTGTCTCAAAAAGACCAACAAACAAACAACACCCCCTCCCAAAATTATATACAGCTCTACAATTCTCAAGCAAAAAAGGAATTAAAAAAGGAAAGTCCCTAAGCAGTGACCCCAACTGTACCTTGTCATTGTAAGAGATAATCATCTATAAGATCAGGGTTGGGATTAGGATAAAGGGAACAAGCCACTCATTCCAGGCACATCCAAAAATCCTCAGTAATCAAGATAAATAATACTGTGAATTTAATGTCGTAAAATTAAATTAGAAAGACTCATGGACAAAATTAAGATTTTTTTATTTTTGGTCTTTGAGACAGGGTCTCCCTGTAGCCTCAGCTGACCTGGAACTTGCTATGTAGATCAGGTTGGCTTCGAACTCACAGAGATCCACCTGCCTCTGCCTTCTGAGTGCTGGGACTAAAGGCATGCACCACCATGCCAGCTAAAATTAAGATTTTCAAATAGGATCTGATCCTATGCTAGTAAATCTCTTAGTACCTGCCTCACCTCCCCGCCCCATCTGATTAGAGCTTTGAAATGGAGATATTTTATATATCAAGGACTTTTGCTATAATTTGATTTTTCAGAATATTGACTTACTGTTGTTTAGATCTTCGTTGGTTTTGAGATGTCTGGTGGTTTTGTTGGTGCCCCCGAAAGTTTTACTCTAAAGGGTCTATCTCACTCTCTCAATTCTGGTCCAACCTCAGACTCACATTTCTTATCAAATGACTCAAAGACAAGGAACAAAACTTAAAACACATGTAGAGTTTATGGTTTAATTCAGTAGAGTTTTTTTTTTTTTAATTGAAGCTGGATAGAGTGATTACAACTCAGCAATGCTGGAAGGACAAATCAGCCACCCAGTCCACAGTTCGGGTCCACCAGAGCAGCTGAGAAAACGGAAGAGAATGCTGCACGCTCGGGCACTGGTCTCGGGTTATTCTACATAGCCCTGGAAACTAACTGGCCCTAAGTCGTCACAAGTGACAATGACAAACCCCTCTCTGGGAGAAACCTTGTACCTGCAGGCAGGATATTTGGTGCCGTCAATGAGCTGACAGACTGTCATTCTGAATCGTGTCTCACTCTGGAAGCAGAAAATGTCAGAATAGTTTGGGCAAACCATCTTCTTGGAAGAAGTGCAAATACTATTGATTTTTTGAGGCCTCTCGTGGATAAAGACATGCGTTTTTTTGCATGTGTGGTCATGTTCCCTGAGGACTCTCTGTAGGATCATGTAGTTGCAGTATCTTAGAGGAACGCCATTCTGAGGATAGTCCACATGCAAATGCTCTATAGATGTTACCACTGCATCCTCATTCACCTCATTTTCCCAGAACAGAAGCATCAGGAAAATGGCCACCATGAAGATCATCAGGGGTAAGATTCCCTTCACATCTCCAGCTTTAACTCCTGTTAAGTAAAGGAGACAGAAAGGAGCAGAGAGAGAGAGAGAGAGAGTCATCAGATTCCTCCTGCTTCAACCCAGGACTGCATCCCATTACTCTGCTGATTAAAATCCTGTTGCCCTTGCAAGATCTAGGTGCATGTTCAGCTCCCACAGAAAACACTTTCAGTCCATTGCAGCTCTTGGAGTGTGTGCCTTCAGCAGACTAATCACTCCCGTGTTTTTTCTTTGTCCCTGCAAGCTCCTTGATAATTCATGCATCTGGTTTCCCCACAAATTTCAAAATGCTTAAACACTGCTCAGATTGCTTTACTCTTATTACTGAATCACTTCCTTTTCTACAGAGATATCAATCCTAATTCCACCTGTTTTCACAAGCTTTTAGTACTGTTTACTAATCAGTTGCTCCCAGTTCCTTTCGAATCCTTCCTGCATGCCTCTGCTTGAGCCTGTGCTAGCCCCTCTCACCTGCCATTCTTGCTGTTGCTCTCATGGGTAACATGCCCTTTCGATCATGGATGTGAGAAAATCCTTTGTTTCTCACTGTTCCTTGACAAGGACTGAGAAGGAGCCAGTTGAGTGTGGGGAGGGCAGAGGAGGAAGGAGCAGAAAGGGAGGGACCTGTGGAGCAGTGCACTTGGGTGCTCGAGAACGAAGAGACGACCTCCAAAGTGAGATGTTGGTAAGGCAGGTCCTGGATGGGTTCTCATTAAACAGCCACAGACTCTTTTAAACCATTTCATGAAGTCTTGAAGCACACTGTCATGGTGTTGCCCATTTGCTGAGTTTTAATCAGTCCTTACAAGTCTGTGAGCTATTTTTCCCTCCATTCATAAAGAAGCAAGTTCCAAGAGTTATAATGGAAATGTACAATACAAAGGCAAGAAGATTTTCACCCTTGCAATGCTGAACACTTGTTCAAGCCACTCTTACCCCCATGTGTGTCTAGCATTGGGTAAAAGCAATTCTCTTGGATTAGCATTAACCTTAATAAAGCCCTGGGCTTCTGAAGAATAAAAACAAACCATGCTGGTTTCCACATTAAGACATCCTGGTTTAACTGATATTCAGTGTGACCTTGGTTTGGGAAGTATTAAAGATCCTCAATGATTCTAATACACAGCAAAATTTGGGAGCCATTTAATTATGACATATTTGGGAAGGTTACATGGAAAATTAATAGATGAGAGCTTAGTTAAAAGCACAGTCCTCAGGGCAGTGAGCCAATAAAAAAAACAATCTTGTCACTATCATCTGGTAAGTTGATATAGGAATGGAGAATTTGACTTAATTCTACTAGTCTTGCTCTAATCTCTCTCTCTCTCTCTCTCTCTCTCTCTCTCTCTCACTGCTAGGAACTGTACTCAGGGCATTGTTCATGTTAAGCAACACACTACCACAATGCCACAGCACTAGGAGCACTAGGCCTTTCTTCCGGAAAGAGCTCCCATCTCTCTCTACACACCTGTCTTTATCATTGGTAAGATCGTTGTTCTTAAAAACAAAAAATTCAAGGAAAGGGCTCAAAAAATAGATTTCTTACTTCTGAGTATTCGGAAATCTGAGACAGGAAAATCTCAGACTTGTGGCCAGTCTAGTCTATATGCAGACCCCCATCTTTAAAAGGCAGAAAGAATCATCTGTTTCATTTAACAACAAAAGCAGAATTTTAGACCATGAAAACTAGCAACCGATAAGCTAATATTTACTTTCCACAAACTCTCATTCTGCTCTTGCTTCAGAACGTGAACTGTCCTGTTTGGAATATGTGCTTCACAATACCACAATGATACGAGTCCACAGTTAATGTTTGACTAACCTCATGTAAAAATTGACTTGCACATCATATTAATGGAGCATGCTGTTGTATAGTATATATGGTGATATTTGCTATAACATGATCACTTTTTTCTATATTTCTATTTTTTCTATATCACTTTTTTCCTGTATTTTGGAAGTATTAACTTCCAGAAATACAATTAAGACTGAGTCCAGATATTAACTAATGGTGGCATCCTGGAAGAAAATGTTTGTAATGTCTAAAACCAACTAAGGATCAGCATTGAGATATATGGAACTTCCCATACCCACAATAAAAAGGCAGGAAACCCCAAGGGGTAAAAAATGACAGACACTGAAAAACCAATTCCAGAAGATGAAGTCAAAACAGGTAATGAGCAGTGCTCAGTTGGTCAGTTTACAGCCACCAGATTATGAAAAACTAGAATATTAAATAATGTCAAGTACTGGTAAGAGTGTTACTGGGCATGAAAATTGGTGTGAAAATAGTCAACAGGGGCTGGAGAGATAGCTCAGCAGTTAAGAGCACTGGCTGTTCTTGCAGAAGACCCAAATTCGAACCCCAGCATCTACGTAGCAGCTAACAACTGTCTGTAACTCTAGTTCTAGGGGATCTGACAGCCTTTTCTGTCCTCCATGGGCATTGCATGACATGGGTGAACTTACCTACATGCAGGCAATACATGCATACACATAAAATAAAAATGATAAATAAAATATTTAAAAAAAAAGAAAATAGTCAATGTAGTCTGGAAGTACTTGGTGAAATGAAGAATATACTAGTGGATGAATATTCACATGGCATGAACAGGATGCTGGGTCAATCCTAGTACTAAGGGAAAAACATCTGTAAGTTAGTTCCTGGTGTTGTGTCTTTAGCCATGTATGTAGGCTGACACAGGAGAATTCCAAGTTCAAGGCCTGCTTGCCTGGGCTGTATAGTAAGACTCTGCCTTGAAAAGGGGGGAGGCGGTTGGGGAGATGGCTCAGTGGTTAAGAGCACTGGCTGCTCTTTCAGAGGATCCAGGTTTGGTTCCCAACACCCTCATGGTAGCTAACAACCATCCTTAACTCCAGTGCCAGGCAATCTGATGTCCTTTTCTGGCCTCCTCAGGCATTGCATGTATGTAGTGTACTTATATACATGCAAGCAAAACACTCATACACATAAAATAAAAATAAGTTCTTAAGAAAAGGTATACCTAAGACCTTGTAATTCTAAGACATCAGTGAGGATGAGAGTGATAGAAAAACAGAAGAATGAAAAAAGTAATGAAACAAAAGAAACAGCAAACGAAATGCCTTCTCTGGACAAAAAGAGCATGTGATAAACTCAAATCTAAAAAAGGGAGGGGAGGGGAACGTGAAGAGAAGAAGGTAAATGAAAGCAAGCAGGCCTGTTTTCCATTATATTTGTCATAAATCTCTTACAACCTTGACTTTGCTGGGCCTTAGGGCCACACACAGGAGACTAGAGGAGGCAGACAGCTGCTACAAACCAAAATTTACATCAGAACGTAAAACACTTGAGAGTTTCCTTAATTACTCATTTTGTCGGAGGAACAAGCTGCACTACAGAACTGCTACACACCAAACCAGCTCCGGTATTGTCTGGTTCTGAGCGCTGGCCTCAAGGTGCCGTGGGTGGCTTCAAGCGCCACCTACAAAGTCTGATTATATTCAGGTCACCCACACAGAGAGGCCATGTGGAGAGAAGGGTTCCCAGCCAGCCACATCAGTTCTGCAGGAAGCTGTAGGGCTTATTTAATGTACTACCAATGCCACTGGTTACCTTTGCTTCTGCGATTTCCACTGCCGTGCAGTTGGCTAGATCCCCCGCCCCCAAGTTACTACAGACGTTGCCCATTTTACTTTCTCTTGCAGAACTTTGCCCTTTCTCTGTCAAGAAGTCCAGTCCACAGCCTTTCCTAGGACATGAGTTGATCTTTATGCAAGTGACCCTATGTGACCTCAGAGAATAGGTCACTTGGCTTCCAAACTTGGTGGTGGCTGTTTTGGTGATGTGTCAAGCCTGGCTAATGCTGAGGCTGATGGAGGGAGAGATGCCCAAAGAGCTCCAGCCATTTGAGTTCCCTGATTCCCAAGTCTTCTTAGCCTAGGCTGCCAAACAAGGCTTGGAAAGCCTATGGGAGGACCTTGTTCCAACACCATATACATGATGCCACAGAGCTAGCTGGTGATGCCTGGTGCTGCAGGCCTGTGGAGGATCATAAGTTCAAGGCCTTCCTGGGCTATGGAGTGAACTCATGGGAAACCAGAGCAATTTAGTGAGACTGTCTCTGAATAAAAACAAAAAGAAGGCCAGGTGTGATGGTGCATGCCTTTAATCCCAGCACTCAGGAGGCAGAGGAAGGTGGATTTCTGTAAATTTGAGGCCAGCCAGGGTTACACAGGGAGACTCTGTCTCTAAATAAATAAAGTAAAATAAAAAGAGGGCTGAAGATATAACTCAGTGGGAGAGCACTTACCTGGAATATATATATATATATATAATATGTATACATATTCCTAAATAGTTTGATTTTTAAGGTAGATATATTAAACAGACAGATCCTTTAAACTAAATCCAGTCCCTCAAGATTTTAGCAAGTAACAGATGCCACTGAAGTCCTCTTGGATAGGGAGCATGAGTTACTACATAAGCAATAATACAAGACTTGTTATATTTGTTATCTGGGCTTAGGAGCAGAGTATTTGCCTAGAATCGGTAAAACGCTAGGTTTGAGCTCTAGCAACACAATAAAATAAAATATCTCCATCTACTACAGAACTTCTGAAGCCTTGCTTACCTCCTCCATCTCCTCTTCCTCTGTGCTGACCCCTCCTGCCCCTCCATCACCCACCCCTCCATGCCTTCTATCTTCATTTCGGTCGCCTTAAAAGGACCTCTCCAGAGCATCTATTCACTTAAAAACCAGTGTTACATTGTGAATGACAGATCATATTTTGCTACCCAGCAGAACAGTCTGACTCCACAGGAGCCTTGGGCATGCTATTCTGTATCACGTGCAACTGATTCTGAGTCTTCGGCCCACTGAGTTGGGGAGAATTTCACCCCTCATCACTACTGTCTCCTCATCCGCTCTGGGCCTTGGAGGACTTGATGTGTATATTCTAATTTGTAACTAAGGGACAAATGTTATCATTCACATGTCGTAAAAACTTCTGTGCTCAGGGCTTCATATCCAGAAACCTAACCATGATTGTGTTGACTTGATTTCCCTAGTCACATGCTATAGGGGACTTTTGTCAAGTGTTGTAAGAAGCATCTATCCTTCACATATTATTTATTGAACACCTGCCTGTGCCATGCTCTATTCTAGCCTTTGGGACACATCGGTGGAAAGATAAATATGGACTGTAATCCAATCCTCAATATAAAAGATGGTAACAAAAAATTTAAGAATTACACTTTTTATTTCATTAAGAACTGTATTTCAGGATAGCCAAATAACTTTCATGTGATGATGGTAACTTCTTCAGAGAAAAATGAGAAGAAGGGTAGGAGCTGGAGAGATGGCTCAGTAGTTAAGAGCACTGGCTGTTCTTGCAGAGGACCTGGGTTCGGTTCCCAGCACCCACATGGTGGTTAACAACCATCTATGGCTCCAGTTCCGGTGGGTCCAATGCCTTCTTCTGTCCTCTCTGGGTATTGCACAAGACAGGTGTAGTTACATATGTGCAGGCAATACACTCATACATGCAAAATAAATAACAAAATATTTTTTAAGAAGAAAGATAAACTTAGAAAATTGTCGTTGTAAAATCATTAATGAAATATGACGTTGAGTAAGAGTTACATGCTAGGTGAAGAAGCTATTAGGAGAGCTGCTCCTGAGAAACGGCCATGGAAGTTTGTGCTGTCACTGCCTACACATTGCTAAAACCCAGGGGCTGGTTGCTGCCACCACCAAACATTACTAGAAGTTGTTTACACATTACTAGAAATAAGGGGCTGGTCATCAGAGTCTCTCATATGATAAAGTCCACAGGACTGTTAGTGAAGCAATCTTGTCAAAGAAATGAAGCTAAACTAATTAAGTTGATTAATTAAGCCTTAGCTTTAACTCCCAGTTTAGATTTAACTAAAGGCCCTGGGTGTGACCCTTAGTATAGAATAGACTGGGCGTGGTGGTGTTCACACCCATAATCTGGGCAGTCAGGAGATGGGTGCAGGAGAATCAAAAATTCAAAGTAAAAAAAAAAATTCAAAGTAATCCTCAGCTACAGTATTGAAGGGCAGCCTGGGCTATATGAGACCCCGTCTCAAAAAAAAAAAAAAAAAGTATCAGAAGGAAGCAATGACACAAATTCAGAATACAAAGAATTCCTTCAGAAAGTAAATATCTAAACCCCAAAAAGAGAGAAACTCTTACAGATTAAAGGAACATTCAGACCTTGAATTTTATTTGCATATAGCATATTAGATTATATTAAGAACATATTTTAACTTTTATAAGATGCAATAATATATATATAAAATGTATTTGAGAGGATACATTTAAAAACCATACAAGAAATGACATTAACTATTTTTTTCCAAGAAAGAAAGAAAAACAAGAAAGGAGGGAAGAGGAAAGAGCAAGGCCAGTGTGGCAGATCTTAGTGTGCGTGTGTATGAGTGTCACTGTGTGAGTGTGTGAGTGTGTGTGTGTGTTGGGCTGGAACCCAAGGGTGTTGTACATGCTGACGACATGTGCTGAGCTATACTCTGGTCTATAGCCCTGGCTTTAGGAAGAAACTAAGATAGAATCCATCATCCTTTTCTCTCTATTTCAGTATGTATTTGGGGATATTTATTTATTTATTTATTTATTTATTTATTTATTTTTGGTCTTTTTGAGACAGGGTCTCCCTGTACCCCAGCTGGCCTGGAACTCTCTATGTAGACCAGGCTGGCCTTGAACTCACAGAGATCATCTTCCTTTGCCTCCTGAGTGCTAGGATTAAAGGTGTGCACCACCATACCCGGTGGATATTTATTTCAAAACTTTAAATTCTTGTTCTCATGAAGTTTCTGTGGTGAAGACAGATCAGCAATGGAAAGTAAATAAAATCAATAGTGTTTAGAAGACAGGTGTCATGCAGCTTTACTGGGGTGGTCAGAACAGACCTGGAATTAATAGGCTTTCCCTTTCTTCCTTTCTAACAATTCTTTTTTAAAAAATTTTATTTATTGTTTTTATTTTATGCGTATGCGTATATTGCCTGCATGTAGGTAAGTGCACCCGTGTCGTGCAATGCCCTCGGAGGTCAGAAGAGGCTGTTGGATCCCCTGGGACTGGAGTTATGGACAGTCGTTAGCTGCCATGTGGGGGCTGGGATTCAAACCCAGGTCTTCTGTAAGAACATGTGAGACCTGGGGTTTCATCCCCAGCACCAGTGAGAAAGGAAGGAAAGATGAACGGCAAGCAGGAAGGAAAGAAGGAAAAAAAGAAGGAATGAAGAAAGGAAGGGAGGGAGGGAGGGAGGGAAGGAGGGAGGGAGGGAAGGGTTCTTACTATCCAAAAGTTGCCCCTTTTTTAAATTTTATGACACAGGTTCTCTTTGTAGTCCCAGTTGGCCTGGAACTCACTGTGTAGACCACGTTTGCTTTAATCTCACAGAGATCCCCTTCCTCTGCTTTCTGAGTGCTGGGATTAAATGTGTGCACCATGGTGCCCAGCCAGAAGTTATCTTTCAACACCGTATTTGAAACCAAGATCGAGAGGCACAGAGGACTGCCACATAGTGAGGGTTGAATTAAGAGTCTTTCATTAGCTGCGGTCAGAGAGGGGCTAACACCCAACAGAACTCTCAACCCCAAGGAAAGGCAAAGTGGGATTTATGAAGCCTAGGTTACATCATGCCAGGGGCAAAGCCCATAGCCATAGTTACATTAGATCATCGTAGTTACAGCAGACCAGGGTCAAGTTAGTTAACAAAAAGGTTTTCAGTAAACAAAACGTTTCAGTTAGGAAAAACAAGTTCCTCAAAAATGCAGAAACAGTGTGCTCCATGGAGATGCAGGTTATGTCTGGGTAAGAGGACATGCTACTGGGCTAGTTGGAAAATAATAAACCCCTGGAAACTACAGACGCAGCCTTCATGGCTAACTGGCTACAATGGGAACGGCTGGGCAGAAACACAGGGCAAAGCAAAAGTCAGTTAGAGCAAAATGAAGTCAGCTTTGCCATTTCAGGAAGTGCTTCTAAGTTGAGATATGATTTCTTTCCCCCCTGTTCCTGTTTGCTTAGTAGCCCTCTCTATCACACCATAAGGATCAGGTAAGAACCTGAGTGTTTTTCTAACCATAGAAGCGGTTTATGTGAGCCCCTGAGCATCCAGAGCAAGCTTACATATCAAGAACTGGTTCTAAGCCCATGCTACCCTCCCAGAAACCCTTGTTCTACATTAACCACCCCTGTGCTTCTTGAGTGTCCAGTAGAAGATCTCCTCTGGGGTTTCCTGATCCTCACCTGCTGTGGGGTGCTGTCGTGGGTTTGCCTGGCTCCTCTCCACATACTGTGCAGATCTGGAGAAGAAGAGCTGTGCACTTACTATCTTGTCCCTTCTGTGGCACCAACTACCTTTGTGACCATGAGGAAGCCAAGCACTTCTCAGGGTGTCAGTTTCCATCTCTACATGGAGGAGGCAGAAAAGAATAAAGACCATGACAGCAAGGTTTCACTCTGCTGTTACAAACCAAGGCTCTGAGCTTAATTTAAATACACTGAAAGGCTGTCCCCCAAAGTGACAGTTCTCTGGCTACAAGTTCTCTATCTCCACACACTGAGGGAACAGGGAGGTGGTCTCTGCCTCCCGGCCTGGAGTGGGGATGAGCCATGTAGGTACCAGATTCAAAAGTGGAGGCTGACTTAGGAGTGTGCAGCAGTATTCCTGTGAAATAGTTTAGGAAATTGGCAAACTGCTCAAAGGGACACCTCCTTAGAACAAAAACAGGGAGGCGGGAGGCACCACTATTTGTTATTGATTTCTTTTGCCTTCTATTACTTTATTACTCTTTCTTTCTTTCTTTCTTTCTTTCTTTCTTTCTTTCTTTCTTTCTTTCTTTCTTTCTTTCTTTCTTTCTTTCTTTCGTGGGATGTGTGTGTGTGTGTCATGGCACACCTGTTGGTATCAGAGGACAACTTTTGGGAGTTGTTTTTCTCCTTTTATCATGTCGAGTTCAGGTAATCAAATCCTGTTGCCAGGCTTGGCAGCACGTGTCTTACCACTGAGTCATCTCACGGGCCCTAGGAGGTCAGAGGTCAACTTTCAGGCATTGGTTTTTTTGGTTCCCACCATGTGAGATGGAACGCAAGTGGTCAGGTGTGGCAGCAAACACCTGTGTCAACTGAGCTATCCATCTACCCCAGGCACCACTAGTTTTGGAGGGCCTCACTGATTATCTTTAACAGTACAGGACTGTTTTCTAAATGAGCTTTGAATTGATGGACTCATGCAATTCCCTTAGGAGCTTCTAGGCACTATTCCAACTCTCCTCCCACCACCTCACTTTTCCCCTTATTCAAGTAAGGTCGACAGGCTGGGGTCTGCATGGGCCCAAGAATAAGCTGCTCCTGACCTTGGACGAGAGGCATTCTGTACTGGAGACAGTCAAAGCTCCAGGCTATGCATGTGGGAGGCCTGTTCCTTCTGGGGGGAGGAGGAGGCATTTCTTGTCTTATTATTTTCCTTGTGTTCCTCCAGTGACAGCCTTGAGCTAATGGCCCAAGAAAAACCAGATAGTGAAAAGTGCTTGGAGCAGACCTTCTCTGACACTGCTTGGTAAGACTGTCCCTTCCATTTTCCGCTTCTCAAAGTGTTTTGATCATGTCTGGCTTCTCATGTGTGCCCCAAGCCTGAGCACTCATCCATCCCTTCTGAATGCCCTGTGAGGAAGGACCATTAACTCCGCTTCTTTCACACTCCCCCCAGGGCAGTCACATCTTTCATACACTCCCACGGCTTTCCTTTCACACCAAATTCCTTGGAAAAAATCGTTGATTTCCCCCCACCTCAAGTTCATCATCATGCTGTAGCTGGCTCCACCGTCAGTAACTAGTGCTGGGAACTTGAGCCAGTTTCATGGGCCTCTCATCCTGGACGGGGCAGAGTTGGGAGAACGGAGGGGGTAAAGACAGCTGAGTTGTAGATTCAGTAAAGCACAGTGAGCTCCATCTTTCTCTGAAGCAAGCCCTATGCTTGCTTACTAGAAAACTGAGGTAGCTCTGGGGGCCTATCAACCCTAATGCATCACTAACCTTCTAGAGCACAAATACAGTTATGTGTCTGATATTCCCCACCTAAAACATGGCTTAAGATAACAATTGTAACCCTTACCTCTGCTCTCCCGCCCCGCTTCCACGGAGCCCCCACCCCCGCCCCCCTTCATCCTGGCACCCCAGTCTTTCCAGTTCCCTACACTCAGCAGCTCCAGCCCACTAACATGCACAACTGTGGAATGCTCCTGGCCCACCGTCGGTCTCATTCTGCCTGGCTAAACCCTAGGCTTCCTTCCTCTTCTCCGACAAACCTTCCCAGGAACTCTGGAGTAAACTTTTCCTAGCGCAGTTTCCGTGCTGCATAAACCTGTACTTTCCTTTGTGGATCTTAGCAGCAATATACTAAATTAGTTCTATCTCCTGGCTTTTAAAAAGATGGACTGCTTTTTCCATGAGAGTAAAGACCACAGCTCTCTGGTTGCTGCAGTAATCTTTATTCTAAGCACAGTGCCCGGAATACAACTATTCAACAAAGACTTTCCTTCCAGGTTTGATGGTGGCCACCTTTAATTCCAGCACCTGGGACGCAGGGGCCAGTCTGGTCTATATAGTGAGTTCCCCAGCCATCTAGGGTTATATAGTGAGACCGTGTCTCAATTTTTTTTTAAAATAAATGTTGACTGAATGTTAAGTACATAACAAATGACCTAAAATAAGTATGCTTTTCTCTGTAATTATAGAATCAGAAGGCTTTTCATTACTAAATTCATTACAAAATGTTTTCAAATTTTAAATTACTTTTATTTATTGGGGGGGGCAGTGGGGATTTGTGCCTGTGGTGTGGTATACATATAGAGGTCAGAGGACAACTTGAGGGAGATCTTTCTTTCTACCACGTGGGTCCTAGGGACACTCAGGCCATCAGGCTTGGCAGCAAATGCCTTTACCTGATAAGCCACCTCGCTGACCTCAAATCCAATCCTTTTGGAGGATTCCTCTGATGAAACCTTACAGCACCGTGTAGACAGGCAATCAGAAAGATCAGTGACCAAACATACTGATTGTCCTCTACCTACTGTGTTCCTCTCTGAGGCCCCTCACTTTACTTCCTAAAGATCCGTTAGGAATTGTTGGTAATGGCTGCTAGCTCTGTGCTGTTCTCCTGCCCTGCCTGGTCTTCATGAAGCAATCTACCATAGTAAATTGTTCAGCTTAGCTGTGGGACCACCCTGGGGAACAGCACAGCTCACTCCTGGAAGTTCCACTCCTACTTCCTGTACAGAGAGAAAGCACAGAAGGTAGCAGGCACTTAGAAAGGGACTCCATCTACATCAAAACCTTTAACGGCAGACCCCACTGCAATATCTTCTTTGCCCACAGAGGGGTAGATTTCATATTGACATAGCCGCTGGAGCAGACCTGGCCTGATCACACATGTTCCCTGTTTTGTGTCTGCTTCCTCATCACCCCCAGATACCAGAAATGCTTTCTCAGGACTATGTATTAATAATAATTGACCCTCCATCACAAATACCCAGTTAAGTGAGGCCACCAAAGTCTTTCTGGGTTCTACAGGCCCTTTGCCAACACGTTTTCCCTTCCTCTCTAGTCTATCATTTTCTTTATCTTAAAAGGCCCTCCTGTTCACAAGCCTGCAATGTGACCTGGAAACACCATCTGGTTCCAGTTATTCATAGCCAGAACAGCCTAATGTAACTCAGTAGATAAGAAGCTGTGTCTGGAACAGTTTATGGCGGAGTCTGTGGCACTGGTAATTTGCTGCATGTGAGAGCCTACTTTGCCTTTATTTCTGTTCAGTCTGATGAAATTTTAAAGAAGCCACACTGGTCAGAAGGAGAGCTGCCACCCAATATTTTGGAGAAGCACGCTCCTCAGCATCCCACTCCACAACAATTTCTCACTCTACAAGAGCCTTCTAATAAGCTGGGGTCTCTCCTCAGTGTCATAGGGTTAGTTTCTCCAAAAACTTCTACAACTCTGATTTAAAGCAACAACTCACACAATCATTGACCAAATTCATTAACAGTGCTACAACTCTTCAATCTCTAGGACTTCAGCTATGAGGAAGATCCAGAGAACCTCCTGAGCAGTGAGGAGGGAGGGCTGCCAGAAGTTGAATGCTCAATAGCATGATGAGGAGTGAATTTTAAAACCCTGTGGTTTGTAGGGACTTGGAGGTGAATTTATTTAATCCCAGAACCAGGAAGCAGAGGCAGGTGGATCTCTGTGAGATAGAAGTCTGGATGGCCAGTTCCAGGCCAGAGCCAGGGCTACATGTGAGACCTTGTCTAAAACAAACAAACAAACACAAACAAACACTGTGGCTTCTAGCCATCAGGTAAATCAAGCCTCATCTGGATGAATACAAGATCTGAATACTATACACACAGCAGGTAGGGAGGGAATGGGGTGATGTGATGGGTGTGATCTGGGGGCGTAGCCCTCAGTGTGGAAAAAGCAAGCTTTCCCCTCCCTGCCCTTCCACATACTCCTCTACTGAGTAAACTGATCCCCCCGGGGCTGCCTCTTTTCCCTTAGAGTTTCCTACTCAGCCCAGCCATTTCTGTGGTTTGAGGAAAGGAGGGGGGTCACAAAGAGAAGCTAAGCTGAGTGGATGGTTGGATCCAGAAGTAGCTGGACGGAAAAGGTAACGCACAGGAGGAAAGGGGTGGTGGGTGGTGGGTGGTGTTCCTCAGTGTACCTAGTTATCAGGATACAAGGCAGGGTTTCGGGGGCAGGGGTCTGTAGAATAGCTTCTAGTATCTATAGCTCCCTAAGTACATCTGGGAGCACTGAAAAATGCGCCATGCCTAAGGGCTCCATGCTCAGAAATTCCAGCAGTGAATGATTCAAAGTTGTCACAGGCGAGTCTTGTAAGGAAACTTCCGGTGCGAAGAATGATCCAAGGGGCTACCAGAGATTCCTTCGTCCACAACCCCCACACCAAGAGGGCTGGGGGAGGCAGGACGCTCAGGCTTTCTGCAACGACACCTAACCTTTGCAGCCCGGGGATGTCTCTGCATTCAAAGATGGATCGCTGCGATGACAGTTGAGGAAATTTGAAGGCTGCGTGAAACTATTAATATAAAACATGCATCTCGAAGTAAGTCCTGAAAATGTTTTCTGGAAACTGCAAGGCATAATGATCCAGAAGATTCGTGGTAGCACCGGTATTTTCCCTCGTTCTTCAATACGCCGGAAGGGATTTTACCTAAAGATGAAGTATATAAGTAGGAGCTAGTGGCATACATAATAGTGCTCATGATTGTTCCTAAGCTGTGTGACTGTATTTAGCGTCACTAAATGTTTGGGTTTATTGGGGAGACACTGGATCTGAGAGGAGGAAACTGGAACCCCTGTTCGTCCGAGGTGGGAACCTGGAACTTCCCACACTCTAAGCAAGAGTCGTGGCTTCCTACAGATGCCTGCGCTTAATCTTTACAGTAAGGAAAGTTTGGGGCGCAAGTAGAGTTTTCTGTTTTCCTTTGACAATACTAGGCCTGGGGCACCTTCTAGTGGTGGGAAAAGTCACTGCGGTCTCCCTCCGGCACATCCCAAGGAGCCCGGAAACTTTATCAGCCCTTTTAGGAAGAAGCATCAGTCGACGAGAACAATCCGCTGCGTATTCTCCGAGGACGGCGGGGATGCTGCGGGAAGGGGAGCAGCAGGAAGGGACCCGAGGGCCAGCCCGCCGCCAGCATAGACCCGGCTGCGTGCCCGCCCTGGAGATCCGTGGGACCGAGTTCCCCAACGGCGCCGAATGCTGTCGTTTTAAAAGAAGAACGAAGGCTAAACAAATGGGAGAGAAGGCGGAAAGAACCTGATAAAGGTGCAAATATGTGAACCAAGGGCGGATGGTTAGGGAAGTGCAGAGAATACAGAACAAGCATCCCTTAGTCTCCACTGGTAGCGTGGCCGAGCGGTCTAAGGCGCTGGATTAAGGCTCCAGTCTCTTCGGGGGCGTGGGTTCGAATCCCACCGCTGCCACACTGTCTTTTGAACGGGGCACCTTGCACACTACAAATTCAGAGAGGATGTACATGTGCATTATTTGGGAACTTTTTATAGTTCCAAATTTTTCGTCGTGCAAAATATTGACAGTACCACCCTCTCAAGGCGCCTTTATGCCCTTGGTTTCCCAGAGGCAATGTGCTTCCCAGAGTTTTGCTTCGTCCTTCCTAAATCACCTAAGCGCTTATTTCGAGCCCTTGACGCTGTCCAAGCTGTTAACAAGTACAGAAAGATAAATAAGCAACGATGCCCATCCAAAAGAGAAGCTCTGGAGCCAAACTGCAAACGTGCGAGTCACGGAGAACAGCCGCGGCGCAGGGAGTCGGTGGGGCTGCGCGGAGCTCGGAAGGGGCTCCAGGTGAGAGCGTCCTAGTCGGTAGAGTGGAGACAGTAATAGCGTAAACTTCTAATACCGTCTGTAGATGCCCTTAAGGCACTTAGAACAGTGTGGAAAGATGAACATCTATTTAGGTTTTCGCATTTTAATGAAGCCCACTGCTCGGCCCCTACCCGTGGGAGACTCCAGTCCGCGCCTATAGAAACCAAAGGAAATACTATTTTCTTGTAGCTTCTAGAGCAAACGCGTTCTTTCGCTTCTAAGGGCCTAGTAGCTATCAATGTGAGGATTACAGAGGTCAGCGTAATGAAATGTGTGTCTCCCAGACCTTTACCCAAAGACGGGAGAGCAGAAAGGACGGGGATCATGAGAGAGAAGCTGCGAGGGGCGCCTGTGACCACTTCAATTCCACGGCACTCGAGGCCGGGACACCTGCCTGCTTTCTGCTGCCCCGGCTTATGAAAGAACAGAAAAGGACTTCAGCGGTTTGGCTGTTGCTTCGCAGCCAGTGCAGCCTTGGGTTTCTATGTGGAGTAGACAGAACGTAACACGTTTCAAGAACTTTCAGTTGATGAACATTTTCCTCAACCAAAAACTGGGCTCGTCCGGGATTTGAACCCGGGACCTCTCGCACCCTAAGCGAGAATCATACCCCTAGACCAACGAGCCACATGAGGAAGTCTTCGTAATTCTGCCCCAAGGCTCATTCTGCAATGGGTCAAAGCGCCTTGGAAAATTTTCTGTTGATAGGACAGACTGCCCCTTGGTAAAGTGGACAGCCTTCCCCAGAAGTCAAGGCTTGGTTGCTGGGAGGCTTCCGGTGGCAGAAAGGAAGCCCAGAAATCACAAAGGCTTCCGTTTGTAAAGAAAAACAAAAGTGAACTACATAGGCCCCAGCGAGAATTGAACTCGCGACCCCTGGTTTACAAGACCAGTGCTCTAACCCCTGAGCTATGGAGCCCCAGTTGGTATCTGGCCTTCCTATCTCTCTTCTTATAGATACATAACGTGAGCCTGGCTGTTCGGGCCATTAAATGAGACTAAGGATCTTGGGGAATGTTTTCCTGTTCTGGCTTTGAACAGAGACATTCTAGTCCTTTTCTTGGTAACTGGAACGCTGCATCGCGTGCACAGAACTCAGGACGGACCCAGACAGATTTCCGGACTTGTACACACCGGGGACCCTGAGATAGAAAATCCAGCGGGCAGCCTGACCAGCAAGGAGCGCAGTGCACGGTTTCTGGGGCTCAGCGCAAGAGCCAGATGAAAACCGGGGACAGGCGGCAAAGCTGCCACCTCGGGACTGAGGGTCGAACCCCGGGACCGCGGCCTCCCTGAAAGTTCTCGGAAAGCAGCAGCTGAACCGCGGGTTCCCCTCCCCTAAAGGTAGACACAGCTTTGCAGTTAAAAAGGGAAGATTTACACTTTAAAAGTTTTTAAAAATCTTGTTTATATAACCTGGTAAACAAGAACAAAAATTGTATTTAGCTAAGAAAAATTTCCTAACTATTCCTTGCTGAAAGCATTAGATTATATATTATATTAGATTCATTGTTTCCTGGGACATTTATGTAAATATATGTGACGCCGCTGACCTTCAATCCTTTTAAAGGAGGGGTGTGCTCCATTTATTAGGCAAACGAGGCATTTGCAGCAGGTGTTTTTGATCTGGGACGAGTTGCTGGGGGCCTCACAGTGCTGTCCTACGGCAGGAGGAATGGGGTCCTTGGTGGCCGCACTGGGGCTGTTCTCTGAGCACTCTGCGTTCAGCCCTCAGACCTTTGGCCTCCACTCCCCAAGACAGTCTCAAGACCGGCGCAATCAAATCAAGTGTATAAAAATATACAAAAAGCCTACACAAGACAGTTGATGAGCAAAACTCCAGCGTGATCTGTCAGACCTCCCAACTTAAGGACATGGAAACGGCCTGTCTCCTTTTCTAGAACAGAAAAACCAAGTTAAAATATATTTTGGGGCTGGAGAGATGGCTCAGCAGTTGAAAGCATGTACTGGTCCACGCAGGTGGCTCACAACTGCCTGTAACTCCAGTTCTGCGGGGTCTGTCGCCTCCTAGCCTCCTCGGGGTACATGTACACACATGTATGTACACACACACACATACACACACAACCACCACCACCACAACAACTTGGAGTTGTAGGTGGTGTGTGAATGTTGGAGTGCAGTGATTAGGAAAAAACCCTGAGTTATTTAACTTAACTATTTAAGTTTTGTAGGTTATTATTAAGCTATTTAGTTGTCGGTGTACTTCTTTGGAAACAAATACTCCTTGTGATCATCATTGTTTTTAATTATCTTTATTGTTAGAACTCTCAGAGATTGGCTTTAGACAAAACCAATAAGCAGTCAGAACTGCCCCCCACCTCTTTCTTCTCTGATCATATTCTTCCTCCCTCTCCTTTGCCAGCTATAGCCCCTCACCCTCACCTTCTAACTTCTGTTCTCTTCCTGGATTGATTTATTCTCCTTTACTCATAATTTGTTACACATTTAAGAGAAATTTAAAATACCCAAGAGAACATTCCAAGAGGAAGCCTCTTAGGCAGAGGTTGACTTTGAAAACAGGATTCTTACCTGTCAAAACAAATAAACCTCTGATCAATAAATCCATCCACCTTCAGCCTTCCTGTGCACAGGAGTCACACCAGGATCTTAGGTCAACTCTCATATTCTCCCACCCCACCAGAGCTTACGATTTCCTGTGGTTGGCCTGTCTGACTCCAGAGTATCTCGAGTCCCTTCCACTTGAGATCAGTATCATGCCTGGTGTGCTGGCCCATCCTGAGTACTTCCTCCTCTGAACAGCTCGATTCCTAGTTGAGAATCACCAATATTTTGATTTACATTTTTGCTTATTTGCCTGTATTTCTTCCATTTCCCCTCAACTTTCTATTCTGAAATACTTTAATATTAATGTGGAAATAAACAAAGATCAAGTCAGCAGGAAGGATCAAGGACATTCAGAATGTGGCACAGCGAGACAGTGCATTGCCAACCCTTGCTCTTTGGTAAGATTCAGTGGCAGGTAGTGAGAAGCTTTTTGGTGGACAAGGAGAAGGCCTGGGTTTGCTATGACTGGAGGCTCTCAGCATGGGGAAGCTGTGGGTGGGGAGCTACCATTTCATAACTGCAACACAGATGAGGGCATCCCAAGTGGTTACGAATTCCTATGTGCCTTTCTTTGGTTGCTCTTAAGTGGAGAAGCTGCTGATCAAGCGCCAGTGCCCAGGGCTGATTTTTAAGGGTGTTACCATTTGGTTTCCTAGGCTGATCACTATAGATAATGGATTTATTTCCTGAGCCAGCTGTAAAGTCTCAGGTTCAAGAGGAACACTAGGCAGATGGTCACTGAGGCCACAAGCTTTATTTAATGCCACACAGAATGGTGGGATCAAAGGAAAAGGCTTCAGACCCACCCACAAAGAGCAAAGATGAACATTTTAGGGCTTTCAGGGACGGCAGTATGTTCTAGTTTGTTTCTCCACTGCTGTGACAAAACACTCTGACCAATACCAACTTGAGGAGGAAAGGGTTTATTTGGCTTATATCTCCTATGCCACAGTTCATCACTGAGGGAACCTGAGGTAGGAGCTCAGGCCAGGAACCTGGAGGCAGGAGCTGAAGCACAGGCCATGGGGGAATGGTGCTTACTGGTTTGCTCCCCTGGCCCCTGCTCAGCCTGCTTTCTTATCCAACACAAGCCCACCTGCCCAGGGGTAGCACCACCCACAGTGGACTGCGCCCTCCACATCATCAAAAAATCAAGAAAATGCTCCACAGACATGGCCACAGGCCAGTTCAAAGAAGGCAGTTCCCCAATTGAGGCTCCCTTTACCCAGGTATGTCAAGTTGACAACTAAAGCTGTCCCGCACAGAGTGTGAGGAAGTTTTGTCAGTGTATGACTTGGAAGAGGAGGATGTAAGAAAACCCCTAATGCTTAGTTAATGGGCGTCCATCATAGAGACTGTACCACCTTAATAACTCTGGGTCTGGTTGGCTGGGGAGGTTGGTAAACTTCTTTTAAATAATAATAATAATAATATATAATAACAATAATTATTATTAAACAACAATAATAATTGTTACTATTATTATTTGAGACAGGGTCTCACTATGTAGCCATGACTTGCCTGGAACTCGCTATATAGACCAGGCTAGCCTCAAACTCATAAAGATCTTCCAAGTGCTGGGATTAAAAGCAGGCACCCCCCCACCCGCCAAAATTACATTTTTCACACACACACACACACACACACACACACACACACACACACACATATGTATATGTATATGTATGTATAATCACTGGTACATTTTTAAACCATCTTTGAAACACCATTATTGACCAGCCAGTATCAATACATAATTATTAACCAAAGAATGTATCTACATGAGGATTCACTTGTAGCATTGTACATTCATGTATGTATGACATGTATTCATCATTATAGTGTCATACAGAATGGTTTCATCATTCTGAAAATCCTGTGTTGCATCTACTCCTTCCTACTACCCTGACTCCTGAGAACCACTGCCTGTTTCGCCATCTCCACAGTTTTTGCTTTACCAGAATGTCAGAAGGTTTGAATTACACAATATACAGCATTTTTAGCTTTAGCTTAGTAATATGTATTTAAATTTACCTCCAGGTCTTTTTATGGCTTGATAACATTTCTTCTTGGCACCGAATGCTATTCTTATTGTCTAGATATATCACTGCTTATTACTCACTTATCTGCTGAATGGCATCTTGGTTGATTTCAACTATGAAGAAAGTGGCTCTGTTAGAGTAGCAAAAAGCCCCATAAATTTAACTCGTACAGGCTATAAAATGTCTAGTCTATCTGTCAGAGGAGGACCCACTTTTCCAGTCTCACTGTCAATCACTGTCAATCACCTGGTGGTGGAACCAGTCCTAGGAAGGCAGAGTCACCTTAAGTTATGCTAAATAGATGGGCGGAATACTTGGGGCCTTAATGAGGTGGCTAATTTTTCCTGGAACTAGCACAGATCTCTGCAGAACTTCTGGTCCAGCCACAGTCATGTAGGTCTCTGTAAGTCTATCTGCTTTCCTGAATTCTTCAGGTAAGCATAATTTCTCCTTTTCTTCTTCATGCCTTTCTTACTAAACATGCTTTCTCTAAGGCTTTGGGCTGCCCCTAGCATCTTGTAGTATTTCTTTACTTTTTCTCTAAAGCTTCCTTCTCCCAGCCATGTGGCTGCGAGTCAGCCATGTGTCTGACCCCCCACGTAAGCTCTAACCCTGCATGGCTCCATGGCTTTCTTTCCTTCTTCCCACCATTCACCTCCTCAATGCAGCTGCCAAGATGACCAGTTCATCTGTCCTGGGGATTTTTCTTTAAGATTCTAGTAAAATTGTAAAGGCTTCCGTTTGGGTCCGTTCTTAAATTCTTTTACGAATGAGACTAAGAATCCTCTAGGGGACCCTCTTTCTCCCCATTTCAGCTCTAAACATTGATATGAAGGTTACTGCATGTATGTAAGTTCCATCAACCCATTTGAACCTAGGAATATGACTAGCCTCTATCTGATATACTTTCTTAATCTTGTAAGACTGAAAACCTGTCTTCCCTGAAAGAGTGAGAACAAATTTTAAAAATCTTCCATAAGATTAATTACCACAGGGTATTTTTTAAATTTTATTTTGTAAAAGTAAAAAATAAAACTATTTTTTAAAACATTTATTCATTTATTTGCCTGAGAAAGGGGGACAGTGTGCATGTGTAGATAAGAGGACCTTGTGGGCCCCAGGGATTGAATACAGGTCATCAGGCTTGACAACAAGTGCCGTTACTTGCTGAGTCATCTCGCTGGCCCCCCAAAATAAAATTGTTTTTAAAAGTAATGAATACATAAGTGGCATATTTTGAAAAAAATTACGCACAAATAAAGAATTTTTTTTTTTTTTTTTTTGCTCTTTTTGAGACAGGGTATCTCTATTGTTGACCCCAGCTGGCCTGAAACTTGATATGCAGACAAAGCTGGCCTCAAACTCACAGGGATCTGCAGCTTCTGCCTCTCAAGTGCTGCGACTAAAGGCGGGTGTCACCATGTCAGCCACCCTTGTCAGTTTTAAATGATGAACTTCCTGAAGCAGACATTGAGTACTTGTTCAAGTACATGTCTCTCTAAACTTGAAGACTTGCAATGTCTGTTTGTTCTCCAGAACATTCTACGGTACTGCCCTGGCATCTTGTCAGTATTAGGCATTGATAAAGACCACCAATTCCTCCTTTGGTAATTACCATTTCTTTCTTTTCTGTGTGGATATCTGACCTCTGCATTGCTTTTTCTCTGTGGTGTTCAGTTGGGTTGTTTATTGATGACTTTTCAAAGGGCAGACCTTTCTAGAGTCCTTCTAGAAATAGAGTCCTTCTCCTAAAACCTTGAATTCTCATGAATTATTGACAATAATGGAAGAATATAGAAATAACAATAATGGTTGTTGGAAATTCAGACAAGTCAAGCCAGCGTGGAAGATCAGGCAATAACCAACCGAAATCTGAAGCAAACATCACTAACTTATGTTTAAACCAACCCACTGCAAGATTACAGAGTGCACAAAAAATTAAGGTGCATGGTTAGCAAAAACCTCTTATTCAGTTGCTTAAAGACAAAAATGAGTGTGCTAATCGTTTGATTTGGAAGCCTAAAATATCAAAGATACTGAAAACCCATGGAGTCTTGAGCTGGAATCGAATCTGTGTCACCAGCAACCAAAACTCTGGAGTGGTCCACGCTACCAACTGAACCATCACCAAACTGTACATGCAAATGTAGGATAGACCTTCGTGAAGTTTGTAATAGCTACAGGCTTTGTTATGTACAAGGTTTAGGCTACACTTCTTAGAGTTCAAAAGATTTCCAGGAAACCAGACCTTACAGTAAAGTGAATCCTGGAAATCCTAGCAGAGGCTGCCAAACCGCAAGGCCTGAGTCCAAAGAAATGAGCAAGCAAATCTAGCAAAGGTTATCCTATCCTGTACGCTTCTGGCCCAGGCTGCCCACATCTGTGAACCCATTTGCAGATCAGGAACGCAGGGAGCAACCTCAGCAAGGTAAGGACCAAGGAGGCGCCATCTACGATGTGGCATAAGAGTGATGTCACTGTTACCGGCCTGCCCAGTTTCCTAGAACCATGTCTGTTTGGCTTTCCTAGACTAAAATGGAGAGTTTTTATTCTTTAACGAAGACATTGAAGAACCTCTCCATACTCAAGACATTTACCTTTGGACCTGCAGAGCTTGGGGATCAAGATGGGGCGGTGGGAAGGTATTCAGGCCTCCTTACCAGTTAGGCTCTTTTACAGATTGCTGTAAATTTTCATGAAGCAGAGAGAAGCCGGCTGGGTTGGGATGCACCTTTGGGACCCACCTTTATGTCACTTCTCCACCTAAGCCCTACCTCTGGGCCCCTCAGCTCTTCTTTTTGGGCCCCTTATTATGGAAATGTTAAAAGCTTTTACAATTAAGAACTTTGGAGCAGGAAAAACTCCAAGACTAGAGATAGGTTTGGGGGAGGTGAGCAAGAGTCTTCCCTGCTGCCCCCGTGGTTGCTCAGTGTAGAAGTCTTTGTTTCCCGTCTGTTCACATCTGTTACCTTTGCAGCCCTATGTTATCTTACTTAATTACCATGCATATGCTATGTACCTTTTGCTTGCATTCCTCATTCATGTGAGTATAAAAACTCTCCACAACTTGAACAAGGGGTCTGACTCCTTTACAGAAGCGATCCGTGGATCAGTCCCAGTAGCCGCAAATTAAACTTCCTCTCCTCACCTGACTTCGACTGTTGGTCTCTGATTTTTCCGTAACACTCTGACCCCTTCAAGCTCCCAACTTGGTGTCTAGAACAAACAGAAAATTGAGTGGCGTAAGAGATCCAGGGAGAGCCAAGCCTCCCTCCTCTGGTCTCCACCCGAGCTGGAGTCTAGGGCCTCGTCCAGGACTCTAGTCATTCACCAACTGTGTATCAGGAATGAGCTTGGTGGCAAAACCACCAAGGCAAATGTTGCTTTCCCGGAGACTGAGAGCCTCAGCCCAGCATCTTTATTATCCGAGCAGAAGAGATGGCAGAGTGAAGCCACCGCACTCCCAATCCACCCATCACCCTTGGGTTGGTAGAGAAGCAGTAGCCACTGGGAGCAAGCAGCATGGGACTTGTACGTGCTGTCACCATGGCTGTGAGTTCATATGGGTAACTGACTAGCTGTCTGGAAAACTCCACTTCCTTATGGTCATCCACCACCACTGGCTCTTACAATCTTCCCACCCCAACTTCTGCAATAATCCCTGAGCCTTGGGAGGCAGAAGTTTGATACAGGTGTTCTATTCAGGGATGAGCACTCTGCAACTTCTTGTTCTCTGCACATTGGCCAGTTGTGGGTTAACCACTGTCTGCTGCATAATGAAACTTGTCTGGTGATAATTGAGAGATGCATTATTCTGTGGTTATAAGTTATTAGGAGTCAGTTTAAATAACTACTCAGTAGAAAACTAGTATTAGGTTCTTCTCTATGCCTTGTGTCCTGTCTAGTCTCAGATTCCTAAGCCTGGTATCAATGTCAGGACCTTAAATTCAATTAGAGAGTGGTTAGCTACTTCCGTAATAGTCATGTCACTATTGCACCACTGAGCCTATCCTTCCAGGCAGTTGTTATTGTAGTTCACAGAATTCACAGCTGGATAAGGTAGATGATTATTTTTTCCTTCTAGTAGCTTGCATAGCACCTTCCAGCACTATGAACAGTAGCCAGTAGAGATGAGGCTCTGAAGTCAGCACCAGCTTGATTTCTTGTTTGTTCTACGGCTCATATATGTAGTGTCTTCAGCAGTATGGTCTTACCATCCAGTTGTGGTGGGTAACCAAGAGCAGGGGCAATGGCCAGTATTGTTTGAGTGTCTGTGGGACCCCTGGTAATCAGCTTCCAGAGGAGGAGTCCATTCCTGGCATTGAGGTTTTATTTTATTAGCCTATGATGCCTAGAAGGAGTAATGTCCCCCTATTATATGGCCCTATTATATGGTAACTCCCTTTAATCTCTTTTTATAAAGCATCTGTATATACTTTAACAAGTTTCTAGGCTGAGAACTCAGCAGACAGCCTGAAAGTGCCAAAATCAGGCCTCCTGTTAATGAACTTCCCAAATTGTGCTCCGAGTACCCCCTAGTAGGGGTCCAAATGTTAGAAGGAAGCCTGAGTGTACTTGACTGGAGCCTGACTTGGGCTTCTGTGGGAGCTCTGAGTAGCTGAACTGAAGGCACCAGTTTCCTCCAAACTAAATCTGAGAGAACCTGAAACCTGGACCAACCAGCTCCACATACCCAATAAGAAAACAACTGAAGCACACCAATAATACAAACAGAAGAATACTTACAACTCAACAAAGGAAGGCTTGAATTTCATACCAGAATCACAAACAACAAAAGAAATCCACACGCCAAAATCACGATGGAAAAATAATAACAGGGAAAACCAAAACAGCACGTTTCCACCAAACTCCACCAGTCCTGGAGAAGAGTTCTGCAAGGAGAACCCCCTAGAGATAACCCAGGACAGTGAATTTAAAAGAACAATCACAAACATGATTAAGGAATTCAACAAATTTAAAGAACACACGAGCAAACAAATCAAAGAACTAAAAGAAGATAGGGATAAACTTCTGAATGAATTCACAAAAGAGATAGGAACATTGAAGAAAACTCAGGCAGAAATGAAGAAGGAAGTGAAGAATTCAATAAGCCAATTTGAAACAACAGGAGAAAGCCTCACTGATAAAATGAATGAAACGGAAAACAGAGTATCAACACTGGAGGATAAAGTTGAATAATTGGACCGCTCAAGCAAAGGTCATGAAAAATTTTTTTAAAAACACAGGAATGGAATATGCAGGAGATGTGGAACACCATGAAAACACCAAATCTATGTATCATAGGCATAGAGGAAGGAGAAGAATTTCAGGTTAATGGTACTGATCAGATCTTAAACAGGATTATAGACGAGAACTTCCCAAAACTAAGGAAAGACAACCCCACACAAAAACAAGAAGCACATAGAACACTAGACAGGACCAGAAAAGAAACTCCCCACAACATATCATAGTAAAAACACTAAATGTGCAGAACAAAGAGAGAATACTGAAAGCAGCAAAAGAAAAACAAGTCACATACAAGGGAAACCCATCGGAATTACAGCTGACTTATCAATGCAAACTATGAAAGCCAGAAGACCCTGGATCAAGGTATTTCCAGTTCTACATGACAATAGATGCCATTCCAAAATACTATACTGAGCAAAAAAAGTCTATTATCGTTGAAGGGGAAAGAAAAATCTTCCATGACACAAACAGGCTGAAAAAATACATGTTCACAAAATCAGTCCTTCAAAGAATACTTGAAGCAATACAAAAAAAATGGAAAAAGGAACAGCTATACCCCAGGAGCAACAGAAAGAAACAAAATGAAGGGATAATTGTGGAAACACAAAAGTAGATAAAGAATGCAAACAGTAACCAAAATGATGGCAACCAATGTAGATCTTTCCATTATAACTTTAAATATCAATGGACTGAACTTCCCAGTCAGAAGACACAGGCTAGTTTAATGGATTAATATACAAAATCCATCTATTTGTTGTCTGCAAGAAACCAATCTCACTTTCAAGGACAGGCACTACCTTAAGGTGAAAGGATGGAAAAGAATATTTCAAACAAATGGCACCAAGAAACAAGCAGGAGTTGCAATTCTAATATCTGACAAAGTAGACTTCAAACTAAAACTAATCAGAAGAGATAAGGAGGGTCACTTCATTCCGATCAAAGGAACAATTAACCAAAAAAATATTACAATCCTTAATATATATGTGCCAAACTCTGGTGCACCCAAATTCATAAAAACAACACTACAGGACTTTGAGACACAAATTAACCCCAACTCAGTGATAGTAGGGGACTTCAATACCCTATTGTCTCCATTAGACAGGTCAACCAAAGAATAAACAGAGAGACATCTGAATTAAATGATACCATACATCAAATGGACCTAACAGACATCTTTCGAATATTCCACCCAAGCACCAAAGAATACACTTTCTCTTCAGCATTCCATGGAACTTTCTCAAAAATTGACCACATACTGGGGCACCAAACAAACCTCAACAAATACAAAATAATTGAAATAATTCCATGCATTCTGTCAGACCACAATGCAATAAAAGCTTAAAATCAACAATGGAAGAAGCTCTACTCACTACACGAACTTAAGGAGATTAAACAACACACACCTGAATGATGAGTGGGTCAAAGGAGAAATTAAGAAAGAAATAAAAGTATTCTTGGAATTCAACAAAAAGGACAATACAACACAACAAAACCTCTGGAACACTTTAAAAGCAGTCCTAAGACAGAAGTTTATGGCTGTAAGTACCTACATTAAAAAAATCAGAAAGAGCACAAATAGATGACTTAGGATCCCAACTGAAGACTCTGGAAAGGCAAGAAAAAATGAAACCCAAACCCAGCAGAAGAGAAGAAATAACAAAAATCAGAGCAGCAGTGAATGAAATAGAAACAAAGGAAACAATACAAACAGTCAATGAATCTAAGAGCTTTGAAAAGCTAAATATGATAGGCAGACCTTAGCCCAGTTAACCAAAAGAAAGAAAGAGCAAATCCAAATCAACAAAATCAGAGATGAAAGAGTAAACATCACAACAGAAACCCCAAAGATCCAGAACATTATAAGGGAATACTTTAATAACCTATACTCTATTACATTTGAAAACCTAAAAGAAATGGATGTATATCTAAAATCATGGGAACCACCAAAGTTAAACCAAGAAGAGATCAACAGTTTAAACAGACCCATAACATATAAGGAATCTGAAACAGTAATACAAAGCCTCCTAAGTGAAAAAAGCCCAGGCCCAGATGGATTTACAGCAGAATTCTACCAGACATTTAAAGAAGACCTCCAACCAATACAATTTAATTTATTCAAAAGGATAGAAACGGAGGGAGAACTTCCAAATTCCTTCTATGAAGCCAGCATCACTCTTATACCAAAGCCAGGTAAAAGCACAACCAAAAAAGAAAACTGTAGACCATATCCTTAATAAACATAGATACAAAAATTCTCAACAAAATACTTGCAAACTACATACAGATGTACATCAAAAAGATCATTCACCATGATCAAGTAGGCTTTATCTCAGAGACGCAGGGATGGTTGAATATATGCAAGTCAATAAACATCATTAATTATATAAACGGACAAAGACAAAAACCACATTGTCATCTCAATAGATGCAGAAAAGGCTTTTGATAAAATTCAACATGCATTTATGTTCAAAGTCCTATAGGGAACTGGACTGGACAGAACATACCTCAACATAATTAAATCTATCATCATTCTAAATGGAGAAAAACTGGAAGAATTCCCAATAAAATCAGGAACCAGACAAGGATGTCCACTATCTCCACTTCTTTTCAATATAGTGCTTGAAATTCTTGCTAGAGCAATAAGACAGGAGAAAGAAATTAAAGGAGTACTAATTGGAAAAGAAGAGGTCAAACTATCAGTTTTTGCAGATGATGTTACTATACCTAAGAGATCCCCAAAATTCCACCAGAAAACTCCTAGAACTGATCAACACTTTCAGTAAACTGGCAGGTTACAAAATTAATCTACAAAAATTAATAGCCTTTCTATATGCCAATAACAAGCAATTGGAGAAAGAGTGCAGGGAAACCCTCCCATTCAGTATTGCCACAAAAAATATAAATATCTTGGAATAAACCTGACTAAAGACATCAAAGATCTCTACAACAAAAATTTTATATCTTTAAATAAAGAGATTGAGGAAGACACCAGGAGATGGAAGGACCTCCCATGCTCATGGATTGGAAGAATTACTATTATGAAAATGACCATCCTACCAAAAGCAATATATAGATTCAATGCAATACCAATAAAATCCCCATGATATACTTCACAGAATTGGAAAAAAAACTCCTTAAATTTGTGTGGAAGCACAAAAACCCTGGATAGCCAAAGCAACCCTGAGCAAAAAAAGCAATGCTGGAGAGTATACCAGATTTCAAGGTATACTACAGAGCTATAGTCATATAAACAGCATAGTACTGGCACAAAAATAGACACATAGATCAACAGAACATCACTGAAGACCCAAACTTGAGTACACGCAATTTCAGCCACCTGATATTTGACAAAGGTTCCAAGAACACACAATGGAGGAAAGACAGCATTGTCAACAAATGGTGCTGGCAAAACTGCATCTCCATCTGTAGAAGAATGAAACTAGATCCTTATCTTTACCTTGCACAAAAGTCAACTCCAAATAGATCAAAGTCATCAATGTGAAACTCAAAACCCTGAAACTATTAGAAGAAAACATTAGCAGTGACCTACAAGATAGAGGTGTAGGAAAGGACTTTTTAAATCAGACACCAGTTGCTCAGGAATTAAGGTGAAGAATCAACAAGTGGGACCTTATTAAACTAAACAGCTTCTGTACAGCAAAAGAAACAATCAAGAAATGAAGAGAAAACCCACAGAGTGGGAAAAAAATCTTCACCACTGACACATCTGATAGATGTTTAACATCCAGAATATACAAAGAACTCAAAAAACAAAGAACAAAGAAAACAAATGACCCAATTAAAAGATGGGCTAAAGATCTAAACAGAGTTCTCAAAGGAAGAAACAAAGATGGCTAAGAAACATCTTAAAAAGTGTTCAACATCGTTAGTAATTAGGGAAATGCAAATTAAAACCACCTTACCCCAGTCAGACTGTCTAAGATCAAGAAAATAAATGATACCAAATGCTGGTGAGGATGTGGAGAAAGGGGAACACTCATTCACTGCTGGTGGGATTGCAAACTCGTGCAACCCCTATGGAAAGCAGTGTGGTGAACTCTTAAAAAACTGAAAATGAACCTAACATATGACCTGGTTATATCACTCCTTGGCATATACCCAAAGGATTCATCTTATTGCATAGACACTTGTACAACCATGTTTGTTGCTGTTCTTTTCACAATAACTAAGAGATGGAAGCAACCTAAGTGCCCCTCAACAGACAAGTGGTTAACAAAAATGTGGTACATTTACACAATGGAATTCTACTTAGCAGTAAAGAAAGATGCATCATGAAATTTGCAGATAAATGGATGGATGTAGAAACTGTTATACTAAGTGAAGTAACACAGACTCAGAAAAACAAAAAAAGTATGTTCTCCCTCAGTTTTTGGATCCTAGCGCCAAATCCTTATAATAGATGGAATCCCACTGAAGTGAGCCAACAGCCCATGATAGACAGATGATGCAGCTGAAATTTCACTACCTTGCCACAATTCAAAGAAGATCATCCCACACCTATCACCCCCTCCAAGGCTCAGGGACTTTTGCAGAAGAGGTTTGCAGAAAGAATGTTAGAGCCAAAGGAAGGGATGGAGTGTTAACTGGACGTGTCCTCCAACTGCTATGCCAGCATGTTTACCCCTTATACCTAATCAGGTGACCTTAGCTGCATATGGGGGAGGGGCTAAGGATATATAAGCTAAGAACGCCATGAGGCACCTCTCTCGCCATTTTGTGGGGCTGTCGGGAAGTCAGAGGATGTATATTTGAGTGTGGGCTTTCTTGTGTCACCATAAATGGGGGGGGTCCCCACACTTCTGTAAATAAACCTCTACTCTATGGTCTGTTAGCAAGCCCAACAAAATCTTTAAGATTAAAAAAAAAAAAGAACAGAGCTAATGGAAACCTTCATTATTCCACCAAAGTTGCCCCCATGTTGGCAAATCCTTTGGTCTTTGATTTCTTATTCCTATTTTCCCCCCTTAAACTTCATTGTATGTATATTTTTATGCAACCTGCTTCACGTTATTTCTGGAAAAATGTGTTAAAAATTGCCTCTCTTTGGAATAATTTTTAAAAAGTAATGAAAAAAATCAGAGATGAAAAGGGAGACATTACAATAGACACTGAGGAAATGCAGGGAATCATAAAGACATACTTAGAAGATTATATTCAACTAGCTGGAAAATACAAAAGAAATGGATGAATTTCTATATACGTATGACCCACCAAAGTTAAACTAGGATGAAGGAAATAATTTTAACAGATGCATAACAACCAATGAGATAGAAGCAGTAACTAAAAATCTCCCAACTAATAAAAGCCCAGGGATAGAAGGTGTATTAGTCAGGGTTCTCCAAAGAAACAGAACTGGTAGAATGAATATATGTGTATAGAGATTTATCAGCTTAGCTCACAGGATAGAGTCTGAGTAGTCCAACAATGGCTGCTCCACACTGGAGATGCTGAGAATCCGTAGTCGCTCAGTCCACGAGGCTGGATGTCTCAGTAGTCCCAATCTGGCGCTGAAGGTCTGACGAATTCCAAAAGATCAGCTAGTCTTCAGTCTATAGCAGCAAGACGAACTCACCAGCGAGAGAAGGCAAGCAGCAAGAAGCCTGGCGTTCTCCTCTGCCTTGGTCTTTTATACCGGCTGCCATCAGAAGGTAACACCCACATCTAGGGTGTGTCTTCCAGCTTCAGATGATCCAATCAAGAAGATCTCTCTCATTTCAGTTAATCCCAGATCCAGTCAAGTTGACATCCAGGATTAGCCATCACAGAAGGATTCAGAGCAGAATTCTACCACACTCTCAATGAAGACCTAACACCAATACTCCACAAAGTATCTTGTGAAATAGAAAAGGAAGGAATACTTTCAAATTCTTTTTATGAAACCAGTATTACTAGGTAGAGAATAGGGGGCGGGATTATAGGCCAATCTCCCTGATGAGCGTAAAATACTTGCAAACTGAATTTAAGAATACATAAAAAATAATTTGTCATGATCAGGTTGGCTTCATCTCAGAGATACAAGCATGGTTAGGCATATGTAAATCAATAAGTGCAATCCTCCACATAAATAGACTCAAGGACAGAAATCACATGATCATCTCTTAGATTCAGAAAAGGCCTTTGCCAAAACCACCATCCCTTCATGATGTCATGGAGAATGTAGGGTTACAGCAGACTTATCTCAATACAACAAAGCGATGTACAAGCCCACAGCCATCATCATCCTAAACAGTGAAAAACAAGCATTTTCAGTAAAGTCAGGAGGATCTCTCTCCTATTCAATATAGCAGTTGAAGTCTTAGCTAGAGCACTAAGATGGGAGAGATACAGATACATAAAGGGAAGGAAGAAGCAGAAGAGAAAACAAAAGGTTTCCTGTCTCAAAAAATAAAAATGAAAAGTTTCTAGAGTGGTAGGATTTCATATGTTTTTTCCTAAAGGCCTTTAGTGTTGGATATCACTCCCATGCTCCCTCCTCTGCCCTGCCCTCCCATTCCCCACCCCATTTAACCCTTCCCTATGCTAATGCTCCCTTTCCCTCTTCATATCATGGCATTCTACCACCCCTTCCAGGAAGCCTCCCTCCCCCACCCATGGTCATTTATTAGTTTCCTGACTTCTCTGGATTTTTCAAATTGAAACATGTATATCTAAGATTTCAAAGTTAGCATTCAGCTCTGAGACAGAACAGCTAATGTTTGTCTTTCTGGGTCTGGGTCAGCTCACTCAGGAAGAGTGTTTCCAGTTCCATCCACTTACCTGCAAATTTTGTAATTTTTTTATGAGCTGAGTGCTAGTCCATTGTGTATATGTATCACATCTTCATTACTCATTCATCAGCTGATAGACATCTGGATGGTTTCCAATTTCTGGCTATTATGAAAAGGGCAGCAGTTAACATGGATGGACACGTATCCCTGTAGTAGGGTATATGCCCAAGGGTGGTATGGTGGGTCACATGGCTGATCAATGTTGAGCTTTGAGAAATCTTCATACTGATTTCTATAGTGGTTGCACCAGTTTGTGCTGTCACCAGCAGTGGTTAAGAGTTCCCTTTTCTCCACATGCTTTCCAGCATTTGTTGTTGTTTGGCTTTTGGATCTTAGCCATTCTGAATGGGGTAAGATGAAATCTCAAAGTGGTTTTAATCTGCATTCCCCTGATGACTAAAGATGCTGAACATTTTAAAAAGTATTTGTCAACCATTTAGAGAAATCTCTGTTCAGTTTCTGGCCCCACTTTTTAATTGGGTTCTTTAGTTTTTCATGTTTTTTTTTTTTTTCAGTTCTTTGCATATTCTAGATACCACCCCTCTATCAGAGGTATAGCTGGTAAAGACTTTTTTTTTCATTCTGTAGGCTGCTTCTTCATGTGAATGATGGTGTCCTTTGCTGTACAGAAACTTTCTAGTTTCATGAGATCCTATTTGTCAATTGTCAGACCTAATGGCTGTACTATAGGAGTTGTGTTCAGAAAGTCCTTTCCTGGGCCTATGAGTTCCAATGTACTCCCTAATTTCTCCTCTATAGGATTCAGGGAATAGGGTCTTATGTTGAGGGCCTTGATCCATTTGGAGTTGGGTTTTGTGCCTGGTGAGAGATAAGGAGCTAGCTTCACTTTTCTATAAGCCCTTATCCAGTTTGACCAACACCATTTCTTGAACATGCTGTCTTTTCTCCAGTGTTTATTTTTGGCTCCTTCGTTAAAAAAAAAAAAAAAAACTCAGGTGATTAGGGCTGGAGAGATGGCTCAGCAGTTAAGAGCACAGGCTGCTCTTGCAGAAGACCTGGGTTCAATTCAGTTGCAGCTAACAATCGTCTGTATCTCCAGTTCCAGGGGAGCCAACTCCCTCTTCTGACCACCATGAGCATTCCCTGACATGGGTGCACTTACAAATGCAGGCAATAGTCATACACAGAAAATAAAAATAATAAATCAGTTTTTTAAAATTAAGTAATTGTAAATCTACGAATTTAAATCTGGATCCTCAACTCTTCTACTGATCAGTTATTTGTTTTTATGCCAGTACCATGCTGTTTTTATTACTATAGTTCTGTAGTATAATTTAAAATCAGGGGTGGTATTAACTCAGTTCTTTCATTATTCAGGTTTATTTAAACTATCCTGTTTTTTTTTTGTGTTTCCATATGAAATTCAAAATTATTTTTTCAGTCTCTGAAGAATTGTGGTAAGAGTTTTATATGGATAGTGCATTGAATTTGCAGATTGCTTTTGGTAGGATGGCCATTTTCACAATATTAATCCTACCAATCCATGAGCATGGATGGTCTTTCCATCTTTTGGTATCTTCTTCAATTTATTTCTCAATGTCTTAAGGTTTTTATTGTCCAAGTCCTTTACTTTCTTTGTTAGATTTAGTACAAGATATTTTGTGGATTAAATTTTTTTGTTTTATATATTTATTTTATTTTCTGTATATGAGTATAATGCCTGCATGTGTGTAGAGTAATACTGGCTTCATAGAAAGGGGGGTGTTCCTTCATTTTCTATTTTACAGAATAATTTGGGGAGTATTGCTGTAAGTTCTTTGAAGGTCTGGTTGAATTCTTTGCTATAAGTATCTAGCCCTGGTTTCTTTACACTTGAAAATTTAATTATTGCTTTTATCTCATTGGTTGTTATGGGTTTATTTAAATTATTCATGTCATTTTGATTTAATTTTGGTAAACTATACATATCTAGAAATTTATCCATTTCTTTTTAGATTTTCTAGTTTAGTTGAATTTAGTTTTTTTTTTTTTTTTTTTTGTCTTTTTGAGACAGGGTCTCCAGGTAGTCCCAGCTCTCCTGGAACTCACTTTGTAGACCAGGCTGGCCTCGAACTCACAGATATCCTTCTGCTTCTGCTTCCTGAGTGCTGGGATTACAGGTGTGCACCATCACGCTTGGTGAATTTAGATTTTTAAAGTATGTCCTTACAGTTTTCTGAATTTCCTTACGGTCAGTTGTCATATTGCCCTTTTTGTCTCTGAGTTGATTTGGGTTCGTTCTCTCTCTCTCTCTCTCTCTCTCTCTCTCTCTCTCTCTCTCTCTCTTGTTAATTTGGCTAAAGGTTTGTCAATATTGTTAATCTTTCCAAAGAACCAACTCTTTCATTGATTCATTGTATTATTTTCTTCATTTCTATTTCATTAATTTCAGCCTTGATTTTATTTCTCTTTCCATTTACTCTTTTAAAAAATATTTTATTTATTATTTTTATTTTATGTGTATGAGTGTATCGCCTGCATGTATGTGAGTGCACCCATGTCGTGCAATGCACACGGAGATCAGAAGAGGGCGTCAGATTCTCCTGGAACTAAAGTTAAGGACAGTTAGTTGCTGCCATATGGGTGCTGGGAATCAAACTCCAGTCCTCTGCAAGAGCAGTCAGTGCTCTTAACCACTGAGCCATCTCTCCAGCCCCCATCTACTCTTTTTAGGTGTTGTTTGTTGTTGGTTTTCCAAGGCTTTCAGGTGCATCATTATTTTATTTATATGAGAGGTTTCTAATTTTGTGCTGTAGGCACTTAATGCTATAAATTCTCCTCTTAGGACTGCCTTCATTGTCTCCCAAAGGTTTGGGTATGTTGCGTTTTCATTTTCATTCAATTCTAAGAAAACTTTAATTTCCTTCTTGATTTTTCCTGTGGTTCAATTTTCATTCAGAAATAGGATATTTAGCTTCCATGAGTTTGCATACTTTCCCCATTTTTATTGTTGTTGATATCTAGTTCTATTCCTTTTTGTTTGGATAGAATACAAGATGATATTTCAGTTTTCATAAATTTGTGGAGACTTACTTTGTGTCCTAATATGTGGTCATTTTGAAGAAAGTTCCATGGTCTGCTGAGAAGAAAACATGTTCTTTGGTATTTGGATGGAATGTTCTGTAGATGTCTGTAAAGTCCATTTTATTTATGATGTCATTTAACTCCATGGTATCTCTGTTTAGCTTTTGTCTGTTTGACCTGTCTATTGGTGACAGTAGGGTGTTGAAGTCACTCACTATCACTGTGTTGGAGTTAATGTATGATTTTAGAGTGAATAAAGTTTTGTTCATGAAACTGGATGCCCCTGTGTGAGGTGCATGTATGTTTAGGATTATAAATTCTTCCTGGTGCATTTTTCCTTTAATGGGTATAAAGTGACCTTCCCTGTCTCTTCTGACTAGTTTTAGTTCAAAGTTGATTTTGTTGGATATTAGAATAGCTGCACCTGCCCTTCGTTCCATTTGCTTGGAATAGCTTTTTCCATCCTTTTACCCTAAGGTGGTGTCAGTCATTGTTGGTGAGGTACATTTCTTGGAGGCAGCAAATTAATGGATTCTGTTTTCTAATCCAATTGATTAGTCTGAGTCTTTTTTACTGGAGAGTTGAGACCATTAATATTGAGAGTTATTACTGACCAATGTTTATTCATTCTTGTTGTGTTGGTGTTATAGTGCTATTTTCATAGACTTCTTTTGGTTAACTGTTCTGGAATAATTTGCTTATTCTATGTGTCCTCTGGAGAACGTTCAGTCTTCTTTTCTGACCAAAGTATTTCATTGAATATTCTCTATAGAGCTGGTTTTGTGGACATAGATTCCTTAAATCTGTTTTTATCATGGAAATCTTTTTTCTCCTGTTACAACTGATAGCTTTGGTGGGTATAGTAGTAGTATGGGCTGGTATCTGTGTTCTTTTATGACTTGTATGGCATTGGTCCAGACCCTTCTGGCTTTCATAGTCTCCATTGAAGTCAGCTGTTCTTCAGAGGGGCCTGCCTTTGTCTGTGACTTGATCTCTCTCTCACAGCTCTAAATGTCTTTTCTTTGTTCTATGCTTTTAGTGTTTTGACCATTACACAACGTGGGGAGTTCTTTTTCTAGTCCTGTCTACTTAGTGTTCTGTATGCCTCTTGTACCGTGACACATACCTCTTTCCCTTCTTCTATACCCTTTTGTAAGTTTGCTCTTTACAGTGTCCCACAGATCCTGCATATTTCACGCCTCAGTTATTTTAGATTTGACATTTTCTGTGACTGAGCGATCTGTTTCCTCCAGCTTGTCCTCAAGCCCCATTACTCTCTGTTCCGTTTCCTCCAGCTCACCCTCAAGCCCCGTTACTCTCTGTTCCGTTTCCTCCAGCTCGTCCTCAAGGTCCGTTACTCTCTGTTCTGTTCCCTCCAGCTCGTCCTCAAGGTCCGTCACTCTCTGTTCTGTTCCCTCCACTTCCTTTTTCATTCTTTCCTCTAAGTTTGTTTGTTTGAGTTCCTAAGTTTTTTATTTCAAGTTTTATTTCAGACTGGCTTTTCTTCAGAGATTCTGCCTTGTTATTGAATTCTATTTGCATATTTTGAATTGTTTTAGTTATTTCATTCAACTGTTTGTATTTTTACACTATTCGTCTACTTTTTTCCCTCCCTTTGATCTTTTTGAGACAGGGTCTCCCTGTAGCCCCAGCTGTCCTGGAACTCACTATGTAGACCAGGCTGGCCTCGAACTCACAGAGATCCACCTGCCTCTGCCTCCTGAGTGCTGGGATTACAGGCATGCACTACCACACCTGGCCACTTTTTATTCATATCGTCTTTGAATTCTTTGAACATATTTATAATTGCTATTTTGAAATCACTGTCATGTGCATCCGCTAGGTTGCCATTCTCAGGGAACTTTATGATGGGGGTACTGATTTCTACAGTAGCCATATTATCTTGGTCATTCTTGTTGTTTGTGTTTTTTTTTTAACGAGACCTAGGCATCTAGACTTATGTGGTGACTTCTTGATATGGATAAGCGATCTCGTCCTTGATGAATGTTTATTTGTATCTTGTTTGTTGTTTCCTAAATGGTGTACGATGTTCAGTTCTGTAGCCTGTCTATGTTGATGTGCAAATGGGGTGAAAAAGTGGTTTCAGTTCAGTTAGAGATAGGGGCAGCTTTTGAGCTGAGATTCCAGGATTAACTCCACAGGGTTAATCCTGGCTGATAGGTTTAGGTCAGAGCTCACTGTCTGGGCTGCATAGAGCTCAGATGGCATGGTGCAGGGAGGTGTCAGGGAAGCTCTTGTTTGCAAGTCTCAGCAGGGAAGGATCCCAGAGACATAGGCTGAGCTGAGAACAGGTGGCAGAGAGTGAATTGCTTTGCCAAGACTGGAGAGGGGCATGCAGATCCTGGGTGGGACAGGAACCCTGCCAAAAATACTTGCCTTGGGGCTGGAGAGATGGCTCAGCAGTTAAGAGCACTGGCTGCTCTTGTAGAGGATCCGGGTTCAGTTCCCAGCACCCACATGGTGGCTAACAACCACCTGTAAGTACAGTTCCAGGGAATCTGATGCCCTCTTCTGACCTTCACAGGCATTGCATGACATGGGTACACTTACATACATGTAGGCAATATACTCATACACATAGAATAAAAATAATAAAATATTTTTAAAATACATATCTTAAGATTTTTTTTTAACAGAAAGTGTAACATTCTGTAAATGTGAGTTCAATTCTTTGTTATTGGAAGCATTAATGGTTGCAGTTGCTTTTTTTCTTTCTGGTCTTTTTGAGTCAGGGTCTCTCTGTAACCCCAGCTGGCCTGAAACTCACTATGTAGACCTCTATGTATGCTTACCTCTGCCTCCCGAGTGCTGGGATTAAAGGCATGTGCCACCAGGCCTGGTCTCAGTTGCATCTTTTTAAGACATTTATTTATTTAATGTATATGATGTCTTGTCTGAATTACGTAAGTGCACCATGTGCATACCTGGTGCTTAAACCCTGATCCTCTGCAAAAGCAAATACAATTCTAGCAAAAGGAAGGAATTATGTAGAGGCCAATTTATAAGAAATATGAATCATAAGAATGCAGTGGAGAACACTGTGTTCTGAGAAATTTGAGAAGCAGTCAGGGAGTGGAACATGTCTTATAGACTGTAACTAGGCTGTGGAGTTAGCAAGGTAACATAACATTGAAAGCATTTAAATGGTCAGTGTTAGAGCAGATGACTGTAACGTGACCAACTGTGCTTTTGAAAATGTCACTCAGAGCCAGGCGTGGTAGCGCACACCTTTGATCTCAGCATGCAGGAGGCAGAGGCAGGCTGATCTCTTGTGAGTCCCAGGCCAGCCTGGTTTACATAAGGAGTTCCAGGCCAGCTGGGCTACAGGGAGACCCTGTCTCAAAAGGAATTTATATATATATATATATACTCAGGTTGCTGTAGAATTGGAGAAACTTAGGGCTGGTCACTGAATAAGGTCAAGTCCTGGTGACAGATTGGATGGAAAACCGAAATTGTCAAATTTTTAGACTTTTGATTTATGTAATGGATAATGGTAAACTGAATTTACTGAGATGAAAACCCAAGAAGAGTGACCAAGGTTAGAGAAAAGGGATGAGGATTTGAGTTGGAGACCCCTCTGTGGTGTTATGGAGACAATGACACCTGAGTCTGGAGATCAGAGATTAGGCCTAGAGATAAAAATATGTCAGTCACCAAAAATGTAGTCATTAAAACTTTGGTGTAGGTGAAATTTCCTAGACAGAGCATAAAGGCAAAAGAAAAAAGCCCTTGAGACACTGTTATTTAACAGCTTTAGTGAGAAGAATACAATTGCAAAAGAAAACAAAAATGGGGTGGGCGATGGCTCAGCTGGCAGAGCATTCGCCCAAGGATGTGACCCCAAGAACCTGCAAAGCGGGGTGCAGCAGTGAGCACCTGAAATCCCAGTGCTCCTGTGCAGAGATGGAAGACAGACAGGAGAATGTCTGGAATCACAGGCTGGTGTACACAGAGGCTAGAATCAAAGAGACCACGACTCAAACAAGATAGAAGGTGGGCACCGACATCACAGGTGTGCACCTGCACTCACAAACGGAAACGTGCTCACACGTACACATACACAGACATCAAAATCACACACACACACACACACACACACACACACACACACACAGAAAACACAAACAACAAAAGAAAGCAACCGGAAGTGAGGGGAAGTCAAGGGGGGGCCGAAGAACAGGACCATTTCAAATGAGTTTATTTTTTATTTATTATCCTTTGTGTGTGTGTGTGTGTGTGTGTGTGTGTGTGTGTGGTCTGTGTGTGCACCTCTACATGCACATGCAGAGGCCAAAGCAGGAAAGGGCTCTCTCACTGAGCTGGAAGCTCACCATTTTCCCTAGGCTGGTGGGCCAGCGAGCTCTTGGATTTGTGTGTCCACCCAGGGCTGCAGTTTCGAGCACTCACAGGCATGCTGACCTTTTACATGGGTGCTGAGGATTTCAACTCAAGTCCTCGTACTTGCAGAGTAAGTACTCTTACCCACGGAGCCACCTTCCCTACCCGTATTTTATTTATTTTTAAGACAGGATCTCATGTACCCCAGACTGGCCTCAAACTTTATTTAGGCGAAGATAATTGGACTTCTGATCCTTCCAAATGCCAGGATTATAGGCATACGCTGTCATATCCAGTTTATGCAGTGTTGGGGATCAAACCAGAGCCTCATGCATGCTAGACAAGCATTCTACCAATGAGCTGTATCCCCAGGCCTCTTTTTTATATTTTTCCATAGTCTTGATTTTCATTAACAATTTCCTCTGTTGAAACTATCATCAGTTTTTAACTGGGGGCTTTTGTTGTTCAGTTGGTTGGTGGGTATTGTTTGCTTTATTTGTGTTGTTTTTTGGGGTTTTTTTTGTTGTTGTTGTTGTTTTGTTTTGGAGAGAGTGTCTCCCTGTAGCCCCAGTTGGCCTGGAGTTTCATATTTTAAAAACATATTATTTTAATTCCATTTTAGAAAAAGATGACTTTTGGGGCAACTAAATCTCTAGTCCTTCAGCCTCATTTTATTTTTGAGAGGAGGGCAGACTGAAACAGGTTCTCATTTTATAGTCCAGATTTGCCTGGAACTCGCTATGTAGTCTAGACTGGCTGAGCTGTGTAGACCAGACTGACCTCAATCTCACAGAGATCGACCTGCTCCTGCCCCTGCCTCTGCCTCCCAAGTGCTGGGATTAAAGGCGTGTGCCACCACACCCAGCCAGTTTTTAACTTTTGAGGAGAGGATATACACAAATATTCCTAAAATGTTGAATTAAAGCTATAGACCCCTCCCCAGAGAAACTCATTTATGTTCAAATACTTCAGATCTTATGATGCTGGGTAGAAGATAAAACGATCATTTGGTCATGATATATCAAAAATGCTCTACACTGAGTTGGAGAGATGGTTCAACAGTTAAGAGTACTTGCAGCTCCTCCGGAAGACCGGAGTTTGGTTCCCAGCACCAGATCAGGTGGCTGACAGTAATTTGTAACTTTAGCTCCAGGGAATCTGATGCCTTCTCTGGCCTCCATGGGCACTGAACTCATGTGCACAAGCTCACACACTGCCACACACATACATACTTAAAAAATAAAAGTAGGGGACTGGAGATACGGCTCAGTGGTTAAGAGCACTGGCTGTTCTTGCAGAGGACCCAGGTTCAGTTCCCAGCACCCACATGACAGCTTAACAATCATCTGTAACTCCAGTTCCAGGGGATCTGACGCCTTCTTCTGGCCTCTGTGAGCATTGCATGACATGGGTGTCCTTATATACATGCAAGCAAAACATTCATGCACATAAAATAAAATAAATTAATAAATAAAAAATTTTAAAAATCTTTAGAAGTTAGTATGCTATATTAGGTGCAACATAGAATCAATGTATTTTATATGAAAGAGAAGTTTAGACTTCATATCTTCGAAGTTCAATATTGGCTTTTCTCATGATGTTCATACTGATAAGGGGAAAGGGACAATGGGGACATAAAGACCTGAGACTGAGGGGCTAGAGAGACGGCTCAGTGGTTAAGAGCACTGACTGGTCTTCCAGAGGACCTGGGTTCGAGTCCCAGCACCCACATGGTGGCTACAAAACGTCCTTAACTCCAGTTCCAGGGGAATCCGAAACCCTCTTCTGCCCTCCACAGCATTGCAGGACACGGGTGCACTCACGTACATGCAGGCAATACACTTAGACACATAAAATAAAAATAATAAAATATTTTAAAAAAAGACCTGAGACTGAGTTCCTTCCCTTACTGTTTTCTTACCCAAAGTCTCAACAAGTAAAAAATGTCCTAAAAAGTCTGCTACTACCTTCCTGAACATGTCCTTCAAAGCTACCTTGACACGGTCATTGCGCAAGGCATAGATAAATGGATTCAGCAGCGGTGTCACAAATGTTGTTACCACTGTCACCGACCAGTTAGTATCCACAGAACCACTCTGTGATGGCCGCACGTAGAGAAAGATGGCACTTCCATAGAAGAGGGTTACCACCATCAAGTGGGACGTGCAGGTGGAGAAGGCCTTCTGACGGCCTGACGCAGAGGGAATGCGCAGAACGGCCAGGACTATGTGGCCATAGGATGCGGCAGTCATCATGAGTGAGGATACAATGACAAGCGAGGCCAGGACGAAGTCAGCCTCCTCCAGCTTCTTGGTGTTGGTACAGGCCAGGTGGAGCAGAGGACCACTGTCACAGAAGAAATGCTGCACCACAGCACCCTGTTTGCAGAAAGGCAGCAAGGCCACTGCCACCGTGGGACCAAGCACAGGGAGGAGCCCCCCAACCCAGCAGGCCACGGCCACTCGAAAGCACACAGCCCCACTCATGAGCAAGGGGTAGTGCAGAGGGCGACAGATGGCCAGGTAACGGTCCACAGACATGACAGCCAGCAGTAGGAACTCAGAGGCCCCAAGAAAGAAGTAAAAATAAAACTGAGTGATGCACGCGGCAAAGGAAATCGTATGCCGCTTCGAGAGGAAATTGCTCAGCATCTTAGGAATGATGACAGACGTGATTAAAATCTCGAGGCAGGACAAGTTACTCAGAAAGAAGTACATGGGAGTCTGTAGGCGGCTATCAGCTCCCACTACCCCCACAATCATCACGTTGCCTGTCAGAGTCAGCAGATAAATAAGAAGGAACATGGAAAACAGCTCCACCCTTGTGCCGTTCAGATTCGGGAAGCCTGCCAGGACAAACTCGCTTGTCCCAAAACTCTGGTTCCCACATGGAATCATTATTATCTTTTCCACCTGTAAGACAATGTGAACAAGGTCCTGAGGAGAGATCCTCTTCTGAACATCCTGAATCTCAAGGTCATTGTCTGATTATAGAGCCTGGGAACATCTTCTCTAAAGGATAGCTAAATCTTAAGAAAATGTTGGGAACCTGTAACTTCACAGCTCCCATTCTCAACTCTTGACTGATAATACCTCATTATTATGAGAAACAAAAAAATCTCTGAACATCCGAATGGGAGAAAATATCAGAAAACGATTTTATGAAATTCACCCAGAACCACCTGTCCAGCCTGACTGACTGCTTTCGAATTCTTGTGTCTCTACTTGCTGGCCAAGAGCACTAAGTTCCTCGTTTGCAAATTTCTGTAAGTGGCAAATAAAATAACGATACAAAGGATTCATAAGTTTTCAACACTAACCTAACAAATGAAGCAGTAGAGAAAATTCTGGGATGACAGTGAGAATCTAGCCTTGGCCTCCCGTGACCCTTGGAAGACTATCAAGGAATATGGACCTTCAACTGCCCGGTTAGCCAACAGGAGGTGGGAATCTAGGCCACTTTATGCCTCAATTCCTCCTCTTTATGGACAGTTTTCACAATAAGCCAAGGCTCTAACTAAATTCAGATGTTCACAAAGTGCTTTCATTTCTGAAGTGAGTTATGTAACAAGGGGGTTATAGGAACAAGCCATATTGTGTCACTCAATCCATCGGCTATTTGTGCCTATTTATGTCATGTCCACTTCAAGTTAAATACCCTGGTTAATATTCAGATGAGTTCCTTAAGCTTTTTTTCAATTCATGACATCTTCCCTACTGAAGTCCAAAGCCCTTTCAAAAACCTAAGTTCCATTAGATTGACAGAAACAGAATTACAAATTCCTGGTTATAAATAATTAAGCTGGAATTGAAGTCCATTCCATACGTCTGGTTCTGAAGACCTCCACCAACTTTAAAAAAAAAGTCAAATTAATGATATTCTGAAACCCTGTTTTAAAAAGTCTCAGATAAAAACTGAAAGAATAACAAAAAAGAAAAAAATAACAAAAAGTCTCAGTTAGCAAAGCATCAGAATTGATTTTAAGATTGCTGCTTCTTCAGCTGCGTTGTTCTGAACACACTCCAACCATCTCTCTCCGTAAGCATTACACTCCACATCCAGTTTCTCACCTCTGGGTCCCAGCTATGCGTAGGAATCTGCTCCTACCTTCTGTCTTGGTGAAAGGAGATTTGTGATCACGCTCCCAGAGATTCATTCATTCAGTGTCTCTCCTCCCTCCAGCTTCTCTGGAAATTGTATTTTATCAGTTAAGTCATGCTGTTTTTACTCTGGTTATCACGTACCAAATTCTGGATGTGGTGATTCAAAAACAAAGGCTACATTACTGCACCATGTTCACTGTCTAGGGGTGTAATAGAAAATTCGAGACATGTGACAAGTGGAATGTTTCCGGTATGTACAGAATGCTAAGTAGTTTATCAAAAGTGAGACTTAGAGAGATAAGTAATATTCTCAGGAAAGTGATCACTGAAATAAAAAACAGCATGCAAACAAGACTTTTGAGCTAAAGAACAGAACATAAGGGGTGAAGTAATAGAGATACAGCACTGGTCACCTCAGAGGAGATTCTTTCTGGCCTTCTGTTATTCCTTGTGAAACCACTACACTGACAGAGCCTAAATTATATCTTAAGTGACAGGAAGATGACTCTCAACCCTAAATATGGAAGAAAGTCCTCCTACCTGCTCCTGAAAGCCTATGATGTTTTCTTAAGGGTGGAACCCTAAAAGAATTCTCTTTCCCAGTTTGTGATCCAATGCCCTCTCCACCCCAGAGTCCTTCCCTCACTCTGGACTGTGAGGTTGACAGTAGCCTGGTGTCCTCAGAGTCCCACAGGATGAACACAGCACTCGGGAAAACAAGAGAAGTTGGGTAATTTGGGCTTTCTTCTCTCGGCATCCTTTGATGCTGATCTTCTGCCTAGTGAACAAAGGGACTTTCCGATCTGAGGCTGCTGTTACATCGCTCCTTCTTCAGTCACGAACAAATCAAATATCAAGACCTATTCTTCCCTCCCCGTAGAAATAATGTGTTCTACAATATGATCACTGCCCTATGCTACAGCAGGTTCAATTCCAGTAAAAGACAATTATCTTACGAGATGTCACTGCAAGAACCATAGGTGTGGAAGACAAGGAGTAGCTTGGAGAGTTACTTCTACCTTTGAGATGACATCATGCTCACCAATAGCTCTTTTCATACCTAGTGGTTGAAAGTGTTCTCTCTTTTTCTCCTTCTTGTTCTGTTGATGAATTTTAAGTATAAAATGTCCATTTTCTGCTTTTAGACCTCATTCTTCCTGGCTCTGGTTTTAGGTTGAGTTCAGGGAAAACCTGAAGTCATTGGTTTTTAATAATAATTGGTTTGTATTGAAAGGTAGGATCTTTCATGAACCACTTTAGTTTCCATTGGGGATGTTCCCAAATGAGGCTTGATCCAGATGTTAGGAGTTTAGCTAGCAGCAGTCTGGAGAAAACTTACCCAGATGGTGAGAAGGGGAAGGAGAAAGGGCCCAGGAAAAATTTGTAATTCTATGGAAATTTTCTAGACTCCATTTCTGAGAAATCTAGAAAGAGACATGAATACTTCTGCATTCCTCTATCAGGCATTTCAAGCTGGGATGCTGCAAAAGCCACCCTAACTGTGAAAATGAGGGAAACCATGGAATCGGCCCGATTATGGGAGGCTGTAAGCATCATCACCTCCCTCCCAAATGGCACTCAGGGGGAAATGTTTGTATCCCAAGTAACATAGACATCATCTCTTCACCCTGAGGACTTAAAATGATAGTGTGAATCCCTCCCTTGGGTTCTAAGGTAGAAAATAACGGGAGACCCAAGGGTGTGGTAAGATGGTGGAAGGCTGCCCTCGCATCTGTTACTCTGTAGCCTATACCCTACTGGCAATGTGGAGTTCCACAAACGCAGAACATTGCTGAGGCTTCTGGACAACTGTTCAGTTTTCATATCTATGCATTGTGTGTCCCTTACTCAAGACTTGGCTACTTCTTGTTCATGTTCAAGTTCGGAAGAGGCTCTTAATGCATCCCTCTCACCCCATCTCCTGGACAGCTTTCAACTGAACTAGGATAAGCTCTGAAGCTCTCACTCAAACCTGATATTTAATCTACTGGGTTATAACTTTGCTTTCTTGACTAAGCTGTACACCTGGGAATAACCTTTTCACTTCTGAGTATCTGGCATGAGTCACAGTGCCTGGAACATGCTAGATGCATAAAAATGGCTTGTGAGCGAACTGCTCTGAACCCCGGACTTGAGAGCAGCTGCTCTTCTGGAATGAACAAAAATTAGGTGGTTTTGCTGT
>NW_008337421.1:594376-604447 GCF_000622305.1 Nannospalax galili | reverse complement strand
TTTTTTTCTGTTTGTTTGCTTGCTCTTTGAGACAGGGTCTCCCTGTAGCCCCAGCTGGCCTGGAATTCACTATGCAGACCAGGCTGGCCTTGATTTTGCAGAGGTCTGCCTGCCTCTGCCTCCTAAGTGCTGGGACTAAAAGCCAACGCCACCACACTGGGCCCCACAAATTAGGTTTTGAGCCATAAAACTCAGTTTGACTGAATTTCTTCCTTTCTAGACATAATCCTGAGAACATAGACCATAGCCATGGAAAGCCTAGGCAACGAGGAAGTGATGTCATTAGATGGCAGGGCAAGGAGTGAAGACTGAAAGTTCTAGCCAAGCCACTGGACTAAACTAGAAACTGGAGCTCTGGATTGCTTTTCTAGAGAAGGGTGGATCTGTTTTAAAAGCCCCAGGAACTCTGAGAGCTATTCAGAGAGTGCACTACCAATGTTTAAACTGTAAGGGCCCAAGCCTGGTGCTGTAATCCCAGCACTTGGGAAGTGGTCGTGAGTTTGAGGCCAGCCTGGGGTGCTGCGTTGTGAGACCCTGTTTCAAATCAAAACAAAACAAAACACCTTGATTGAATTATAATACCTAAGCTACCATAAAAAGAGAAAAGACCAAGGACAGCTATTTTTTTTTTAAATTACAGAGCTATTTAAAAATAATTTGAGGCGCTAGGCATGGTGGCACACACCTTTAATCCCAGCACTCGAGAGGCTCAGGCAGGTAGATCTTTGTGAGTTCAAGGCCAGCCTGGTCTACATAGTAAGTTCCAGGACAGCTGGGGCTACAGGGAGACCCTGTCTCAAAAAGACAAAATATTATTATTATTATTTGAGGCTAGAGCCAGGCTTGGTGGTACACACCTTTGTTCCCAGCTCTCGGGAGGCAAAGGCAGGAGGATCTCTGTGAAATCCAGGCCAGCCATGGTCTACATAGTGAGTTCCACGTCTGCTGGGGCTACAGGGAGACCCTGACTCAAAAACACCAATAATAATAATAATAATAATAATAATAATAATAATAATAATAATATTTGGAGGCTAACATACAGAGAAATTGCTTTACTGTGACATTGCCATACATAAATATTGTTATTATTCTTTGTATTTGCCCCCTGCCCTTCCCTGTGTCCCTTCTCAGCCTCTGGTGAATGCCCTTCCTCCTCCCAAATGCTGCTCAGTTCTGCTTTCACGACACATGGATTAGATCTCCCTTTCTTCCCCCTTTAGAACTCTTTCCCTTTCACAGTGCCCTTCCTACTGTTCATGTCCCATTCACAGTGCATGCGCAGAGAAATTTAAATCTAGATTCCACATATGAAAGGAAACATGTTGTCCTTCTGGGTCTGACTCATTTCACCAGCTAAAGATCTCCAGCTCTATCCATTTTCCTGTGTCATCATTCCATTCTATTTTAAAGCTGAATAAAATGCCACTGTGTATATTCACCCATATTTTCTTTCTGTGCTCATCTGCTGATGGACACATATGCTGATTCCATTTCTTAACTATTGTGAAGAGAGCAGCACTGAATATGGATCTACACGGATTTATGTGGCATTCTGACTTAGAATTCTTGAGGTATGGCTGGATTATATACATGGTAGCTTTATTTTTAGTGTTTTTAGGGACCTCCACGTTGATTTTCACAGTGGCTCTACCAATTTATATTTCCACTAGGAGTAAATAAGGACTCTTCTTTCTGTACATCTTGGTCAACATTTTTTGTCATTTCTTTTCTTGATGATGGCCCTTCCAACTGGGGTGACACGGAAACTCAGCGGAATTTTAATTTCCTCTTCCTAATGGTCAGGGATATTTAACACATCTTCAAATATTTATTGGCCATTTGTATTTCTTCCTTTGAGAACTGTCTATTCAATTTAATAACATATTTGCTAGCTGTATATTTTTTCATATTTAACTTTTGGAGTTCTTTCTAGATTTTAAAAATCTCCTGTCAGATATAAAGTTGGGAGGGATTTTCTTCCATTCACCAGGTGATCTCTTCAACCTGGTTGTTCGCTGCTGTATAAAAGTTGTTTAATTTGATACAATCGTACTTGTCAATTCTTGGAATTACTTCCTGTGAAATTAGAGTCTTTTCCAGAAAATCTTTACTTATTCTTGTATCTTGAAGTGTTTTCCCCTAGCAGTCTCAGAGTTTCAGGTATTTGATCCATTTTGAATTGACTTTTTTCTTTTTTCTTTTTCTTTTTTTGGTCTTTTTGAGACAGGGTCTCCCTATAGTGGGGCTGGCCTGGAACCCACTGTGTAGACCAGGCTGGCCTTGAACTCACAGAGATCCACCCACCTCTGCCTCCCAAGTGCTAGGACTAAAAGCACACCACCACACCCGGCAAATTGACATTTTTCTGTAGGGTGAGAGGTATGTAGGGTCCTTCTATATGTGGATACCCAGTTTTTCCAACACTATTTGTTGAAAAGGCTTTTTCTGGTTTAAATTTTTTCACCGTTATCAAATATTGGGTATTAAAATTACAAAGCTATTTGTCTGGCAGTGGCTTCCGTGTCAGCTAATAAAATATTCAAACCTAGTTGGTCATAAGAATGTCCTAGAATTTGCATGACTTTAGAGCATATTAGAAAAGGGACTTTATTTACTTATATTTGTGATTTTATATGCTTATGATTTACAATATGATAAAAATTTTAATCTTTAGGGTATACGCACATGGTTCAAAAGTAATATAATAATGTATAGATTAGCAGTGCTGGGGTATAGCTCAGTGGTAGAGTATTTATCTAGCATGTACCAAAGCTCTACATTCTATCCCAAGCACCACAAAGAGAAAAAAAGTCCTAGTCTCTCCTTGGTCCATATCCACTCATTTCTCATGATCTAATTAACCATTTTAATTATTTTAGTGTGTTTTCTTCCAATGTTTTTGTATATATAACAGCAAATGACAAAAAAGTTCATATATTTGCTCATTATTTCATATAGTCTATGTTTTGTATCTTGCTTTAAAAAATATCTTGTAAAGGAGCTGGAGAGTTGGCTTAGAGATTAAGAGCACTTACTGCTCTTGAAGAGGACCAGGTTCAGTTCCCAGCACCCACAACCACTCATAACCATCCTTAGCTCCAGTTCCAGGGGATCCAGTGCCCTCTCCTGGCATACTTACGTGCAAGCAAAGCACTCATAAAAATAAAAATAAATAAATCTTCAAAATAACATGTTATGAGGCCAGTGATGACATCTTTTAAAATATATCCTGAAAAATTTCTCTATTACAGTGAAGGCAGGTGGAAAATGTTTAAACCAGGGATATGAAAATGAAAATGTATTCTTTACATCTTGCTGGAACAAAATACCTGACCAAAGCAATTTAAGGAAAGATGGGTTTGTTTTGGCTCACAGTTTGAGGGTGTAGTCCATCATGGTGGGGAAGGCCTGGCAGCTAAAGTATGCGGCAGCTGGTCACCTTGCACCCACAGTCAGGGTGGAAAGGGGAAAAGTATCTCCCCTTTTTTCACAGACCAGGAATGGTGTCACTCATGTTTAGGGTGAGTAGTCCCACATCCATTAACTTAGTCTAGAAACCCCTTGAAAATATGCCCAGAGGCAAATATGCCCATGATGATTTTAAATCCCATTAAATTGACACTCAAGGTTAACCATCACAACAAACCTATTGTGTTAATAAATTACAACCTTATCGAAGTATAGTTTTGTTTTAAATTTGCCTGTTTAACTTTAGTTTTCCTCATTAGCAAAAACTATTTTATTCCACAATAGATTTATATCAAAAAAGTTGTCACTTTGCAAATAAAAAACTAGGCATAGAAAATTCATGTACCTGGAATTTTCTTTGAAATAAGATGGGGCATATAGATAAAATTATCTTGGTTATGACTTTGTAATTCATGGAGCTACATGTTGGTAACACTGTGATTATAGTTTTCTAGCTACTTTTAGTATGCTTGAACTTTTCATAACAAAAAGCCTCAGGAATATGCAGTAGTGGGAGCTAGGGAGATGGCTCAGTAGGCAAAGTGAGAATGTGAATTCAGAGCCCCAGCACCCATGTAAAAAGCTGGTTGTGGTGGTACATGTCTCTAATCCTAAAGCTGAAGAGGCAGAGACAGGAGGATCCCTAGTGCTTGCTGGCTACCTAGTCTTGCAGAATTGGTGAACTCCAGGTTCAGTGAGAAACCCTGCCTAAATAAAATAAATAAATAAAAATAAAGTGGAAAGCAATAGAGGAAAACACGCAACACTGACCTCTGGCCCCCACATGCATGCATGAACTGCCTGGGGGCCTCCACGTGCACACATGAACTGCCTCTTGCTCCCTTGGCCATGCTTTCCCTGCCATGGGGCTTCCCTGTCATCCCACACAGAAGGACAGACATCAGGTGGAGTCTGTGGCCTTCCTCAAGACGGTACTGTGGGCAGCACCCTCAAACTACAAGCCAAAATAACCTTTCTTCCTTTAAGTTATTTTGGTTAGGTATTTTGTTCCAGCAAGGTGTAAAGTAACTTATGTTTCATGCAGTAATTTCTTTGGTTTAAACATTTTCCATCTGCTCTAAATGTAGAGAAGGGAGAGGAAGGCACACAAAATATTTAGTGGCAATCAGGTATCTTAGAGATGACCCTGTTTTTACTTATTTTTGAAAATTAATTAATTTACTTTTATTTCATGTATATGGGTGTGTCGCCAGAATCCCCTCTGGGTCTCCTGTGCTATCAAGCAAACCATATAACATATCTTTATGTGCGTCTATTAACTTACGAAGGAATGAGTATCCAGTGCCTATCCCTGTGCTGTGGCTCAGAGCCCGCCATATCAGACCTCGCCACACCCATAGTCACCACTGGCATTCGCTCATGCCTCTGGGGCCAGCGATCTCGCTCCAAGTCCATAAAAATAGTCCATTATGTCTTTGAGCTGCTGCGGCTGCGCATTTCCCACACTAGGGGTTACTGCTACCAGCTGCTTGCTGCTTCCCTCCCAAGATGGCTCTCAGCAGCCCTCTGTCCTCCACGCTCTGTGGCAGGCCCCCGCCCCTTGGAGGAACTAGCCAATTGGAAGACAGGGTGCATTGTCTGCATGCATGTAAATACATCCACGTTGTGCCTGCGGAGGACAGAAGAGGGTGTTGGATCCCTTGGAACTGGAGTTATGGATGGTTGTTAGCCACTATATGGGTGCTGGGATTTGAACCTGGGCCTTCTGCAAGAACAGCCAGTGCTCTTAAACGCTGAGCCATCTCAGCATTTAAAAACTGATTTTTTTTTTTCTTTACAAGTGCTAAAATTAAAGGTATGCACCACCATGCCTGACCTGATTTTTTTTTTTTTTCTGAGACAGGGTCACCCTGTAGCCACAGCTGGTCTGAAACTTGATATGTAGACCAGGCTGGCCTGTATCTCACAGAGATTCACCCTTCTGAGTACTGGGATTAAAGGTGTGCACCACGACACCCTGCTGACCCTAAGTTTTTAGAAACACAGTATTTCTTTGACTAAAAATGTCAGAAATATTTCTCTGAAGACAGAAACTAATTTTACAAAATTAGCCAGCCAGTCACTGGGGAATGTTAAGTACCAAGTGGGTTATACAGATCCCAAGAAATGTAAAAGCATAATGAACTATCAACTCCAAGAGGAATTCAACCCTTTCAGAAGCAACTTGCTCATCCAGAAGGCATAGCAGAGAGATAGCAAGTCAGGAACACACAGAATCACAGTTTAGAATGGGAGATTTATTAAAGTAACAGAGAAGTCCAGAACTCTCTTTTTCACTATGACAGACTCCTTAAATTACATTTTCCCCTTCCATTTAAAAATTTAACAATATAGGAAAAGAAGACCAAGTGCTCTCACAAAATGATATAAAAGGATGGCTTGGTTCAGGCTGCTGTAACAAGTTACAATAAACCCAGGGGCTTAAACAACAGCCATTGAAGGGCTGAATGTATAGCTTGGTGGTAGAGCACTTGCTTAGTCTGTGTAAAGCCCTAGTTTTGGTCCACAGCACTGAAAAAAACAAGTCAGATGTTTATTTTTTGCAATGTTGAGGCTAGCAGCTTGAAGCCAGGGTCTCAGCAGTCAGGTCCTTAGTGTGTGCCCTTTTGCTGGTTTACAGAGTCATCTACTTACTTGCCCTCATAAGGGGAAAAGAGCAGGATTGCTCACTGGACTCTTCTTATAAGGGCACTAATCACATGGATGAGTATTCTACCCTGTGTTAATCAGCTTTCCATCACTATAGAAAATACCTAAGATAACCAATTTATAAAGAAAAAATGCTTATTTTGACTCATAGTTTTAGAGGTTTAGTCCTTAGTTTGGAAACCTCTATGGTGCTGAGGATTAAACCCAGGGTCTGGGACATGCTAGGCAAGCACTGTACAACTGCTATATCTTCAGCTGTGTTCTCATAACATGATGATGCATTATCTCACCACAAGCCTAAATACAACAGGTCAACTTCCAACTGTAATCCAAAACAATTTTCCCTCTTTTTAAATTGATTGTTGTATTAGTAAGCTTTCAGTTTTTGTGACAAAATAACTGAAATGTTTATTTTGGCTCCCGGTTTCAGAAGTTTCTGTCTATGGTCAGTTGGCTCTGCTACTGTTGAGCAAGGCAGAATATTTTGACAGGAAGCATATGCTAAAGGAGCTTCTCACCTCACAGCAGCTAAGAAGCAAAGAGGGGAGGGCCTGGGCTCAGTGCTTCCTTCAGGGCCACACATCCAATGATCTACCTTCCTTCTACTAGTTCCTACTTTCTAAGGGTTCAGTCATCTCCTCAAAGTGCCAATGGCTGGTAACTGTGCCTTTGCATAGAGGCCTTTAGGACACATCCAAAATGTGACTATTACATTACATTATGTGTTACAGCAACAGATAGCTGACATACTCTTAGATTATTTGTGTTATATTTTTGAAAAAATTATATTTTTGTTTTTTAATTATGTGATGGGGGGTGATTGCAGGTACCTGCAGAGTCCTGAAGGAAACAATGGACTCCAGTGGGACTGGAGTTACAAGTGAGTTGTCATGTGGGTGCTGAGAACTGATCTCAGGTCCTCTGTAAGAGCACAATATACACTCCTAATTCTTGAGCTATGACTCCAACTCTATTTGTGCTAAGATTTTTAAAAATAAATATAACTGACAGCTTCCTGGAGCCAGCAGCTTGCCTGGTATATTAGTCACTTTTCTGTTGCTGTGATAGAAATACTGACCAAAGCAATTTATAGAAGGAAGAATTTATTTGAGCTTATGGTTCCAGGGGAATTACAGTCTGTCTTGGTGGGAAGGCATGGTGGCAGAGGTGGCTGGAGAAGAGGAGCAGAAGCTAAGTGGTACATCTTCCAGCAGGCACAGGAAACAAGAGAGCAACTGGCAATCTGGCAAGCCTTAAGAACTCTCTAAGTCCACCTCCAGTGACGTGCTTCCTCCAGGATAGCCACACCTTCTAAAATCTCCCAAAACAGCGCCATCATCTGGGGTCAGAATGTCCAAATACTTGGAGCCTATGGGGGGACATTATCATTCAAACCATCATACCTGGGTAAGTTTGGCTGCTGCACCCACTGAGCGTTGACACCCCCAGCCTCATTCACCCTCCCAGCTCCCCAACTCCATCTCTCCTTCTAGCAGGGGGACTGGCACATTTTCTGTTTTGGCACCCCAGACCTCTGGACTGATCTCTTGGCCCAAACTCTCCACTGCTTCCTGATCCTTTGCATCCAGACCAACACAATTCCTCCCTCTAGCCCCCACCTCCCTTTGCATATCTGGGTGGCCCAGCCCCATAGCTCCCTGGAGCCAGAAGCTTGCCTGAGTAAGTGTGGCTGTGTCTACCCTGCCTTGACTTCCCCAGGCTCATTCACCCTCCCAGCTCCCCCACTCCATCTCTCCTTCTAGCAGGGGCACTGGCCCATCTCTTGTCATGACATCTCAGACCTGTGGACTGACTTCTTAGCCCAGAATCCCCACTGCTTCCTGATCCTTTGTGTCCAGATCAACCCAATTCCTCCCTGTAATCCCCAGAAGCCCTTGGGCCTCTTCTCATCTCCACCTCCCTTTGCATTCCTGGGGGCCAGCATCTTTCCTGGAGGGATCCAGACCTTAGGAGAAAGCCCGAGAGCATCTGATCCTCATCCAATTTAGGTCTCCGTGGGAACTCCTTAGCAGCAAGAGGAAAGCAACCTGGCCACTCCAATATAAAATCAAGAGAGAACCTGAAGCCTAGATCAACCAGCTTTTCATGCCCAACAAGTAAACCATAAAGGCACATAAAGTTTACAAAAAGAAGAAGAACTAAACTCAACAAAAGAAGGGTTGAGTCTCACACAAGAATCAGAATCTACAAAAGAAATCCACATGTCAAAGTCACACAGAAAAAATAATAACATGAAAAATCAAAATAATATATCCCCACCAAGTACCATCAGTCCTCTAGAGGAGTAGAATGAGAACCGCCTAGAGATAATACAGGACATGGAACTCAAAAGGACAATTATAAACATGATTAAAGAATTCAGTGAATTTAAAGAACACACAAAGAAATCAAAGAACTAAAGGAAGATAGGGATAAACTGAATGAATTCAGAAAAGAGTTAGAAATATTGAAGACTACTCAGGCTGAAATGAAGAAGGAAGTGAAACACTCAGTAAACCAATTAGAAACAACAGGAGAAAGCCTCACCAATAGGATGAATGAAATGGAAAACAGAATATCAAGACTGGAAGATAAAGTGGACGAACTAGACCACTCAAGCAAAGAGTATGAAAAATTTAAGAAAGCACAAGAATGGAATATGCAGGAATTGTGTGACACCATAAAAAGACCAAACTTATGAATCATGGGCATATAGGAAGGAGAAGAATCTCAGGATAATGGTACAGACCAGAACTTTGATAGGATTGTAGAAGAAAAATTCCCAAAATTAAAGAAAGACATGCCCATACAAATACAAGGAGCATATAGAACACCAAATACACAGGACCAGAAAAGAAACTCTCCATGGCACAGCACAGTAAAAACATTAAACGTAAAGAAAAAAGAGAGAATACTGAAAGCTGCAAAAGAAAAACAACAAGTCACATATAAAGGAAAACTCATCAGAATTACAGCTGACTTTTAATTGCCAGAAGACCCTGGACCAAACTATTCCCAGTTCTAAATGACCACAGACATGAACTCAGATTACTTTCCCTAGCCAAAATGTCTATTGTAGTTGAAGGGGAAAGAAAAATCTTCCATGACATAAATAGGCTGAAAGAATTCATGTCCACAAAATCAGCCCTTCAGAGAGTTCTTGAAGCAATACAAAGAGCATAAGAAAGGAATGACTATACCCAAAGGGTTATAGAAAGAAACGTAATGAAGGTATAACTGTTACAGCTATAAACTAAGAATGCAAACAGCAAGAAAACAAATGAAAAAATGACGGCAATCAACACACATCTTTCAATAATGACTGTATATATTAATGGCTTTGACTCCCCAATCAAAAGACACAGGATAGTTGAATGGATTAAGAAACAAAACCCATCTTTTTGTTGTCTGCAAGAAACTCATCTCACTTTCAAGGACAGGCACTATCTTAAAGTGAGAGGATGGAAAAAAATAAGCGAATGCTACTAAGTACTAATAGTACCAAGCAAATGGTACTAAGAAAAAAGCAGGCATTGCAATTCTAATATTCGACAAAATAGACTTAAAACTAAAACTAATCAGAAGAGGGCCAGTTTACTCTGATCAAAGGAACGAAGATATTATAATCAGGAACATATAGTCACTGAACTCTGGTGCACCCAACTTCATAAAATCAGTACTACATGACTTTAAGACCCAGATTAATCCAAATTCATTAATAGTGGAGGACTTCAATACTCCATTGTCTCCATTAAAGAGGTCAACAGGACAGAGAATTAACAGAGAGACATTCAAATTAAACAATACCATACATCAAATGGGCCTAACAGACATCTACTGAATATTCTACCCAAGGACTAAAGAATATACTTTCTACTCAGTGCCCCATGGAACTTTCTCCAAAATCGACCATATACTGAGGCACAAAAC
>NW_008337421.1:593686-594184 GCF_000622305.1 Nannospalax galili | reverse complement strand
CACAATGCAACAAAACCTCTGGGACAGGCTGAAAGTGGTCCTTAGAGGGAAGTTTATAGCTCTAAGTGCCTACATCAAAAAATCAGAAAGAGCACAAAAAATGACTTAACATTGCAACTCAAGACACTTGAAAAGCAACAGTAAATGAAACCCAACCCAGCAGACAAGAAGAAATAAAAAAAAAAATCAGAGCAAAAATTAATGAAATAGAAACAAAGAAAACAACATAAATAATCAATGAATCCAAGAGCTGGTTCTGTGAAAAGATACACAAGAATGACAGACCACTAGCCCAGTTAACCAAAAGAAAGAAAGAGAACCTCCAAATTAAAAAAATCAGAGATGAAAGGGGAAACATCACAACAGACACCAGAAAGATGCAGAACATTATAAGGGAATACTTTATAAACCTATATGCGACCAAATTCGAAAACCTAAAAGAAATGGATGCATATCTAAAGGCATGGGAACCACCAAAACTAAACCAAGAAGAGATTA
>NW_008337421.1:570870-593382 GCF_000622305.1 Nannospalax galili | reverse complement strand
ACATCAAAAAGACCATCCACCATGATAATGTTGGCTTTATCCCAGAGATGCAGGGATGGTTCAATATATGTAAGTCAATAAACATCATTAATCATATAAATGGACTCAAAGACAAAAACCACATCATCATCCCAATAGATGCAGAAAAGGCTTTTGACAAAATTCAGCATGCATTTATGTTCAAAGTCCTAGAGGGAGTTGGACTGGAGGGAACAGCCTTAACATAATTAAAGCTATATACAGCAAACCCACAGCCAACATCATTCTAAATGGAGAAAACCTGGAAGTATTCCCATTAAAATCAGGAACTGGACAAAGCTGTTCATGATCTCCACTTCTTTTTAACATAGTGCTTGAAACTCTTGCAAGAGCAATAAGACAAGAGAAGGAAATTAAAGGAGTGATAATTGGAAAAGAAGAGCTCAAATTATCCCTTTTTGCAGATGATATGATATTATATCTAAGGGATGCCAAAAATTCCACCAGAAAAGTCCTAGAAATTATTAACACATTCAGTAAAGTGGCAGGTTACAAAATGAATCTATAAAGGTCTGTAGCCTTTCTATATACCAATAACAAGCAATCAGAGAAAGAGCACATGGAAACACTCCCCTTCACAATAACTGCAAAACATAAAATAAAATAAAATATCTTGGAACAAACCTAACCAAAGACATTAAAGACCTCTACAATGAAAATTTTAAGTCTTTAAAGAAAGAGATTGAGGAAGACATCAGAAGATGAAAGGAATTACCATGCTCATGGATTGGAAGAATTAATATTGGGAAAATGACCACTTTACCAAAAGTCATTTATAGATTCAATGCAATGCTGATCAAAATCACCATGACATTCTTCACAGAGTTGGAAAAAACAATTCAAAGATTCGTATGGAAGCACAAAAGACCTGCCACATTACTGAACATGTTAATAATTTCTAGGACTTTTCTGGTGGAATTTTTGGCATCTCTTAGATATAATACCATATCATCTTCAAAAAGATATAATTTGACCTCTTCTTTTCCAATTATCACTCCTTTAATTTCCTTCTCTTGTCTTATTGCTCTTGCAAGAGTTTCAAGAGCAATGCTGGGGGGATTATTATACCAGACTTTAAACTATATTACAGAGCTATTGTCATAAAAGCAACATGGTACTGGCAGAAAAATAGATCCAGTGATCACTGGAACAAAACTGAAGACCCAAATATGAGTACATGCAATTTCAGCTACCTGATATTTGACAAAGGGGCTAAGAACTGTCACTGGAGGAAAGACAGCATGTTCAGCAAATGGTGCTGGCAAAACTGGATCTCAACTGGTAGAAGAATGAAACTAAACCCCTATCTTTCACCTTGCACAAAAGTCAACTCCAAATGGATCAAAGATGTCAGTGTGAAACCTGAAATTCTGAAACTGTTAGAAGAAAACACTGGGAAAAAACCTACAAGATACAGGCGTAGGAAAGGATTTTCTGAACTGGACATCAATTGCTCAAGAAATAAGGTCAAGAATCAACAAATGGGACCTCATTAAAATGAAAAGCTTTTGTATATCAAAGGAGACAACCAGGGAAGCAAAGAGAAAACCCACAGAATGGGAGAAAATCTTCACCAGCGACATTCTGACAGAGATGTAACATCCAGAATATATAACGAACTCAAAGAACAAAGAATCAAGAAAGGAAGTAATCAAATTAAAAGATGGGCTAAGGAGCTGAACAGAGAGTTCTCAAAAGAAGAAAAAAAGATGGTCAAGAAGCATCTTAAAAGGTGTTCAACGTCAGTAGTAACTAGGGAAATGCAAATTAAAACCACTTTAAGATTTCATCTTACGCCAGTCAGACTGGCTAAGATCAAGAGAACAAGTGATACCAAATATTGGAGAGGATGTGGGGAAAGGGGAACACTCATCCACTGCTGGTGGGGCTGCAAACTTCTTCAGCCCCTATGGAAAGCAGTGTGAAGAACCATTAAAAAACTACAAATGTACCTACCATTTGACCCAGTTATACCACTCCTTGGCATATACCCAAAGAACTCATCCTATTGCAAAGACACTTGTACATCCATGTTTACTGCTGCTGTTTTCACAATAGTTAAGAGATGGAAACAACTTATGTGTCCCTCAGCTGATGAGTGGATAATGAAAATGTGGTTCATTTATATGGTGGAGTTTTATACGTCAGTAAAGAAAGATGAAATCATGAAATATGCAGGTAAATGGATGGAACTAGAAACTGTTACACTAATTGAAGTAACACAGACTCAGAAAAAAAAAAGAAAGAAAAAAAATGACATATGGTCTCCTTCATGTGTGGATTCTAGCACCAACTCCTTATAAGTGATTATATACCCAGACATAACTACAGGAACCAGGATAATGAAAAGGAACCAGGGAGGGAAAGGAAAAGAAAGAATCTGAAAGAGAAGACCAGGATGAAACAGGTGTTAATAAGGGAGATATGGATAAAAATGGGGTTATTTTAAGGGCGGGGAGGGAAGGCTATACAAGGAATATTGGGGGTAAAGGGAAAGAAGGTGGGACCATAGGAGAAGGGTATTATTAAGGAAGAAATGGGAAAATGGGGGCACTTTAAATGGGGTAACCATAGTGGAAGGGTTAGAGAATGTGAGAGATAAATAATGCCTAGCTAGTTTTAGAAAACCAGAGGGAACCACATTAATCAAACAACCTACTGACAAATTATACATACAACTAGCTCAAAGAATATAATACATGTCTAGGCAAGGTTTATCGGAGAATGTTTGGTGTTTTCCCAAGCTTTATCTACATAGCACATGATAATTAAAAGTACCAGACTGGTGGAACTATTCTTCTTGGATGTTTAACAGCCATACTTTGAGGCCTATACTAATTTGGTCAGAGGGACATAAAGGACAGTTTTTGCTCCTTGCCCTCCTAGGTCACCTAAGCTCTAGGGGATTATGAGTATCTCTCAAAATACCCTGTATCTGTGGTGGGTCACCTGTCCTCTTGATCAAGAAGGCCATGGAGACCCTGTAGCAGGAGGCCTCCAAAGATGGTGCAGACCCAGAGCCCTGGGATTCAGCGAGAATTCACTTCACTGCTTGGTCTGCAATAATCCGCCAAAAGGAGCCCACGCCTCCATACCCTGCTGGCGAGCCCAGTGACTGCTGACAGACTGTGTGGCGCGGACCAATCAGAAAACGATATGCTGACTAAAGGGACTTGGGGGTGGAGAAAAGGGAAATATAAGGCCCGCCCTCTCCTGCATTAAACGAGCCTGCAGCACCTTGCCTAGTGCTTGCTTCTACCCACCTCCCGGGGTCTGTGTGTCGTGACTCCGCGCCTCTTGCCCCCTCCTAATTAGCAGGGGACATGATCCAGGTCAGGGTCTTCACAGCTGGCCTGAGGAGAACCCACAACAAGACCCCACCAAATGGACTTGAACCAGTGTCCAGTCTACAAAGAGGAGGGTCAACACAGAGGAAACATTTCCTCCATGCTTCCAAGTGAAGCCAGCCATAGTCGAGCAGGAACTTTGACTTGTCTTCACATAGATGGAACTGGTAAAAGGAGCCAGGGGCTTCTCCCAAGCCCAAGTGACCCCTGAGGAACAGATCCTCAAACAGCCTTAAGAGTAAAAATAAATTGGTTTATCTGGGCCAACTATATGGTCTTAAACACCCGAAAGGAAAGTATAACCAAAGATTAAAGGGATCAGTATAATCCTTTAAGAGTCCATGTGTATAGCTAAAAGCTACATAACAAGAAACTATTCCAGACAGGAGATACCTTCCTTTGAGTTGTTGGCCAGGGTGGCCCAAGAGACTCCCAGACAGCAACCCAGCATAGAACTGGGACAATGAACAGCAGACCCCAATCTTATCTAAAGGAATATTAGCAACTGATTGCTGCTAGATGAGGAAGAGCTGATCTTCCTAAAACAAGGAACTCTAGATAGGCTGACTAGATTCAGCAGATGGACAAGCACTGGAGATTGGCTGGGTGCACTGACAACACAGTGGACAGTAACAGGGATGATAGAGTATATGGGCTCCAGTGGGGTTGGGGGAGACTATGGGAGGGTGCCATTTGGCATGTGGGTATATAGATGAATAAGATTGTTTGGGACATTCTGTATGAAATACACAAAAAAATCAACAAATAAAAAATAATGAGTTATATTTGAAGAAGAAGCATAAAAATTTGCTCCATGTTAATTAGTAGAGGTGAAACACATTACCATTAAAATCTACCTGATGATTTTATATCCATGCTCAGGTGGATCTCAGAAAGTAACCGACTGTGATTAGTAATAATAAGATACATAGACATTAGAGACGCATGTGCAAACATCTAAGTGTTAGAAGCATTAAGAATGAATTTTTCTATATGAAACAGTATATTTTAAAATGAAATGGAGATCTTTTTAAAGATTAAAACCTCATTTAATTTGATGTCTTATAGGGTTTATACTGAGTTCACTATTAATTCAACTACGAACATAAAAATTACAGCCAAATTTGAAAGAGATGCACTGGAAATTGTCATTGAATATGTTAATGCTGTAATGAAATGCTTCTTCTAATCATATGGTTATTAAATAAATAAATTTTAAAAATAAAATGAAATAACTATAACATGTCCCAGTGAAGACAGAAATATCATCATGTAAAATGCTCAGTTAAATCCACAAACGGCAAGAAAAAACAGGAAGAAGCAATGAACAAGAATAGCACATATAAAACATCTAGCAAATATGTGCGTAGTGATCTAATTATTTAAATCGTTATTTACATCGTGGATAGTCTAAATAAACCTCAAAGACTCTCAAGTGAATTCAAAGAACACTGACCCAACTATATGCTGTCTGTAAGAAACACACTTTCAAGATGTATACACACACACACATACATATTAAAAATAATGAAACACTAAGGAAGGCTTGGAAATGTAGCTCAGAAGACCATTTGCCTGGCATGCATAAAGCCCTGGGTTCAACCCCTATCATAGCAATAAATAAATAAGTAAATAAATAGCAAAGATACTTCATGCTAAAGTTAATCAAGAGTAGCTATGATAATTTCTGACAAAGCAAACTCTGGAGTATGAAAAATTATCAGAAACTAAGGGGATCTTATATAATAACTGAGGAGACTCCTCCAAGGATGCATAGCAGTTTGTGTCTGCACCTCAAGGTACACAGGGTAAAAACTAATACAACTGAAGGAAGCCTCAGCAAGTCCATTAGCATCACTGGATACCACAACTGCCCTTTGTCAATAACTAACAGATCTAATATGCAGAAAATGAGCATAGGAAGCACCATCAATCAACTGGATCTGTCTGGAAATTTGTAGATTGCTTCATATAATCATAGCATAACAAAGATTATTCTCAAGCTCACATGAACATTCACCAAAGTAGACCATGCTGTGGACCATGAAGCACACATAAACAATGTTAAAAGAATAAAAATCATCATTTAAAAAAAAAAGGTCGGTTGTGGTGGCACACAACATTAATACTAGCACTCAGGAGGCAGAGGCAGGTGGGTCTCTGTGAGATCAAGTCCAGCCTAGTCTGCATAGTATGTTCTAGGCCAGCTGGGGCTACAGGGAGATGCTGTCCCCCCACCCCCAGAATTATATAAAGTATTTTCTGTTACTACAACAAAATTAAACTGGAAATCAATAACTGACTGATACCTGGAAATATACTTAAATATTTGACATCAAACAGCATACTTCTAAGTAATGCATGGGTTAAATAAGAAGTTTCAAAATAAGATTTGAAGTAAAAATGGAAAATACAACAAATATATGGGGTGCAATAAAAGCAGCTCTTTAAGGGGAATTTATAACACTGAAAATGAAATGAAAAAAGATCTAAAGTCAGTAATCTAAGATTCTACTGTCAGAACAAATTAAATCCAAATGAACTACCGTAAAAATTATAGTAGAGGGGCTGGAGAAATGGCTCAGCAGTTAAGAACACTGACTGTTCTTGCAGATGACCCAGGTTCGAATCCCAGCACCCACATGGCAGCTAACAACTGTCCATAACTCCAGTCCCAGGGGATCCGACAGCCTCTTCTGACCTCCGTGGGCATTGCACAACACAGGTGCACTTACCTACATACAGGCAATACATACATACTTATAAAATAAAAATAGTAAATAAAATGTTTTTTAAAAATTATAGTAGAAATCAATAAAGTTGAAGATGGAAAGTTAATAAATTCACAGCTGGGCATGGTGGCACACGCCCTTAATCCCACTCACTGTGAGTTCAAGGCCAGGCTGGTCTACATAGTGAGTTCCAGGCCAGCTATGGCTACAGGGAGACCCTGTCTCAAAGACCAAAAATAAAAGAAACTCTCTAACCAGTATCTAAAAAAATACAAAGAACTCAAATTCAGCAATAAGAAAACAGTCTAGGAAAATGTCTTAACATGTAACTTACCAGAGAAGTCACAGAGGTAGCAAAAAGCACATATAAAAGTAAGGAAAATAATGATGCTAGCTGGTTCCTTTCCACATATTTGGATAAAGTAACAAATGAAAAAAAGATGAACTGAGTGATAAAATTAACCAGTTCCAGGTGAGCATAAAACAATATAAAGATTTCTAAGTGTACCCCGGAAGAGAATCTTCTCTCCAGCAGTCATAGAGCTCAAGTTGCAGAAAACCAAACCCAAATCATAGGATTGGCTGAGCTACGACATGAACTTAATTCCCAGGTTGGAGGGTATCAGCACTTAAAGTAAGGGCACTGGTTGGAAAAGAAGGGGCTCCTGTGACTTGGGATGGAGATGTGTGGGAGAACCCTAGGGAGGCTCAGGGCAGTGAATTCTCGCATTCCTCTTCCTGAGGAAATAGTCTCTCCTCCCTTAGTAGAAGATGCTTCTGAACCCCGACTCCCTGCAGTATTACCATTTCCACTCTTGCCTGAGGGAATTAATGCTATCTGTAGAGCAGGCAATGACTTTCCCTTAAGGAGATGCCAAACAAGACAATGCAGATGTCCCCAAGGCCCCACCCATCATTACCTCTGGAACTATAACTAGACTCAAGGCTAAGCAGACCCCTAGAGATGAGGTAGAGACTGTGGTCCAGGAGGGGGTGAGGTACACCTCAAAGAGCTTAATGAATTTTTTAAATCATTCAAGCAGAAGTCTTGGGAATTTGTGTGGGAATGGATTTTGAGGGTGTGGGATAATTGTGGAAGGAACATAAAACTGGATCAGGCTGAGCTTATCAATATGGACCCACTGAGCTAACAGTCTAGGTTTAATATTGAAGGTCACACAATGTGAAAAAAAAAAGTGCCAAGAATTGTTTTTGATTGGTTAGCTGAAGTATTCATGAAAAGATGGCCTTGTGAGAAGGATCTAGAGATGCGTGATAGCCCTTGGCTTATTGTCAATGAAGGGATTTTAAAGCTTAGGGAAGCTGAAATGCTGGAGCAGATTTGCTGTTTAAAACCTAATCCCATAGTGAGAGGGCCCAGAGGACGTGCCCTTCACTAGTTCTATAAGACATAAAATGGTGAGAGGGGCACCAGTGCATCTGACGAGCTTTGTCGTTCTTCTCCTGGTGCCAGACATTAGGGCAGAGATGCAGCTGCTCAGCTGGATGAATTAAATGTACTGCATTTATTTGGATCTCAGAGTAGCATTGAATCACCAAAGGCAGAGTGGTCGCAGTTCCCATAATGGGCAGCACAGGCAAGCACTGTCTATGATGGCATGACTTGTATGGACCTCTGGAACTGGCTAATCAATCATGGTGTTTCCAGGAACAAAATACATAAAAAGCCTACTAAGATTTGGTTTAATCTGTATAAGCAGAAAAACTCTAGAACAAATGAAATATACTTTGGATCATTGCAACAGGAAATCATGGTCCATCAACAAATTTCTAGACATGAGCTAATTAAAGACCCTGAATAGCTTGAATGAAGGGAAGGGCAGGTACACTTGAGGAAGAATCCTGTTACAGTACCAAAGAGTTTTACTGTTAGCCTCTCTCCCGTTCTTTCCCTGAGATACCTAGGACCTTTAGCTAGGGTAATCATATACTGGGAAAAAGGAAACAATCAGACTTTTCATGGCCTAGTGGATACCGGTTCTGAATTGACACTGATTCCGGGAGACCCCAGAAAGCATTGTGGCGCTCCAATTAAAGTAGCAACTAATGGAGGTCAGGCGATTAATAGAATTTTAGCTAAAGTTTGACTCACAGTGAATTTGGTGCTTCCCTGAATTCATCCTGTGGTTATTTCCCCAGTCCCATAATGTATAATTAGAATCGATATACTTAGAAGTTGGCAGAATCCCCACACACTGTTAACAGTACTGGCAGGGATAGGGGCAGCGGGACCTTTCATCCATCACTGGTCATGAGGCAGACAAGCACAGGGGCCTAGCAGCCCGGGACTCCACTTGGCTTGGGCTATGCATACACCTCTGTTCTAATAATTCACTTGACAACCTAGGACCTCACTTGTATGTACCACGCACACACGCACCTAACAATACCTAGCAATCTAGGGTCGTACCTGCTTTGAACTCCATGTATACCCCGCTCCAAACAATAAAAGAAGTCTCTCCTGCTGACAACCTATAAGAACTACCCTTTCATGGAAACATATTCAAACATATTCCAGAACGTTTCCAGGTATGGATTCTAGATTGTGTCAAGTTGGCAGATAACCATTTGTGATCACAGAGACCAAGAACCTGGAGATGCCCAGTCCACTTACCACTAGTAACAGGAGAAATGTAAAAGAAAGACAATTTGATAATGACTAATCTACAAAAAAAGAGGAACTTAAATGCATATTTATTTTTTGTTATTTTGTTTTGTTTTGTTTGAGACAGGGTCTCACTATGTAGCCCTGGCTGACCTGAAACTCACTATGTAGACTGGGCTGGCCTTGAACTCACAGAGATTTGCCTTTCTCTGCCTCCTGAGTATTGAGATCACACCTAGCTACATTTATCTTTTTAAAGACTTTAATTTTATGTGTGTGTATGCATGTGTTTCTGTGTATGTATCTGTGTGTTTATGCACCAGTGTGTGCAGGTGCCTGTAGAAATCAGAAGGGTGTCCATTCCCTTGGAGCTGGAGTTACAGGCATTTGTGAGCTGCCCAATGTGGGTGCTGGGATCTGAACTTTGGACTCATGATTGAGCAGCAAGTGCTCTTAACAGCTGAGCCATCTCTTCAGATCTTAAATGCATACTTCTTAGTGAAAGCAACTGAAGAAGACTGCCCTCAGACCCCCTCCCTGTACTCTGAGAAAAAGCTGCCCTCCACCTGACTCTGTTGACCCCTCCATTGTTCAAACCCTTTCCTGGTACATCTGTTCATGGTTTCTATGGGAATGGTCTGGGGCAGAAGAGGAAGAATGTTCTGCACCAGGTAAGCTAGCCAATGGCTGTATAGGTTAAGGCTCTGGAAATCAGCCCTAGATTCTTCAAATCCTTTCCTGGTTATTCTGTGTATGGTTTCTATAGAAAGTCCCTGCTTTGTAGTTTTTGTAGTTTTTATGCTTAAAAGCCCTGTGTTTTTACTGCTCAGGGTCGCAGTGCAGCTCCCAAGATGTGTCTGTGTCCCCCGCCTGTTGGCCTCAATAAAGCACTTCTTTTTATTGAGGCTCAGTGTCCGAGTGGTCAATTCAGGGAATTTTTCGGACCCCGAACACAGCCTATCTGAAAAGGCTATATCTATATGGTATAAATCACATAACTTTCTGAAAAAGACAAAACTACTGCAAATATTAAAAAGATAAATGACTGCTAGGACTTCATGGAGAGCAGGGAAAGGGGTCAGATGGAGTAGAGGTCATTTTTAGAGTGTGGTGCTGCAATGATAGATACATGAAATTATGTATTTGTCAAAGATTATATAGTACAAAAACTGAGCTCTGCTGGGCATGGTGGCACACACCTTTAATCCCAGGGGCAGAAGCAGGCGAATCTGAGTTTGAGGCTAGCCTGGTCTACATAATAAGTTCCAGGCCAGTCAACTGAATATTGAAATCCCATTAAAAAAAAAAAAAGAGTGATCCTTTATGTGAACTATAGAGTTATCAAAGTGTCTCAGTGTTTATTCATCTGAACAAATTTATCACATTAATGCAAATTATTAATGATAGGGGACACTGTTGCAGCTGGATAGGGGCGAGAAATACAGTGACTGTACTTCCTATGTGATTTTTCTACAAACCTAAAACTTCATAGCAAAGACTATTGTGTTAGTCAACTGTTTTGTTTGTCTTTTTGGTTTTTGAGACAGGGTTTCCTTATAGCCCTAGGTGCCTGGAACTTACTATGTAGACCAGGCAGACCTTGAATTCATAGAGATTCACCTGCCTCTGCCTCTCAAGTTCTGAGATTAAAGGCATGTGCCACCATGCCCCATGACAAACACCCAATATAATCAGCTAATAAAGAGGAAACATCAAAACCTGGCATGGTAGTGGAAGCCTGGAATTCCAGCACTCTGGAAGTCGAAGCAAGTGGATCAGAAGTTCAAGCTCAGCTGGAGAAAGAGCACAGCAGTTAAGAGCACTTGCTGGTCTTGCAGAAGACCTAGGTTTTGAATACCAACACCTACATGATGGCTAGCAACCATCCAAAACTTCAGTTCTAGGGGATCCAACACCTTCTTTTGAACTCCGTGAGCATTGCAGGACCCAGGTACACTTACATACATGCAGGCATAACACCCATACACATTAAAAAATAAAAATAAATAAATCAGAAGTTCAAGGTTATCCTCAGTCACATAGAGTTTGAGGTTAGCCTGGGATACATGAGACCCAGTCCTCCCTGCCCTCCCACCAGAGGAAAAAAAGAAGGGAGGGATAGGGAGGAGGAGAAATGTTTATTTTGCCTGAGGTTTCAGGGGTTTCTGTTGGTGGTTACTTGAGCCCATTGCTTTGGTCTTGCAGTGGCACAATGCATCATGGCAGGAGCAACTGGCAGAGGAGGAGGCCTGTTCACATCATGGTGATGAGAGAAAGAGAGAGAAAGAGAAAGAGAGAATAAATAAATGTCCTAACATCAGTCATATTTTTGTTATGACATATTACCCAGAACTCTTCCCTTACTTAATCCAAATCTTTGTATTTAAAAAAATTTAAATTTAGAGCTGGAGAGATGGCTCAGTGGTTAAGAGCACTGGCTGTTCTTACAGAGGACCTGGGTTTGGTTTCCCAGCATCTTACCCCCATTCCAGGAGCTTCAATCCTCTCTTCTGGCTTTTGTGAGCATGAGTCAAATTTGACATTGCTTGGGAACAGTTTTTATCACACTTGGTTAAGAAAGGAAGAATTTTTTTTAATGCAGTATTGAATGTGGTATTTCTCCCTTTTTAAATATTTATTATTTTGATTTTATGTGTATGATTGTATTGCCTGCACTATGTAAGTGCACTTGTGGTTGTGCAATGCCCACAGAGGTCAGAAGAGTTCATTGAATCCCCTGGAACTGGAGTTACAGACAGTTGTTAGCTGCCATGTGGATGCCGGGAACCGAACTCAGATCCTTTGCAAGGGCAGCCAGTGCTTTTAACCACTGAACCACCTCTCCAACCCCAGGAAAGGCAGAATTTTTATCTAGTGAGTAAAGATCAGATTTTCTCCTAAATATGCTCTGCACAGCTCTCCACAGTGATGAATCACCTGTCCAGTATATCACCATTACCGAGGTTCACTAGAGTAACAAATTGCATGGACAATTGTATCAGTCCTTCCTATCAGACACAGGCCAGTCACATTTCATTACCACGTACCGAGATGAGCCCATTTATCCCTTTCTAGCCGAGGAAGAACCAAGTCTAGCATTCCAGCTTAGATTTGATGGGTCCTGCCCAATATACTTCCTTTGTACCAGACGCTCATCCAGGTGGACAGAGAGAGCGTGGCACCCAAACGGCAGTAAGAGAGGATGTTCCTTAAAGATCTCAAAAGCTTGCCAGGTGTGGTAAGACCAGACCTGTCATCTCAGCACTTGGGAGGTGGAGGCAGGAGATTCAGGAATTTAAGGTCGTCTTCAGGTACAGACAAGTTCCAGATCAGCCTGGACTACACCAGACCCCGCCCGAAAAAAAAAAAATTAAAACAAAACAAAACAGAACCCCACCAACAACAAACGAAAGCAAGCAAGCCAACAAAAAGCAGTGCGACTGTGACTTCAAACTCATCCTGGGATTCTTTGGGAGCCAAGATGGTCTTTCTTTGGCTTTTTTTTTTTTTTTTTTTTGTCTTTTTGAGACAGGGTTTCCCTGCAGCCCCAGTTGTCCTGGAACTCATTGTGCAGACCACGCTGTCCTTGAACTCACAGAGATCCGCCTGCCTCAGCCTCCCTGGCGCTAGGATTACAGGTGTGCATCACCGCGCCCAGCTGGCTCTTTTTTTTAAAGTCACCTCCTGGTGATTAGTGTCCTGCGTGGCCCAACTTTCTTAATTGTCTTGGTTGGTGGACTTGGGAGGAGCCTATAGGAAAGAGGATGGGGTGGAAGAGGGACTAAAGCCGGAGGCACAGGCAGGAAACGCAATATTGTATAGGAAATCTAGTGCAGAGGCTGCCTACAGCAGGGACACTTCTAGATCTGCACAGTATGAAATTCTTCCAAGTTAACTTTGGCAATGCTTTAGTCTGAGCGCCAAAGAGAACTCGAGAGAAAGGAGTCTAGAGAGGGTAAGTTCCCTGCAGGTAGGCGGAAGTCATTCCCCCGTCTTGTGTAAGGTGCTCAGAAAATTCAAACAGACTACATTTGATCACAGCCAGCGAGAAGAGTTGTGCAATAACCGCCAATGACTTGGGAAAGAAAACACTGGCAGTGGTGGGATTCGAACCCACGCCTCCGAAGAGACTGGAGCCTAAATCCAGCGCCTTAGACCGCTCGGCCACACTACCAACTCGTTTGCGGACTCTTGTGTACTTCTCCTCCTAGTTACAACATTCTGCTCTTCCTAACCCGTGCTCTAGGACCAGCATCCAGCCGGTGGAAAGTTCCAAGGGGTCCCTTTCTCTAAGAACTGCTTTTCTCTTCCGCTCTATTGGAGTTCGAATTTGCCGATCCCAAACCGCTGCCCTCACTCTGGAAAGTAAAAGGGAAGATTTTCCTTAAAGCCAAGCGTCTCCCGCGCGTCCCTGGCGACCCGGAGCCGGACTGATGCTCCCAGCACCCGGGTTGCTGATATGCCAGCTTGCTCCCGCCGCTCCTCCCCGAGGCTCACAGTCCGGAGCTGGGCATAGGGTCCACCAAACGCGGGCCTCCGTGCTCCCTGCGAGAGAAGGAAGTCCTGATCGCAACGGGTGGCAATCGCGGAACGCCACTTGGGTGATATGTCCCTTTTGTGGTGTGTGGTCGTAGCAGAGAGTTTAACTCACTACTGTTAGCTAGAAAAACAGGTGACAGTTCCGGCAAAAGGCTGGGGGTGCGACTGGGGAACGTTTGAACGAATTTGGTTATCTCTGAGCCGGAAAATTGTGGTTCTCTGGTAACATCCAGTCACATCTTCCGCTTGATTAATTTCAGTGTATTTGGAAACAAATTTCCAGAGGCAGTATGTGTCCCTGACTTTGCTTTACTCTCTTGCAAATATACAGTCTACGTTGAAGAAAGGTCACCCTCCTGTGGCACTCATTAGAAAGTCGTTGTCTCCTAATCACCACTTCTCAAGAGGAAGGAATTTACAACCATCGGATGTGTAGGACAGTGTATTCCTAAGACACATTCCCCGGTGGTCGCATAAGAATTTTTGACTTTTATTATGTGTTGATATGCTAATATGTTGAAATCGGAACTCATGGTACTTTAAAATGTGACCTTACACGGAAATAGCATCTGTATTAGTTACTTTCCCGTTGCTGTAACAAAATACTGACAAAAGCAACAGAAAAAGGGAGGGAGGGAGGGAGGGAGGGAGAGAGGGAGGAAGAGAGGGTTGGTTTATTTGGTTCACTGCTTGAGGGCACAGGCCATCCTGGTGGGGAAGGCACCACCCAGCAGCACGCTCTGCGGGGCTGGTGGCATTGTCAGAAGCCGACATTGTTGCGCATGCTCAGATGCTATCCCCTCTCCTTCAGTCTGGGACCCCAGGCCATTGATGGTAAGTCAGGGTAAGTCTTCCTTCCACAGTTAAGCATTTCTAGAAACCCTCAGACACACCCAGAGATGTGTTTCCATGGTGATTTTAAATCTAATCAAATTGACAATAGATATTAACCATCACAGCATCTTTACAGAATAAAGTTAAAATATGGTTATTTGTGTGGATGTGAACTGTTTTCTAAAACTGAAACCACGCTGAGTGTGCTGAAAACTTGATTTTTCCAGCCTGGAAAGATTGGGCATCTAGCCCAAAAAAGATGGTCCCAAAAGGTCACTGGCATCTTAACTCCTGACCAGCATAGGCCCTTCTCAGAGCCTGGTGCTTTGCTGACCTCCTAAGGTAGGTAATAATAGGAGTCACTCAAGAGACTAGAGACCGGGAGAGAAACCACCAGCAAAAGTGGTCTGAGTGAATTTACCCGATGAGCCGTTTTGCATGCCTGATTTTTTTTCTTCATCGAATTTTTATATGATGGGGACAATGGCTCAATGGTTAAGCTCGCTGGTTGCTCTTGCAGAGGACTAGGGTTCAGTACCCAGCCCCCACATGACAGCTAGCAACTGTCTGTAACTTAAGTTCTAGTGGATCCAACGCCCTCTTCTGACTGCCACAGGAAACATTTGGTGTGCACTGACATACATGCAGGCAGAATACGCATAAAATAAAATTTTAAAAATCAAGAAAGTTTTATTTTTATCTTTTTAGGATTTTTAATATTTCGTTTATATATATATATATATATATATATATATATATATATATATGAGTGTATTGCCTGCAGGTACGTAAGTGCATCCATGTTGTCTTCAGAGGTCAGAAGAAGTGTCAGATCCCCTGGAACTGGAGTTACAGACAGATGTTAGCTGCCATGGAATCGAACTCAGCTCCTCTGCAAGAGCAGCCAGTGCTCTTAACTGCTAAGCTATCTTTCCAGTCCCCCGCTTAGTTTTATTTTATCTTATTATGTGTTTGAGTGTTTGTCTGCATTCGATCCCTTGGAACTGGAGTTAATGGATGGTTGTTAGCTGTCATGTGGGTGCTGGGAATTGATCTGGGTTCTCTGGAAGAGCAGCCATGACTTGTAACCACTGAACCATCTCCCCCAAGGGGGGAGTGTATATCATGTGTGTGGGTATCTGAGGACAGAAGAGGGCTAGAACCCCTGGACTTGGAGTTACAGGTGGTTACAGGTGAGCTGTCTGATATTGGTGCTGGAACCAAACTTGAATCCCCTGGAAGAGCAGGAAGCTTTCTAAACTGCTGAGCCATCTCTCCAGCCCTTTTGATAGAACTTTTAATATAATTGTTGACATATTTTATTTAAAATCTTCAATTATTCTGTTCCATTCTACCCATTCTCCAGGTCTTATCTATCCTTTTCATTTTAAAATTTCTCCATAATGGTTATTTTTATTGCTCTTTGTCTCTCATTTGGATATATGTATATTTTTTTTCGGTCTTTTTGAGACAGGGTCTCTCTGTAGCTCCAGCTGGCTTGGCCCGCACTATGTAGACCAAGCTGACTTTGAATTTACAGAGATCCACCTGCCTCTGCCTCCCAAGTGCTGAGATTGAAGGTGTGCGCCACCATGCCTGGCTGGATGTCTGGTCTTTTATTGATTGTTGTGAGAGTTAATACTGGTGGCCAATTTGACAGAATCTATAATCACCTAGGATGAAAGCCTCTGGGCACAACTGTGAGGGGTTATCTAGATTAAGTTAGCCTCAGAGCTCCTCTGGGAGGGATTATGTTGATTAGGTTAACTGAGGTGGAAAGACCCAATTTAACTGTGGGCATCAGCATTCCACATTCTTGGGTCCAGGACCCAACTTCCAGGAGAAACCCAGATGAGCACTGACATTCACTGCTCACTTTCTTCTGACTGGAGGCAGCCTGGACAGCTCGGCTTCCAGGTCTTGACAGACTATGCTCTCAAACTAGGAGCCAAAACAAATCTTTCCTCCTTCCTTAAATTGTTTTTGTAAGGATATTTTATCTCACAACAGGGAAAGTTACTAAAACAACTGCCTAGAAATTAAAATTCAAGTAATTTATAAAAGTCTAAAGTTTTGATAATTTTATTTGTTTGCTTTGATATGTGGTCTTATATAACCCCAGACTGACCTAGAGCTCAATTTGTAACTGAGGATGGCCTTGAACTTCTGGGCCTCCTGCCTCTGTGTCTCAAGTGCTGGGATTACAGGTGAGCCCCACTATACCCAGCCTTAAAAGTCCAGGGTTAGGTTGGGTGTATGGTGGCACACACCTTTAATCCCAGCAGTTGGGAGGCAGAGGCAGGTGGATCTCTGTGAATCTGAGATCAGCCTGGTCTACATAGTGAGCTCCAGGTCAGCCAGGGCTACATAGTGAGACCCTGTGACCAAAAAAAGGTTGTGTGTGTGTGTGTGTGTGTGTGTGTGTGTGTGTGTGTGTGTGAAGCTCAGTGGTTAAGAGCACAGACTGCCCTTGCAGAGAACCCTAGTTGAATCCTAGCACCCACATGGCAGCTAACAACCATCTGTAACTCCAGTTCCAGGGAATCTGACACCCCCTTCTGACCCCCACAAGCATTGCATGACAGGGGTGCACTTACATACATGCAGACAATACACTCATACACATAAAATAAAAATAACAAATGGTTTTTAAAAGCCCAAGGCTAATTAAAATATTGTTCTTGTCTCAGGTACTGCAGTGGCCTTAGAAACTTTTCTTTCTGTTAATCCCAGTTCTGACTTCAATGAAATATTTACCAGATTATCTTAATTCTTCATTTTTACAAACCCACAGATGGTTGTTATTACTTACTCTAGCCATTTTCATTTTCCTATGTATTACTCTGTTGGTCGTTCAGCCATTTTTGCATTCCTGATTTTTCATCTCTGCCTGGAATACATCTATAGAAATTTTCTTTGGTGAAGATATGATCAGGAGAAATTCACGTTTTTGTAAGTCAGAGTGAAAGGTCTTTGTCTTCAGTGTTGAAGGGAATTCTGTTTTTAGAATTCTAGGTGAACTGCTCCGTGGCACTCTAGCATCTGGATTGGTGCTTAGTGGAGAGGCACAACCTGCTGATCTAATCGCTGTTCCTCCTCATCCATCTTTTCACTGTTTTCAATATCTTATATTTTGTTTTTGGTTTTTTTTTTTTTTTTTTTTGAAGTTTCTCTATAACATCAATGCGTGGGTTTTTACCTGCTTATGCTCCTTTGGATTCACTGGGCTTCCTAATGTTAAGATGTGGTTCCCAATATGGATTTGGTTCTAAACATAGCAGTATTATATGAGGTGATTCAGTGATGGAGGGTCTACCCTCACAATAGACCGATTCATTCTCTGGGGTGCTCTTGTGCTGGCAAAACTGGGTTAGTTTCCACCAGCACTCACTGTTGTAAGAGGAGCCTGGCAGTTTCCTTCTCTGGCACACAAGTTTCTCTGGTGTTCACCCTCACCCATTTGTCCTTTCTTCCATGAATTGGCATAGCACAAGGCCCTCATGATATCTGAATTTGGCCAGCAAGCTGCCAGAACCACGAGACAAACTTGACTTCTTTTCCTTATAAAGTACCCAGTCTTGCACATCCTATTATGGTAATAGACCAATGGAGAAAGGCAACTGAATTTGTGAATTTCTTGCATCACTCCTGAAAATTCTAGTCATTGCCTCTTTAAATGTTGACTCAAATAGCTTGTCTTTCCTCTTCTGGAATATTTCAAGAATTTTTATGCTTCATAACACTTAACCTTCTTTCTAAATTTTGCTGTTTGAAAATACTCTCTGGGACTGGATGACTTCTGTAATTAAAAATAAAATTAATTGTTGAGCTGGTGAGATGGCTCAGTGAATAAAAATGCTTGCTGTGAAGTCTGATGACCTGAGTTCGATTCCAGAACTTGTTAAAGGTGCAATGAGAACTGAGTTCACAAAGTTGTCCACACACACACACACATACACACACACACACACACACACACACACACACACACACACACACGGAGGTGGCAAGATGACTCATTGGATAACTGTTATTCCTGAAACTCACATGGTAGAAGATGGGCTGTCCTCTGATCCCTCATTCACACTGTGGCATTCTCCATACAAACACAAAAATAAATAGATGTTAAATTAAAATTTATTTTTTACTAATCTACTTATTTAGACAGTCTTGCTGTGTATCCCTGGTTGGCCTTGAGCTTCAAGATCCTCCCGTCTCAGTTTCTGCAGTGCTGAGATTACAGGCAGGAGTCACTACGCCAAGTTTTTATTATTTATTTTTGTGAATCTGGGAATTGAACCCAAGACCTTACATTTGAGGCGGGAGTTCTATCACTGAGCTGTACTCCTAGACTTAGGTAATTTGTAATTTGATCTAACCTTAACCTTAGTCCTCTGGACTCTAAACAGGGACATGTTCTGGCTACTATATAATTCCCGGGACGTGCACCCTGCTCACCTGTTTCGTCCACCTGCACCCTACTGTTCCTGCACCCCTGTCTTTTCCAGACATCCTATAGACGCAAACTTCCTTGCCCCCCCCCGCCCCCTTGCAGGTATCATCGTCTTTTGTTTTGTTTTTTTTTTTCTCTCTTGACTGATTTCATATTTAATCTCAGTGACTTCTTCCCTTATCTCCCATCCTTTCCCTGTAGCCCCAGAAGAGTTAACAGTTTGCAGCTTTATGTCCGAGCATCTCTGGTGTTCCCGACTCTGGTTTCTCCTCCTTCCAGTTTACTTGGTGGATTTCCATTTCTGTTTTCTGAAGGGGTCTACACATCATTCCTGTCTCCCTCTAACGTGTCTTCTCATCTCTTGTCACCTGGAAAAGGGCGGAGATCTAACCACTCTTAATGGTCTTCCTTGGATTTTGCTCATTTTTCTTCTACTAAGGATCTCCTTGTCCCCAACTGGTCCAAATCTCAACCTCCTCTCATCTTGAAACTTAACTCCCGCCTCCTAAGGCCCCCCCAAAGGTCACTTGAAAGTCACACTTGGTATACCTACTTTTCATTGCACTTTCTTGAAAATTGCAGCCCCGTTCTGCAAACTGTGACAGTGACTCGGATTGACGATCTGAATCCCTAGTTCTTTCTGTAGAATTTGACACAGAATTGGAATTCGGTGTTTGCTGAATGAAGGAAGGAACAAAATGAAGAGGGAGGGGGAATCTTTAACGTATTACTCGGTGTGGGATGGTCACATTTCTCCAGTTTTAGGGTAGTATTGGTCCTTGTCTGCGTCCACCACTAAGCTATTCTCAGTGAGACCAGGAAGAGTCAGTAGGCTGCATTTCAACACTGTGTGTGGATATGGGATAAAATACGATCTAGATTTTGCTTGCTTTCCAGACTACTGAAAAGTCAGAGAATATTTCCCTTTCTAGGAAAGAAAGAGGCTAGAAGTCTGTGGGGCCCTATAGCTCAGGGGTTAGAGCACTGGTCTTGTAAACCAGGGGTCGCGAGTTCAAATCTCGCTGGGGCCTATAGCAATCAATTTTGATATCAAAGAAAACTTCTTGCTCCTCGTCGCACTTCATTTAACCTGAAGCCAGTGGCTATTCCTAGTTTCTCAAGGCTCGTGGGTAATCGGCCACTGGCTCCTTTTGTTCCTGTCCTAACGCGGCAGGGCGGCTCTGCTGCCCGGCTGAACCGAGCCCCCTTCGCGCTCCCTGGCTGCGCGCACCCGCTCCCCGCGGCGAAGAGGACGCAGGGCGGGCAGGGGACAGACTCCGCTCCCGAGCACCCGCTCCGCACGCGGGGCAGGCCGGACACTGCTCACGGAGAGGCGTGGAGCCGCGGGGAATTCTGAAACCCCGCTTCTCCTGCAGCCAGCGCACTGCCCCGCCCGGGACGAGGATCATCCCGCGTGCCCGGGACCGCGTTCAGGGTTCTCGGGTGCGGTCCTCCGCCAGCGCGCTCTCACGCACGCGCACGCGCATGCCCATCCCGGGGGCGCGCGGAATCCGGCTCTAGCAGGTTTCTCCAGCAGCCCGGCACTTGTTCGGCTAAAGTCGGCGGTGTCTATGGCCTCTGAATACGGCAGTCAGGAGAACACAGCTCGTGCTTTCCTTCGATAGCTCAGCTGGTAGAGCGGAGGACTGTAGATTTCCTGGGCAGCCATCCTTAGGTCGCTGGTTCGATTCCGGCTCGAAGGAGTAGCCTGTGTTTTGGGGTCCAGAGGTGTCCACGATGTAAAGGTTCCTTCTTTCTCGTGGAGACACACCTGGCAAATCACAGGGAAGTGGCTCTTACAAACGGCTTTAAAAGCAGGAACTTTCCAGTGTTTGCTTTTATTTCCAGCTGATGTGCCGAGTCCCAAGTTCAGAGGCCGAAGACTGCAAGGTCCAGAGCATTCTAGGCACGCGGGTGTGTTTCACGTGCCCGACGGCCCTCAGTACGCCCCCTAACTGACCTTCAGCCCGAAGTGCCCCCACTCCACACTCATAGGCAAGGAGGCGCTTTCGTTTACTTAGGTGTTTAGGTGTTCTACGAAAAGCCTAGGCAGGACAGGAAGGAGGACCAGGACTGGACGTGAGTTGGGGTGAGGCTGGGAGAGGCAAGTCCAGGCGGAGGAAGCCACGGGGAGGGGGTGGAAACGCAATTGCTCTCAGGAAGACCAGGAGGGTCCGCATCATCGGAACCGGAGCCGCGCGGATTCTCCTCCAGCCAGCTGCACACGCATCCCGCTCCAGCTCCCGGCATCCCGGTCCGGACCGCGGAGTCGGGCTGGTGAGGCCGAACGCGCCGCGTCTCCAGCCTGCGCCGCACTCTTCCACTCAGCTACTCCGACTGCCCCAGCTCGCTCCCGGCTGGGATGAGTAAGGCGCAGGCTAGAAATCCGAAGGGCTGCCTCGCAGACCCCATCCTGAGCCTAGAGGGGGCCAGGACGAGGATGGAGACTAGGAGGGGCTAGGCCCAGAGTTATGGAGTGGGACTTGATAAGGATGGGTGAAGAATTAAAAGGCAGGAAAAGAAATATAAGTGTATAAAGAGTTAAAAAGGACCCGAAACCTCTGGACCATACTAGCAGCTAGTTGGCGGCAAACAAATACAGAGCAGATAAACTGGGAAAACAGGCTATTGCCGTGGCTCGTTGGTCTAGGGGTATGATTCTCGCTTTGGGTGCGAGAGGTCCCGGGTTCAAATCCCGGACGAGCCCAGGTCTTTTTTTTCTTTTCTTTGGCAACAACTGGAAAAAGTTAACTTCTGTACTAACTTTCTTGTAGTTTGACTTGTCCTGCAAAAGAGGACGATACTGCTTGACTATAAGGTTGATGATCGGGTCTTAAATTCCTGTGTTCCCGGAGCTCCCCCAGGGAAGCCTCCCAGGGTCCTCCTGGCTCTCCGGAGCATCTGTGGCTGATGTTTCTCCCGGCTGTCCTTGGCATCTCTGCCAATCTGATGGCGGACCCAAGGGGGAGGGGCGTCCTCCAAGAAATGGGGTGCGGTCCCCACCGAGGCTGGAACGCCCACCCTCCGCTCCTCGGCACCCTGCCCCATGCCTGTGCATAGCCAGGCTCTCCACCCACATCCACAGCCGGAACATCGCGTCTGTAAATCAGCTCCGCATCCTGCTAGAAGAAGCGGTGACAAACAGAACCTCCTGGCTTGGTTCCCAAGGTGGGTTCCCTCTCCTGCGCCTCCATCGTTCTCGCTCTCCAAACCAGGAGCGTTTTGGTCTGGGAGGTTCTTTCTTACCCGGGCCAGTTGTGGCTCTCTTGGAGAGGACCTGCCTGTGAGACTGCGGTATGGCAGGAGGCAGAGCACTTCTTGTAGGAGTTAGTGATACCAGTTCGTTCCACAGCTAGAGTCCAGCGTGCGTCCCCTTTGTCCAGAACCAGGGCCGGAGGGAGGGAAGCCAGGTCTGAGTTTGCTCAAATACTGAAGCTTTGCTGGTTTCCTAGCTTGATAGATCTGTAGAGCAGGCCCGTCCGATTTGTGCACACATAACTAACATTTGAGGCCTGATGTTTACGCTTTCTGCTTCCTGGCTCTCCACCCTTAGCTCCCTTAGTGCTGTTGTGAAACTTTCGGAGCCATTTGCTAACAACCTCCTCTGTGCTTTCTCACTGGTCTGTTGGGATCCAGTTCTTTTGTTGAGATGTCAAATGACAACAGTGCTTCGGAATACAGAGCATCTTTATTTCTTTATTGGAATGTAGAAAACATTCCAATATCGTTGGGACTTCTGTGGACCAAGATCTTCCATCGGTGACAGTAATAATCTTATCATCAGTTCATAAATGCAAGATCTAGAAACCTAAGTAATGTATTTGTCTGAATAGCACCTGGCGAACTTCCCCAAAGCAGTCTCAGATTTTCAGATAACATCTTTACCAACAGCTAGTGTTTAGTTAGTTACAGAGACTCAAGAAACGCTACTGATCTTAAAAA
>NW_008337421.1:546680-570543 GCF_000622305.1 Nannospalax galili | reverse complement strand
GAAAAACTTTATCAACAGCTATGGTGTAGTTAGTTATAGAGACACAAAAAACGCTACTTAGCTTAAAAAAAAAAAAAAAAAGGAAGTAAAATATTTTGTTTGGAGGATTTATGGAAATATTTGATGTTGATTTTAAACAACATTTTTCAATGTTTATTTAAAACAATTTTCAACAGCACTTAAAATTAGCTTTGGTTTTCTTGTAATGACGTCAGTGCAATATAAAAGTTGTGTGGTGCAGAAGGCTGACAGACTCACAGGGGACCTCCTGTTCTCATTTTGTGTGAATGGAGGGGTGGGATGTTAGTAACATGACTCTTAGATAAAAGGCTCTCAGATATGTGGAGCTGAACCCAGTTTGACGGGGAAGGTGAGGTAAACGGACCTAGAAAAAGAGGACCCACTTTGGCAGTAGTCAGAAACCCGGTTACATAAACAGGGAAGATCTCATCAGTTCAAGAGTTTTAGCTTTGCTGGGGCACAGGCTGCTCTGCTTTTCCCTGTACCCCCTTATGACGCCTTTGCTGGAATCTCTGCCCCTGTGACTCAGTCATGGACTACAAAGTGGCCAGTGCAGGCTGGCAGAATGTGTCTTGGGATTTTTTCATTTAACCTATTTGTGCAAAGAGCACTCCAAACAGTTATTCTCAGACTGGCTGGGAATGGGGAATAGGCACAAAGTTCAGTTTGTTGGAAGGTGAATGCTTGATTATATCTGTTTGGAGATTTAGGGATGCTGTTAGATTTGTTCCCATGGTCCCTCAGTCAATGGTGTCCTGCTTCCTCAAGGTGTGATCCTCCCGTGGGCTTTCCTTCTACGGCCATTACTTCTGTTGCTGAAAAAGTGTTTTTTCTGTTTCAGCATGAGTTCCTTGTGCCAAGCTGAAAAAAAAATAATGAACTAGCGTTTTGTCAGTGAGGTGAGCAGGTTGTGAATTCTCCAAGTGGTCAGGCGAAGAAGGCCCAGGGAAGGGACCAACTGCTGAGGGGCTTTGGGCCGCTCCACAGCACTATTACACAACTCTAAAAACAGAGCCTGTTCTGTTTGGGCGAGTTGGCACTTTGGGCCAATAGGCTGTGTGTCTGCATGTGTGGGTTAGGGTGGGGTGTCTTTGCTTTGTGACTGTTTACCAGAAAAGGGCCACGTTAATAAGTCACCTCTGGCTGTGGGGGTTGGCTGCTGCTTCCACTGTAGACTGCTGAAGCAATCGGGTGTTGCAATGGGCCTGACGCTCCCTTCTCTAACAAATGAGTGATTGGTGACTCTTTAGAACTCAGTTCTTCCACATCTGTTTAAAAAGTGATATGTGATTAATTTAAAATAGGTACCAGTGTACATGGTATTTCTGTCCATCAAAAGAAACAGAATTTGGGTGCTTTGTGGGATACCAGTAGAGGTCTCACCCTGAAGGCCCCAAGTCCTGTTATTTCTCTGCGTGTCTGAAACACTTTGAACTTTGGCATTTGGCAGAACCGAGTTTGGCACTGGTGTGGGAGTACTGGTCAGAAGTGTGCACACACCTTCCTTTGTGGAGACACCAGTGCGGATGGAAAGTGTGTTAGGGCAGTTTGCTTAGTCTCACAATACCGACATCTTCCTTTCCTTTTAGCTCAGGGTTCTGTCAGGAGTGCTGGGGAAGGAAAGGGACAAGAACCAAAGCAGATTTCAAGCAGGGCTGTGCCTCAACAAAACTGGGGAATGTGGAAGTCTGTTCTTTTCTGAGTTTCCCAGGCTGTCCACTCTTTCTTCTCAAGCCTCAGTTTGTACACTTACACTGGAGTTAGGAGCGGTACCTCAAAGGGGAAGCAAATCAGTAGGATTTCAGGAACAATCACAAAGCATGAAGCAGCCTTTCCCTGGGAACCTCTTGAGCCTCCTGCTCTGCCTGGGAATCAGCCCTTCCTTGTTTGATAACAGCCACTATATTGCATCTCTAAGCCCTCTAGAGAAGCTGGGAGAAGCTGCATGATTGGAGGCTCTAGATCGGTTGATTGACCCCCAGAAGCAATGAAGAATTATAAAAAGAATTTGGGGTTTAAGTGTCTGTCACTCAGAGTATAGAAACGAGTAAGCAATTATTCTTCTCTCAAAAGGGTCCATCTAGTGGTGAGACAAAGAGATCAACTTAACTTTCAAAGCAGTGGTAGTTAATGACCTGTTTCCTCAGTTCCGCCAACCTGAAGTAAGGCCAGATCCTTCCCTCCCATGCTGTGAGAAGCCTAGATCAGTGACTGCCTTCCCTGAGCATTCCCGAAGTCCAGGGTGTGGACTGCAAGTCAGTCCTGGGAGGCTGCCTGTTTGCTCCTTTCCTGCTCCAGCTCCCCAGGGCTCGCTTCCTGTCACATAGGGCCATCCCTGCTGAGAGTGTCTGAAGATGACATTCACTGTGTTTTCTTCCTTTCTGATAGAGCAAGTACTATGGATGGATGCTCTAGTTCTTGTGCCCAGAATTACCTCTAAATATTCCCAGCAGGTTCCGATTTGGGGAAAGGTACTTTGTCCCTGCCCCCACCTCAATTCCCTCACCAACAACCTTTAAGCCTTTTGTTGTTGTTGTTGTTTTGTTCTGTTTGTTTGCTTTTTGAGACAGGGTCTCCCTGTAGCCCCAGCTGTCCTGGAACTCACTATGTAGACCAAGCTGGCTTTGAACTCACAGAGATCCGCCTGCCTCTGCCTCCCAAGTGCTGGGATTAAAGGTGTGCGCCACCATGCCTGGCCTTCTTGTTGTTTTAAGGAAAGAAGCCCAGTTTCAATTATCAGTGTCTATATGTCTGTATCATTTGATGGAGCAAAATCTAGTTGTTGATAAACAACTGAACTATCACAATGTTGCTGGGCAGGTGTGGTAGTGTAAACTTTTAGTCCCAGCACTTGGGAGGCAGAGGCAGGGTGCATTTTTGTGAGATCAAGGCCAGCCTGGTCTACATAGTGGCTTCCAGGCCGGCTGGGGCTACAGGGAAACCCTGTCTCAAAAAAAAAAAAAAAAAAAAAAATTACAGTATTGCCCACATATAATAATTGTAGTAAACTTCTTTACCACCTTGCTGTATGCTGAGTGTTAGAAAGATTTCACAAAACAACCTTCATTTTTATTCAGTTCCCCTCCCCCTCAGTAACCTCTTCCTAGCTCCAGGTAGCTGGTTCAGAAGGGGATGTGATGACACAATGTACATCTCCATCCACTTTGCTCCTGCTCCATGACTTTTATATTTTTCTCCTGCTTTTCAACGTGTTTGTCTATTAGGATGACTCCTTTCCCATGGGCATCACAGACTCTTACAGGAGTAGGCTTCCTTTAAGCCAGCTCACCAGCTTTTCAAATACACCTGGAGATATCTGAGAGCCAACCAATGCAACTGAAGCCAACAGCTTGGGAGCCCTGCTCCAGGTTTTTCTTACTGGGGTCTGTACTAGGCACAGTGAGCCTACCAATAAAGATGTAGGTAGCTCCTTTGGGATGGGATGGGATGGGGAAGTTTAGCCAGGACTAAGAGGGTGTGTTGCTAAACTGAGTCAGGAAAGATGAGATGTCCCCTTGCTATTGAAGGGCCTAAAGTCTGACTCTATGGGCTCATCTACTGCTTGATCTTGGAGTTTCCTCATAAGCAAAGCAAGCGTACATAATGCCTACTTCCTATTGTCCTGGTAATGATTAGATGATGTCAAGTATATGAGCACTTCCTAAACGGAAGCTAACATTGAATATTATAATTATGATGATGTGATGATGATTTCAAGGACAGTTGCCTGCCCTTAGCTGCCACCTTCTCAAATGCGGGCAGGTTGAATACTTGGAGATGGATGGACGGCAACACTGGATTGAAGGTTTTTTAAAATTATAGCACTTTTTGCTGGGCGTGGTGGCACACGCCTTTAATCCCAGCATTCGGGAAGCAGAGACAGGCAGATCTCTATAGTTCAAGGCCAACCTGCTGTACATAGTGAGTTCCAGGACAGCTGGGGCTACAGGGAGACCCTGTCTCAAAAAGCAAAAAAAAAAAAATTATAGCACTTTTCTAAATCCAGCATCCATGTAGGTAGCTGCTGGCAATGTAGAGCTATGTGGCATCCTGTAGTGGCCTAATATTTGAAGATCTAGGTGACGATCCCGGTGACTTTGTCCCACTCTTTCTATGTAACCAGTGGGTCCACTTTCTGAGTGACTGCTATAGTAATGTTGTATGATGGTGAAGATAATTTTGTAATTGTGATTCAAGGAACGGAAGATGGGGCACTCAGGCTTAGTTTCCTGTGGACAGATCAAGATGAAGGAGAGCCCCAGAAAATGTAGCAAAGATACTTCTGGGATTCGTAGAGGTAGATCGCCAGCCACTAATAGCTGCCACATTGTCCCTTTAGAAGTACTCTCCTGGTTCTGTGAAATCTATGGAATAACCTGCTTAGCATCCTTTCATGAAACCAAATTATGTGGATAAGTTGAAATGGTGAAGAAACATCCTGTTTGAAGACTAGCTCATGCTCCACAGGCTTCTTCCAGAGTAGTTCTTTAGATCAGGGATAGTGTGTTTTGGGACCATTCTATTAAATGTGAACAATGAAACCTCAGTCCTGTCATGAGCAAGAATAAGAATCACTGACATCAGGAAGAGGCAACTTTGGAACAAATGCCACGTTTATCAACCTTTTATCCTCCTAGAACACATTTCTAATCTACCAGATGGCTTAATGTTTGACCCAGTCATACCCAGGGAAAAGGTGAATGACTCTCCTTGTTTGTCCAAGAGCAGTGTCCTGGGTTTACGTGTTCTCCCACCCCTTCACATGAGCACTATATATAACCAGACCAAGAGAAGACTCCGAGTTCCCACAGCTGGACCTGCCCCTAGGACCAAGTGCCTGGATCTGGCTCCAGTGGGAGAGAAGCCGGCAGACTTGTAAGAGTTTTCCTCCTGGACACTCTGTGGTTCTCTTTGTTTTTAATCTGTCTTTCTAGCCATTTATTTATTTCAGTGAAGCTACTTGCCCCTCTGGGACCAAGCTCCTGCATTATAAAGAAAATACTGAGAGTCTAACGTTTACAATGAAAACAGGTTTCTTTTGGGATAGAGCGAGGGAATGGAGGTTTAGGAGGGATGTGCTAACAGCCCCAGCGAATGGCCCGGGAAGCTGTTTGCTGCTGGGTGTCCAGGTGTTGGAAGTAGGCCACCTTCCATTCCAGGCATGTGTAGCTTGACAAGAAACAAGCGGTAAGCGTTCAGCTCTTTCCTCTCTTTCCTTCTGATCTTCACTACTAATTTCTTTCCTTAGCAAATTTTTGGATGTTCTTTGAAAACAAAGTGGAACATATCCCAAGATCGAAAGAAGGTACATTGACAGGTTGAGGGAAGAAGGAAAGAAGTAAATGATTGGGTGTTAGTTTCCCTCTGGGGGTATTGCTCTAGATACCAAAGATGTCAGAGTATGCATATGAAAATAACGATTACATAAGCTGCAAACCCCCTTGTACATGGAGGTTTTTTGTTTTGGTTATTTTTGTTTTGTTTTAGACAGCCTCACTATGTAGCCCCCACTGACCTGTAAGTGGCTGTGTAGACTAGGTTGTCCTAGAACTCAGAGATCCACCTACTTCTGCCTCCCAGGTGCTTAGGTTGAGGGTGTGAACCCAGAAACCAGCTGCATGAAGTTTGATGCATTTCTTGAATATAAAACACTGTCAGTGTGGTGCAGGGGTTGGGGGGTGGGATGGAGTCTTGTGAAGACTACAGGGTTAGTTTAAGAAAGGATAAAAAGAGATTACAGAAGAGCTTGGACAGTTTCCACTCACAGAAATCTGACTGATACGCGTGCATTTGCGTATATGAGTGAGGCTCAGCAGCCTTTGCCTGGGCAGATTCACATCTGTACGATAAATAATCTGACTCTCAGTTGTTTTTTCATAATGATACTTTTCCTGATTTGGGGGTGGGGGATTTACAGTTAAATATGTGAGTGAGGAAATTGTGAGGGAGAAGGTACTAGAAAGACATAGGTGGTTATGGTGTGCTGGCTAGAATTTGATTTCTGGATAGTTTAGAGAATTGAGATTACAATAACTCTGGGAAACCTTAGATGATTTGATAAAAATTAATGTGCAAATTCTGCAAATTAGGAACAAGTAATCCGAAAGAACAAGTGGCTTTTTAGGAGCAAAAAGCCCTGTGCAGTGTTAGCCTATTGATGGCATGTGGGCTTGGCTTACACACCTAGCCTTAAGGGAAGATGCATTTCGGGGAGGCTGAGCCACAGGCCACCTGATCATGTTTCCTCCAGTTGGTACCTTGTACCACCAACTAAATTTACAGAGATTTGACTCCATAGCCTCATTGTCACTGGATTTTGCTACTGAGCCTTGTAAAGGCTGTATTATGCTTACTGAGAATCATGGACTCTCAGACTTCCAAAGCTAGCAACCTTCTCATTTTATGGATGATAAAGCTAAGGCCTGGAGAAAAAACAATGAAGTTAATCAGTAGAACAATACTGAGAGTGCATTTCCTATGAAGCAATCACTGTGATTTGAGATGAATAATACGGGCCTCGCTCGGCTGTAGGTTATGCAGTAGCAGGAAATACTGACAGGTAAGTAGTCAGTTGTTTGCCCAAGATCACATGAGTAATGATGTGCTTGGATTAGCAGCTGTGAAAACTGACACAAATCTTTGTTTTGGGAGGTTCTTAATGCTCACTCTCCACTTTGTGGCTTTTGCTTTAGCACTTGCATCTAGGGGTGTTCTTAGTCTAAATCTCTAAAGCCCACCAAGTTTAGATACTTGAAACAGTCCTACCAGCTCAGAACCCCCACAGCCTGTACCCTTCTACAAGGTACCAGGTACAGGTTGGTACTTCCACAAGAACCACCTGTCCTGGGGAGTGGCAACACTCCTGCCCACCACCACCACCCACTGACACCCTTGGGTATTGCCAGCTCTTGTTCTTAGGTTTTTGTTTGTCACGGTTGCCTGGATCTCACTAAGCAACCCACAGGCATGCACCATCCTGAACAGCGCTTCCTAATTTTTGAACACTGGGATTCTGGCACCAGATAGAAGTCTGTGTGGCTTTTAAGGTTCTCTTTCACTCTTGAGAACCTAAAATTCTACAAGGAGCCATTAGAAGCCAGTATGTGACCATTACAAAGCAGGAGTCTTAATTGATCATGTCAACAAAACTTTGACAACATTTTCCCAAAAGCTAGAAAGAGAAAGCACACCCAGGCAATAGAAAAAGCGCAGTATGAGTGTGAAGAACTCGACAAGTGTGAGCTGGCAGCCCAGCAGCCGCTGGCTTTGAATACTTGCTATTTAAATATATATAAATATAAATATATATATTCTATTTATTATTTTTATTTTATGTGTATGAGTGTACTGCCTGCATGTCTGTAAATGCACCCCTGTCATGCAATGCCTTCGGAGGTCAAGAAAAAGGCGTCAGATCCCCTGGAACTGGAGTTTTGGATGATTACTAGGCGCCATGTGAGTGCTGGGAATCGAACCTTGGTCCTCTGCAAGAGCAGTCAGTGCTCCTAACTGCTGAGTCTCTCTCCAGCCCATACTTGTTATTCTTTAGGAGTGCCTGTCCCTTCTGCATTTATGCACTACTTTCTCAGTAAATCCCCAAACACACTGTCATTCGGTTCTATGACAAATTACAATCTGTGCTTAACAAAAACTTTTTAGCTGTATTTTATTTCAGTACTGTAAAATGACCAAAAAATTTCTTAGCTTAGACTTTGATACTCGTTAGCAGTGTACCAGGTTTGTCTGTGGTCTGAGACAGACTAGGTGGATGGATGTCAGATGCTAATTACAAGTACAGCTCTCATTTCATGCTCTCTTTTTTCATTTTTCCTCTTTTTCCTTTTTTTTTTTTTTCTGAGTTATGTTGCCCAAGCTGGTGTGGAACTCCTGGGCTCAAGTAAACCCCTACCTCAGCCTCCCAAATAGCTAGGACTTACAGGCACAGACCACTGCACCTGGCCCTGGTATAGCTTCATAGTCTTTGTGTCCTAGGATCTAGCGCAGTTCCCGAACCCAGTTGGGACTTATGCAATGTTTGCTAGTAAGTTAGCAATAAATGAATTCAGAATAGGAATAGATCTTGTTATGCTATGACTGATAGCAAGGTAACTACTCAGTGATCCTAAGGGGCAGAGAAAGACCACTAGGGCATGGAGTTAATGAGGAAGGCCAAAGCAAAGATGGACTTAGATGACTGAGGATAACTGATTCATGATACCCTATCAGGGACAAAAGTCTCCATCCATTTAGCCTGTTGGATGTGGTTCCCCGGCCCTACCACGCCTCCTTTTGCCCTTGGCAGGAGTATCTGTTGGAAGAGATGGCGATGTGCCTGGGCTCGTTGTTGTTGGTCTTCATGCTGGGTCAGGTTGTGACCCCACCAACCCTGGCTCAGGATAACTCCAGATACAGACACTTCCTGACTCAGCATTATGATGCCAAACCAAAGGGCCGGAATGACAGATACTGTGACAGCATGATGGAGAGACGGGGCCTGACCTCACCCTGCAAAGACACCAACACCTTTGTTCATGGCAACAAGGGCAGCATCAAGGCCATCTGTGGAAACAAGAATGGAAACCCTTACCGAGAAAACTTAAGAATAAGCAAGTCTCCTCTCCAGGTCACCACTTGCAAGCATTCAGGAGGTTCTCCCCGGCCTCCGTGCCGGTACCGCGCCACGGCAGGGTTCAGGCACATAGTTATTGCCTGTGAAAATAGTTTGCCTGTCCACTTTGACGAGTCTTTTTTTCATCCATAGCCAGAAGCCATGGCCCAGAACTGGGTCTACTTTTCTTGTTTACCCGCTACACCCCACATGACATTTATTGTCAGGGTCCCAGAAAATGAGCTACCCGAAAATCTTGTCTTCTGTTTTACAGCACATTTAATAAATAAAAATGTCTCTAAAACCAGTAAGAATCAGTCTGGTAGAATCACTGGTTCTTAGTAGATTCATCTTTCTCCATTTTCTCTACTCAACTGTTTCCTGAGGGGATGGGATAGAACAGGAATCTTTCTTCCTTATCTGGCAGTCAATGGGAGGGTCGATTGTAGCTTTCTGTGTAGGTAAGGATGATAAGCTGATTTACAGTCAGGACTTAATCGCTAACAAAATTTTTCAAAATAGGCACTTTGTCTAATAGGCCAATATTTGCAAATAAGAGTTTAGGACCAAGAACCAACATATCCTCTCTCTCTCTCTCTCTCTCTCTCTCTCTCTCTCTCACACACACACACACACACACACCAGCATTAGACTGCCAGTGGTGAGGAGACACAGCCCCATGCTGTCATCCTCAGAAACCCAAGGAATCCCCGTAACATGTTAGGGACCTCAACTCTGGTCAAAGCAGATTCATGGTTTCCACACAGAAAAGAATTTCAGGGTTAACCAGGGTGAAACAGAATTGGAAATTTTATTAAAGATAATATTAATATAGGCTTTTAGCATAAAGGTTAGGAGAGAAGCCCTCAGAAGGAAGGACAGACATACCCAAGTATGGGTGTGGGTTTCTCATGGACAGTCACAGAAAGTAAGACATGCCCAAGGGGGAGTCGTGAATAATTATCTTAGCTTTAGCCGGCTGTACCATTTTGGTGGTTCTCAACTTATGTCTTTTAAGGTTGCTAGGAAAACTACTCCAGCCCTTTTCTCTCTCTTTTGATAAGTAAGATTATAGGGTGGCTCACATATCTTATACGGAGCTGCCTTGAGTGGGATTATAATCTGATAAAATAAAGCTAAGAACCACTAGGATTACACAAGGGCTTTAGTACATACTCTTTTCCTGTAATTATGGTTTCTGGTCGGAGTCTTAGAAAATCCCAAGTTTAGCTGGGGAGGGAAGAAGGTTTAAGCAGTTGCTAATTGTGACAGGATTATTGCTTCTCTGCTGGGGGGAGGCTTAACGAGACTTCTGAGTGAGGGGTTCCTTTCCCTGCTTATGACTCTCCAATTTCCCCTGGCTTTTTCTTTTTTTCCTGCCTCAAGACTACCAAGGCCAATTAGAATGGCTTCCTCTTGTCTTAAGCAGGGAATAATTTTGTTGCTGATTCAAATGGTATACTCTCAAGATACTAATTTGTCATAACTATTTTAAAGTTCGAAAATTTGGCTACTTTACATATTGTATCTTTATTTTTTCACTTTATTAAGTAATATCTGATAACTGTGGGGTCTTAGAGAAATTATAGAATGATCCCAAGCTTATTTTACATTCTTCTTCAGCTAGATTTGTTTTTGAATATAAAAGCTACATACAAACATAGCTTACTAGGTGTTCTGTTGAATGCACTAATCAGGGCTGGAGAGATGGCTCAGTAGTTAAGAGCACTCTCTTGTAGAGGACCTGGGTTTGGTTCCCAGCACCCACATGGCAGCTAACAACCATTCATAACTCCAGTTCCGGGGGATCCAACACCCTCTTCTGACCTCCATAGGCACTGCATGACACAGGTGCACTTACACACATGTGGGCAATACACTCATACACATGAAATGAAGATAAATAAAAATTTTTTTAAAAAGTACATTAATCAACCTGCAGGTTCAGTGGTTGGTGTCCTGTTACTTTATTTCTATGAATAGATGCCTAGATAGTTTAGTTAGAAAACAGTTGCTAGTTTATTGGCAGTTGAAGCTAACTAGTAAGTCAAGCATTGCTCTCTGTGCCTCCACGCCTCCCAGAACCACTTAACTTCCCTCTACCCGACGTAGTATTATTGGAAAACTGGTGTTTGCACTTTTGGGTTCTTAGTCTCCTTAATCAAAGAACTTAGAAACAGACTTAAAAGAAGCCTTGAGGGTAATTTTATTAGAGTTTAGGGGCAGGCCAGCTGTAAATCTTGGCAGCTGCTGGGAACAGAAGAGAAAAAGAAAAATCATGCCTTTTGAGTTAAAGTCGAAGAAAGCAGGAAAGTTCAGCAGTGGAGTTCAGCAAGCAGCTGTTGTTGGGGGAAGATGGGCAGTTTCAGAGAGCACAGAGTTCTGGGAAAGCGTGTTTAAGATTCTGGCCAGTATCTGAAAGAAAAGCAATAGAATGAAGAGAAAGAGAGCTTAGGCTCTTCTGAGTAACCCAGAGCTGGCAGGCTGCACAGAGGAGGCTCTGTAAGCAGCTTTACTGAGGAAGGATACTACATTGTTATCTCATTATTAATCCTTGGCATAACATTAGGTGAATTAGCATTCCTGAGGGGTGCTCTCTCAGCCTTGTGATTGACAGGCCTAGCTAGCAGGATTAACTCTTAAAGGAGGAAACAAATACAATAGTATGTAATATTCCAATCTTCGGAGCAGATCAGAATGCCACATCTGAAGCTGGGTGTGGTGGCACACACCTTTAATCCCAGTGGGAGGCAGAGGCAGGTAGATCTCTGTGAGATTCAGGTCAGCCTGGTCTTCTAGTGAGCTTCAGGCCAGCTGGGACTAGAGGGAAACCCTGTCTCAAAACAAACAGAATGTTTCCACCCAGAGCTAGACAGTCCATTCTTTTGACCAGGAGGACTAAGGAGTGCCAAGCTGATGAAGGGGAACAGGAGGTGGGTCCATCCTCAATGGACCCAATGCTACCAAACCCTGTAAGGAGGGTACCTTGTATCTATAGCATAGGCACAGGGATAGAGAGTTATGTCTTTATGTGCAAAGACAAAAGGTAGCTGCAAATATAGGGGGAAGGTTTAAAAGAGCGATACTACTGTTTGATACTGATCATTGTCACTAATCAAAGCATAGGCTTGAGGATGAACAAAGTACACAGGTGCCTCATAAGCCATTTCAGCCACAAGTGGAATCTTCTGCCTCTTTGAAAAGAAGCACAGTGGTACCCACTTCAAACCAGTTCATGCACATGCAGTGATGGGTCTGTTTGACTCTCGATAAAGTGTCCTTGGGTCGCTCACTTCTCTGGTGTCAGGGATGATTTTTTTCTTTGGTCTTTTTGAGACAGGGTCTCCCTGTAGCCCCAGCTGTCCTGGAACTCACTGTGTAGACCAGGCTGGCCTTGAACTCACAGAGATCCGCCTGCCTCTGCCTCCTGAGTGCTGGGATTTAAGGCTTGCGCCACCACGCCCGGCAGGGATGATTTTTAGTTGCTCTACTGTCAACCTGTCAGACGTTCCTAGGACTGACTGCCACATGGCAGCATTTGGCTAGTTGTGCCTGAAGCCATTTCTTCAGAAAAGTAATTCTGGTTATGTTTTTATTACCCTGTTTGTTTATTTTTTAGCAAAAGAGTAAAAAGATTTCCAAAAGACTTGATTTTACTCCCCTAGCAGAATAGCCCGTGAGAGGAAAGCTAGACTGAGCTTTATCTTCCTTTACCTCCCTTATTTCCTAGATGTAGGGCATTAAAGCAGTTCTTTCTTTGACCTGAATCTAACCAAACTGTTAAGAATCAGAGTTTCCAGGGAACCAAACACTCCCCAAATCACACTAGATAATTATCTTATGAAACCAACAACCCCAGTTTTGTGTCATTTTGCCTTTCCTTGTTTTGTAATCTAACCGCAAACTCTGGACAACCGGCTACAGATAATTTGGCCTTGACTTACTGTACTGGCTAGATGACTTGCTTGTTAGCAAGAGAAAGGATTTTACTTTCAAAGAAGTACATGTGGACAAACTACTCAGGGATAGCAAAAGATGAGAACAAGCAAGAAGGGGAGGTGGTGAGAAAGAAGGCGAAAGATGATGATGAGATGTCACCCAGCCTTCTCAAACCCGTCTCCAAAGCCCAGTGCTAACATCCTCTCTCCTGTTCTTTGCTTTCCTTTTAGGCACCTTCTTGGCAGTGATGGCTCTACAGAGGATCCAGTCCTTGCTACAGCTCTTGCTGCTGACCCTGCTGGGGCTAGGGCTGGTACAGCCCTGCTATGGCCAGGACCTCATGTACAAACGGTTCCTGCGCCAACACGTGGACCCTCAGGAGACAGGCGGCAATGACAACTACTGCAATGTAATGATGCAGAGACGGAAGATGACTTCCTCCAATCGATGTAAACCCGTCAACACCTTCATCCACGAAGACATCTGGAGTATTCGTAATATCTGCCTCACTGCCAATATCCAGTGCAAGAATGGGGAGATGAACTGTCATGAGGGTGTAGTGAAGATCACAGACTGCAGAGAGACAGGGAGTTCCAGAGCTCCCAACTGTAGATACCGGGCCACCGCCAGCACTAGGCGGGTAGTCATTGCCTGCCACGGTAACCCAGAGGTGCCAGTTCACTTTGACAGATAGATGCCATCCTGCAGCTACTACAGCCAGTGATTGGTTTCTAAATCTCTGAGAATAACGACGCACAGTGTATTCGAAAGGTCTCAGGCAATGTCTCCTTTGCTCATTTCTTATGCTCCAATATACCCAATATAACCCATTGTATTAAATGCATCACATCCAAGAGAGATGGAGACAAACCTATAATGAGTCTGGGGTTTCTATGATAAGCTTCTCATAGTACTGGCCAGCTCAGCTTTCACAGATTCTAGCCTCCGGAACTTATACATCACATGTATTTAAATAGTATTTCAACCATTTTGAAGTGCCTTTGTCTGAGTTGTCTTATTTTAACACCCGACAACTCTCTGATGTTGATTCTGTTGCTTTACATAGAAGTTCAAAGTCAAGGGATTTGAAGACCCGAGACAAAAGCCCACTTGAACTGGCCACTCACATGGGGTCTTCCCGTCATGAGAACTGTTTCAGAAGTGTCTGTTTTTTGTTATCCCCTAATGTCAGCCACTAAGAAACCATTAAGAATTTGGAAGGAGTATACTGGCAAAATGAGAGCTCTGAGTTATTTGGAATTATTATGGTTTATGACTACTAAGATTCTTTAAAAAATATTTTACAAATGCTTTCTTTTTCTTCCCAAACTTTTGAATCACCTTAGTAAGTCAAGGCATTAAAAATGTAATTGACCATGAAGATTCATTTACTCTTCTGAAAGATTATTCTTGTTTTCTTTATAATAAAGGACCATCTATAGAAATGACTGTGTCAAGACTTCCTTTTTTCCTGTCCTCTTCCAGTTCTTTTCTAGTCTCTAAGCACGCAAGCCCCTCAGAGTTCTGGTTGAAGACAGATGCTCAGCAGATCCATCACCACAACACAGAAAGTTTGTCTCCTTTACTCCACAGGAAGTGATCCTTCTCACAGGCAAGACTGGTGACAGGAACTTGGAGGCTGCCTGTACTAAAAATCACTTGGCAAAAATCAGAGTCTGTGTAATTTAGTATGATTGTTTTTTGTGACCACATCCGCCCAATGGTAACTGAAACTAGGACAAAAAGGCTGGCTTTCCTGGCACTCTGATTTGTCCTTTCTGGGCTGTTCTCTTCTGTGGTCAGTGCGAATTCCAAAAACAACAGGTCTGACGGATAAACAGAGAACAGTGACTTTTTAAAATTTTACGTGTGTGTGTGTGTGTGTGTGTGTGTGTGTAGTGATGGTGTGTGTGCGTGAATGTGAGTGTATACTGTTCAGGTACAGTCAGCTCTTGGAAGTTCAGTCTTTCTTTCCACTCTGGGTAGGGTGCAGAACTCAGGTCATCAGTCTTTCATGGTTACTTCTACTGGCTAACCTGTTAGGGTTCCAAACAGCAGCAGCTTCCCCCCTCCCCAACAGGGACCTACAGACTTTGGAGCCCGAAAAAGGGAACTGAGCTGATAAGCACCTTGACCTTTGAAGTCGAAGGAAACAAACTCTGCTGAGAAGCAGCCTGCCTTTCCTTTGACCTCCAAAGATAAGATAAGCAGATTCTACCTGATAACCAGAGATTTTAGAAGCTGTTTTTCTCTCATCTTAAGAGGGAAAAAGTAAACACTTCCACACCCTAATCCTACCTGCTTCCCCCTCCATGATTTCTCCCCCAAACATTCCCCCTTCCACACCCTAAAGCCCCCATATATAAAGTCCCAGCTCACAGCTTGTAGGCTGACATCTTTCCCTTCCCTGCCCTTCCCTGACATCTTTCCCTTCCCTGACATCTTTCCCTTCCCTGACATCTTTCCCTTCCCTGACATTCTTCCCTGACATCTTTCCCTTCCCCAAGGGAAATGTGTCCTGTGCAAAATAAAGCTGTATCCCGCTGAGAATTCTATCTGTGCCTTGGTGCCTCCTCCATCCATCCGTGCCCGCACACTCTCTCCCAACATTTTTACCTATCATAACCTTTGCAATTTTTTAATATTTTGTTTATTATTTTTATTTTATGTGTATGTGTGTATTGTCTACGTGTAGGTAAGTGCACTTGTGTCATGCAATGCCACAGAGGTCAGAAGAGGCATTGGATCCCCTGGAACTAGAGTTACAGATGGTTGTTGGCTGCCAGGTGGTGATGGGAATCAAACCCAGGTCCTCTGCAAGGGTAGCCAGTGCTCTTAACTGCCATTTCTCCAGCCCCTTACATTTAAAAAATTTAATTTATTATTATTGTTGTTGTTGATTTTTGAGTTGTGTGCACGCACAGGAGCATGTTACAGCACTTGCATAGAAATCAGAGAACAATTTTCAGGAGTGGGTTCTTCCCTTCCATCCTGGATTCCATGGATCAAACTCAGATTGTTAGGTTTGTAGGGTAAGCATGTTTACCTGCTGAGTCATCTCACTAGTTCAGGCAATGATTCTCTTACTACAATAAGGCCCCTTGATAGACCTGAAAGAAAGGTTGGCCAGACCACAGTTTGATGAAAAGTACTTTAATGTGCATACTTCCTGCCCCCTCCCAGTATAATCTTAGAGCCCTTGCTAACCCGGAAATTCAGGTTAAAGATAACAGGTCCTTTGTCTTCCCCATCCAGCAATTCTGATTTAAAGATCTTCCACCACTGCCTTTTCTGTTGGTTTTGAGTTTCAGTGTTAAGACCTGATTTGTTGAACTATCAGAGTCAAGCCTCAAGACCAGGATTCTGATAACATCCTTTGGATATTTAATTCAGAGAGATACAGAGAAGGAACTGTCTGTATGTATATTTAATTCAGAGAGATATAAAGAAGGAACTGTCTGTATGCAAGCCTGAACTGAAAATTGAATGATAGTAGAGGGAGGAACTTTATCTGAACTTCCCTTATCTGACTTAAGCAAAATGTCCCTCAAAATGAAACCATGAGATATTCCCAGACGGTTATATAGTGGGCCAAGCCTACCTGAAGCCTCATTTCTTCTATTAATCTATGTACTTACTTATAGGCCTCTGATGATGGAACCTCAGTTGGTCCCAGAAAAAATTTTTCTCCCACATCTGTGTAAATGTATTTAGAGTGAGGAAAAGAGGCGGGAAAATAATTCTCCCATGGCCTTTGGCCTAGTTCCTATGATGGAGTCCCTGAACCTCTTAGCATTTCCTCTTAGCATAGGACGGTCTTTTATTGTTCATATGAGCACCTCTGGATCATATCTGAACTTATGCTAATGAACGAACTCCGGATGGGACTCTTAATAGTCTCAAGATGGGCAAGTCACCATAAAGATCACATTTTTAGGGAGCAGAAGCTTTTGGCTCCACTCACCAATCTCTAGGAACTAGGGTAGTGAGCCTGGAGATGAAACTCTATAAACCTCAGACAAGAAGCTTTGATGAGCTTCTAGGTTATTGAGTACATAAGGTTCTGGATAAGCAGCACACCCAAGGCAGACTAGACACTCCACAGTCCGTGTTCTGTCTCTTGCCTATGCATCATTTGTGCCAGTAGAAGTGGAAAAGCTCACAATATAAAATGGCCTCACTATGTCAAGACCCTAAACATTGAGTCTAAGAAGCCGTATGTGCCTTCCTCATTCTGTAGCCCAGGAAAGCCTTGAACTTAAAGTCCTCTTGCAGCAGTCTTAATGAGCTGGGATTATACTTCTGAGCCTCAGACCCGGCTTTCCATGTGCATCTTTGAAGTATCCTTATGTCCCGCCTGCCATCTTATAACAAGCCTATCCCAGGAGCCTCTGCAATATTTCAGATAAGCCAGGACAGTTGTCTGGCAATAGTTGGCTCAGGCAATCAACTACTGACAACTTTTCTAATGAGCTGCTGAGACTAATGAGCTTTGTTTTTTGAATCTGTTCACCTGGATTTCTTTAAAAAATAGTTATTTTTCTATGTTTGTTTTACATGTATGTGTTCTGCCAGCATACATATGCATGTACCCACATCGTGCAATCCCTGCAGAGACCAGAAGAGAGCAAACAAATCCAGTTGGATTTCTTCCTTTCCTACATTTACCCCCTTTCTTTTTCTTGTCCGATGGCTATAGCTAAGTCTTCAGGCACTGTATTAAACAAGAGGGGACAGTGGGTATCTATTTCCTTTCTGATTTTAGAGGAAGTACTCTTAGTTTGTTTCCATTTAATATAATGTTGGTGATAGGTTTGTTGTTTCTAGCCTGTGGTGGTTTGAATAAAGAAATTTGAGTACTGGGTCCCCAGTTGGTGGTGCTATTTGCAGAGGGCTAGGAGGCGTGGCCTTGCTGGAGGAAGCCTCCCGGGGCAGGCTTTGAGACTTCAGAGCCTGGCCCTACTTCCAGTTGCCCTCTTTGAACTTCCTATGTGTGCTTGAAAATGTGAGGGGTCGGCTTTCTGCTCTGTCTCCTGTCGTGCCTCCACCATCATTATGGACTCTCCCTCTGGAACTCTAAGTTCAAATAAACACTTCCTTCTATAAGTTTCCTTGGTCATGGTGTTTTATCACAGCAATAGAAAAGTAATTAACACATAGTCTTTACTTTTTTGAGGTTTGCTCCATCTATTCATAAGATCTCCAAGACTTTTCTCATGAAGTTACCGGTATGTTGAACTTTGAATACCTTTTAGCATCAATTGATATGATTACATGGATTCTGTCCTTAAATGTGTTTATATGGTGTATTACATTCTTTGATTTACATATGTTGAACCAACTTTGCCTTTCTGTAATGAAGCCCATTTGGTTATAATGTATGATCTTCTTAATGTATTCCTGAATTTGGTTTCCTAGTATTTTGTTGAGAATTTTTACATCTATGTTCATCAAAGAAATTGGTTAGTGGTTTTCTTTTCTTGTTCTGTCTTTACCCGATTTTGTATCAGAATAATCCTGGCTTCATAAAATGAATTTAGTAGTGTTCTTTTGCCTTCTATTTTGTGGAACAGTTGGAGGTTGCACAAAGATCAACCTCAAATTGTACTAGAGAGCTGTAGTGATACAGACAGCTTAGTACTGGCATAGAAGCAGATAGGTACTTGTGCTGGAGAGCTTCAGTTGTCAACCTGACACACCTGGGTAGAGGGGGCCTCAATTGGGGAATTGCCTTCATTGGACTGGCCTGTGGTCGTGTCTGTGCAACATTTTCTTGATTGTTTATGATGTGGGAGAGCCCAGCTCACTGTGGGCAGTGCCACCCCTGGGTAAGTGGGCCTGTATTGTGTGGGAAAGCAGGCTGAACATGGGCCAGGAGAGCAAGCCAGTAAGCAGCCTTCCTCTACGGTCTGTGCTACAGGTTCCTGCCCTGAGTTCCTGGTTTGGCTTCCCTTGATGATGGACCGTGCTTGTAAGCCAAATCGATGCTTTCCTCCCCAAGTTGATTTTGTCACAGCAACTGAAAGCAAACTAGAACAGTACACCAACGGGACAGAAGAGAGGACACAGAAATAAACTGAGAAAGCTATGCTTACCTAATTCTTGACAAATGAGGCAAAAACGTTCACTGGAAAAAATAGCCTACTCAACAAATGATGCTAGGAAAACTGGATATCCACCTGTGTAAAAATGAAATTATATTCATATGTCTCACACTGTACAAAAATCAACTCAAAGCGGATCAAAGACCTTAATTTAAAACCTGAAACACTGAGACTTCTAGATGAAAACATAGAGAATACCCTTCAAGACACTGGGGTAGGCAAGACTTTCTGAACAGAGTATCGATAGCACAGGAACTAGCTTCAAGTATCACTAGATGGCACTATATAAGATTACAAAGTTTCTGCACAGCAAAGGACACTATCAGCAGAGCACCACCTACACAGACAGCCCACAGAGGGGAGAAAACCTTGACCAGCTGTACCTCAGACAAGGCGCTAGTATCTAGAATTTACAAAGAACTGCAGAAGATAAATACCAAGGAAATAAAACCACGAATCTACAAATGGGCTACGGAACTGAGTAGACAGTTGAAAAAATAAAGAACTGTAAATGGCCAATAATTATTTTAAAAAGTGTTCAACATCCAGAACTGGAGAGATGGCTTAGCAGCTAAGAGCACTGGCTACTCTTACAGAGGACCCAGGTTCGAGTCCTAGCACCCACACAGAGGCTAACAACCATCTGTAATTCCAGGTCCAGGGAATCAAACATCCTCCTCTAACCTCCGTGGGCACTGCATGGCATGGGTACACCTACCTACATGTAAGCAATACACTCATACACATAAAAAAATATTTTTGAGGTGTTCAGCATCCCCAGTCAATGCAAATTAAAACAACTTTGAGATACCACCTCACTACAGTCAAAATGGCTATCATCAAGAAATCTGGCAATAAATGTTAGCGAGGATGTGAAGAAAGAGGAACTCTTCCCTGCTGGTGGGAGTACAAACTCATACAGGCATTATGGAAATCAGTTTGGAGGTTTCTCAAAAAGTTAAAAATAGAGCTAACATATGACCCAGCTATTTAACTCGTGGGCATATTTCCAGAGAACTCCATTCCTCACTGTGCAGGTGTTTGTACCCCGTGTTTATTGCTGCTCTATTCACTATTCTGTAGCAAGGAGATGAAGCAAACTAGTTGTCCATCAGTAAATGAATTGATAATGAAAATAAGGCATTTATATAAAATGGAATATTCAGCTCTAAAGAAAAATGAGATTACAAAATAAACCTAGAATGCACAATGTTAAGCAAAATCACTCAGTCTCAGAAAGAATAACACTGCACGCTCTCCCGTATATGAGAATACTAGCTTATAATGTAGACATGCAGACAGATGCATGCATGGGTATACTAGAACATTTAGAAAGAAAAAGAAAAGATAATAAAACAGGCATACTAATGAGTTCATATATATATATTATATATATATATATATATATAGCATACTTTGTGTAAGTCCTTTGATTGCTCTCTCAAGGCTTAACACATTTTCAATGGAAAATAGATGCTTTGATGAACAATCCACATGTGATTCTCTGAGAGGCTCTTACCTTATTGGGAGACCTGAATTCTAGATTATGTTTTTATTATTTGAATATTTCTCTATGCTCTAGTATTTTTTTTTTTTTGCAAATACCAATAAACTTATTGTATTTTAGTCTAAATTTAAAAAGAAGAAAACAAAACGAGCCAGGAACAGCCCTCCTCCACTGGTTTCTGCTTCAAGCTCCCACCTTGAGTTCCTGCCTTGGCTTTGCTGGATGACGGACTATAACCTGTTGGAACCAGGAAGCAGTAACCCTATGAGCAGGGATTCTTTTTTTCAATCTATGTTAATTTTATTTATTTATTTATTCATGCTTTTTTTAAAGTTTTTTAAATTGAATTTTTGCATATTTAATACAGAACACCTTAATCATCTTTATACCCCTTTCCCCATTGCCCTCCTCTGATAGGCCCCCATACACTCTGTAATTCATATACTCTGTCATTTGTGTTAAGGCCTATCACATCAAGTTAGTGTCCCCAGATGTCTCTCAGTGCAAGTTCATCCACTGGGGTCTAGTCAACCTATCTAGAGTCCCCTCCTTTAAGAAGATCAGCTCTTCCTCACCCAGAAGTAATCAGCTGCCAATAGTTCTATGGCTAAGATTGGGGCCTGCTGTTCGTTTCCACAGTTCTGTGCTGGGTTTTTGTCTGCTTGAGTTTGCACGGTTCTTGTGCATGCTGACATCATTGCTGTAGGTTCATATGAGCAAAGTCCCAGGAGCCTGTAGGATTCTGTTTCCATATGGTCATGCACCTCCTCCCTGGCTTTTACAATCTTTCCGCCCCCTCTTCTGAAATGGTTCCTGAACCCTAGGTGGGTGGAGTTTAATACAGGAGTCCTGTCCAAGGACCCACACTCCATAGACTCTTATTCTCTATGCTTTGGCCGTTTGTGACCTTTTGTGTTCCTGGCCCTCTGTTGCATGATGGAGCTTCATTGATGAGAGCTGAGAGATGCGTTAGTGTTCTCTCTACCCCTTGTTCCACTATGTTCCTTGACTCTTAGGTGTAGAGGTTGCGATGTAGTTGTGTCACTTAGGCTTGGGCAATTCACAATCACTGTGTATGACCAGTTGTGGAGCTCTGTAATAATCTCCATCTATTTCAAAAGAAGCTTCTTTGATGAGTGGTCACTGGGATACTTGTCTGCAAATATAAGGATTCATATTTTGCACATAGTAAGAAATTACATTTTCTGGGGATGTGACAGACTTGGGGTTTTCTCTAAGATCTATGACCTCTTCAGTCATGTGTATTTGCCTATGTTTATAGAACCACACATGAGTTTCCTCCCACTGAGTGGTGATTACTCCCAAGATAAAAGTGCCACTACGCCAACATGTCGTTTGCTGTGCTGGTCATTGTTGTAGTTATTAGGCCTTAAAGCTGGGGTAGGACCATCAATTGATGTTCTCCCTTACCAGCTTGCACAGTGCTCTCCAAAGCTATGAGAGCCAGCCTTCAAGGAGGGTGGTTTCCAGGTCCGCTCTAGCTCCATTGTTCCAAATCCTTTGTCTGTAGTATACCCTGTCTTCAGCAGTAGGGGCTTACCTTCAAGCTCTAGGAGGCAATCAAGGCCTGTGGCAATAGTCTGTGTAATATTGGGAGTCTCTTGGACTACCCTGGCAAACAACTTAAAGTGAGGTTTCTCCTGTCTGTCACTGTTTCTTGTTATGTAGCCTCAGCTATACCATGCATTCATGTAGTGATATTGTATGTGTAATTTTTCAGGTTTTTGGACTAATACAATTCCCTCTAGCATTTTTTATTCTACATAGGCATTATTTCTCTCCCCTCTCTCTCCTTGTCTAACCCTCCCTCTATGTCTTCCCCAGTTAAAGTATTCTCATTTTCCATCATTTCTCCTATAATACCTGTCTCCTATGGCCCCCCAGCTCTTGAACTCCTTCCTCTTTACCCCCATAGTTCCTTGTATAACTCTCCTGCCCCTCCCATTTAGTACCTTTGTTTTACCCATTTCCCTCTTAGTAACACCTGTCTCCTACTGTTCTACATCAGGTTCCTTCTTTCCCTTACCTTCCTGCTTCCTTTCTGTTGTCCTAGCTCCTGCAGAGAAGGGATTCTTACAGGGACCTAGCCTCAGCAAGAGCCTGTGGGGGGCCAGGGAGGCTGGTCCAGTCTGACTAGATGGGTAGAAGAGCGACAGGGATTATAAGAGTATCCTGACCGAAAAACAAAAACTGAAAACAAAACTTTAGGAGGCCTGGGTAGAGCTAGCAGATATAAAATCCAAGCTTGAGAAGATGGTCCAGCAGAAACAGAAGCCCTCTGACTGGCCATCAGTGCTAGAGACAGAGAACAGGACAGGTGAGACTTGGAGTGGAAAATGTCAGAAATGGAAGAGGAAACCAAGGTGTTAACAGAACTGAAATCGGACAACCAGAGCCTGAATGGTGAAAATGGTCTCCTCACCAGAGTCTTCAGTAAACTGTCCAAATGGAGAAGGCTCAGATCTGGGAACGGGGAAACCAAGTTTGCTGCCCCCACCCCTGCCCCTCATGGCCTTCCAACCAAGAAAAGTGAATGCTCTGGAGGAAGGACACATCTTTCTGATTCTCTTCAGTCACCTCCTCTACACTGTATATTTTCCTGCACTCTGACTGTACCATTTTCCCCAGATCCTTATCCTAAGTTTTGTGACAGTTTTAACTGAAGTGTGATTGTGACTATTCAAGCCATTTGGAGAAAGCCTTGTGGAGTAACCAGGCTCAGCTGTGGAACCCCACTTCCTGTTGCTTTGTTCACACTGTATTTTGTCCAACTATGTAAGGCATTGACCCCATAGACTTTATACTGACCTACTGTCTTCTGATGTGAATGAGTCTTGTGGTGACCACTCGAGGATCCAAGAGAAACGGCAGATGTGGAATGGACTCTGTGGACTGCCTCTGAAGATGTTTGCTTAGAGTCCAAGGTGACTGTGCCTCTACCCTGAGGCCCTGTATTCTTCACCTGTCAGGAACTGACTTAGTTTTGTTTCCCTACCAGTAACCCAGTAGCATCCCTGCATAGTCTTAACCCCGTTCCTTCCTGTCTGCAAGGCTTAGATGGCCCTGGCCTCGTTTGCTTTTTTCCTCTCTGTCCTTTTATGCTTCTTTTTTCCCCAAACTGATGGCATAAAAGCTGAAACAGAAGAATGTTTTTAAAGATGTAAGTTTTCTATCTTGTGTCTAAGAAAAGTCATAGCTTAAAATTTTGCATGTGGGATTAGTGATTGCTTAGTGATATAGAAGAAATAGTGTTGAGTTTTAAAAGTCTACCTTTAGCTGGAGAGATGGCTCAGTGGTTAAGAGCACTGGCTGCTCTTGCAGAAGACCCGGGTTCGATTCCCAGCACCCACATGGTGGCTAACGACCATCGGTAACTCCAGTTCCAGGGGATCTGATACCTTTTTTCTCACCTCCATTGGTATTTCATGACACGGGTGCACTTACACACATCCAGACTTATACACATAAAATAAAAATAATAAATAAAAAATTATAAAAAAAATCTGTGCTGGATAGCTTTAGTGTCAACTTGACACACCTTGGTTGAGGGAGCCTCAATCGGGGAATTTCCTCTATTGGACTGGCCTGTGGCCATGTCTGAAGGGCATCTTCTTGATGAGTGATGTGGGAGGACCCAGCCCACTGTGGGTGGTGCCACCCCTG
>NW_008337421.1:524743-546635 GCF_000622305.1 Nannospalax galili | reverse complement strand
CAGAGAGCAAGCCAGTAAGCAGCATTCCTCCATGGCCTGTGCTCCAGCTTCTGCTTCCAGGTTCCTGCCCCTGAGTTCCTACCTTGGCCTCCCTGATGAACTGCGACCTGGGAAATGTAAGCTGAATAATCCCTTTCCTCCCCAAGTTGGTAGTTGTCAGAGTGTTTTGTCACAGCAATGAAGAAACAAACCAGGACAAAATCTATATGTATAACTGTGTATGTTTGTTTATATTCTCTACATGTGCTTCTATTTTTTATTATTTATTTATTTATTATTTATTTATTTATGTCTTTTTTGAGACAGGGTCAGCCAGCTGGCCTAGAACTTGCTATATAGACCAGGCTGGTCTTGAACTCACAGAGATCCACCTGCCTCTGCCTCCTGAGTGCCTGGGATTAAAGGTGTGCTTATGTTTTTATATTGTTTGCATGGTACCAAATAAGTACTCTTGCAAAGTGAAATTATTATATTAGACAAATTCCCTTTAGTTCATAGTGTGGCTAGAGTTTAGCCCCAACCAGTTAGATTTGGCCATCAGTCAGTTAAGAAGACAGAATAATAACAAAAGTCAGAGAAAAGAGACCTAATCACTATGTCCATATTAGGGGAGCCAGATGGCCCCAGATATTTATTTTCAGTACTAACAAGAACTTTAAATTTTAATTAAAAATTAAAACAGAGGGCAAGGTGTATTCATAATTAAACAGTTCTGATTGGAATGTCATCGCATAGACTTCATTGCTTCAATGCTGATTCTGCAGCATTGTTCAAGAAGCCTCTAGTTCTTTCTTTGTAAAACGTTTTTACTACATTTCATTCATTCATTCATTCATTCATTCATTCATTCTGTGTGTGTGTGTGTGTGTGTGTGTGTGTGTGTGTGTGACAAGGCATATTTCTGGAGATCAGAGGACAACTTGCAGAAGTTAGTTTTCTTCTTCTACCATGAAGATCCTGGGGATTTGAACTCAGGTTGTCAAGTTTGGTGGCAGGCACCTTTACCCAGTGAACCATTTTGTTAGCCCCAAGAAGTCCCTGTTTCTTGAGGGGATGAAGTTGTTTTCTGGAGATGGTTACTCTTGCCCTGGAAGTCAGCTTTTCTTTCATGACTGACTGCCCTCATCTAGGCTACGCTGTTCTGGAATTCAGGGACTTGGAACATGACTTATCTCTGTGCTTTCAACTTCCTTGAGTAAGTAATGTGCTGACCTACACCAGGAAATCCAAAAGAAAAGAAATAAACATGAAAGAAAGGTGAAAATGCCGCAGAGGTCAGAAGAGCGCTTCGGATTCCCCTGGAACTGGAGTTAAGGACCGTTAGTAGCTGCCATGTGGTGCTGGGAATCGAACCTGTGTCCTCTGCAAGAGCGGTCAGTGCTCTTAACTGCTGAGCCATCTCTCCAGCCCCTAGGGCAAGACTTTTTAGGGAAAAAAAAAATCCAGATTCAAAACAAAATTCATTGTGAGAGAGGCAAAGGATGGAGAAGCGCTCTGGCCTCAACCCAAGCCTGTGGCTCACGGAATATCGGTTTTTCCTCACTCTTCTGCTCTGCGATAATGCATGGAATGGGTCTTTTCCCTATACCCTCGTGCTATTATTGTGAGGACTCGGAGCATTGTAAATGTCAGGATCAATGGAACATGTCACTGTGTTTTCAAGGACAAACTGACCACTTAGCTAAGAATAAAGCTTCTTTTTAAAAGTATTCACTGGTTGTGGTGGTATACACCTTAATCCCAGTACTCCAGATGCAGGCTCAAGGCCAGCCTGGTCTACATAGTGAGTTCCAGGCAAGCTGGGGCTACAGCCTGTGGAGCGGTGATAGTTTTGCTTCAACTCACTGCAGAAGTTCATTGGTGGAAATAGACATTATTAGGTAATAGTCCCTACTTACCTGGAATGCTGTGCTCAGAGGAAATTCCCAAGATGAGCTCTTTATAAGATAACAAGTATTGTGGGCATCATGTATGGCCTGTCTGAGAGCTTCTTCATGGCCCAGCCTCACTCGTTCTTGTTTTGACCTGAGTAAATATTAACAGATTTTTCTTTAGCTGAAAAGCAGGCTTAAGTAAGGGCAAATAGCTCTGTGTGCTGTAGAAGTAACAGAAGGCAGAGGGAACCCCCCCTCAGTTCCATACAGAGCGGTGAGTGCACACAAGTGTGTACATCCCAGCATCATGTTTTGAGTATGAGTCACCTGTGAGCTGGGACATCCCAGCCGTGTCCAAGAGAATTTCCTGTAAATCTTTTCTTTTTTCTTTCTCTTTTCTTTTTTTTTGATTTTTTGAGACAGGGTCTCCCTATAGCCCCAGCTGTCCTGGAACTCACTATGTAGACCAGGCTGGCCTTGAACTCACAGAGATCTGCCTGCCTCTGCCTCCAGAGTGCTGGGATTAAAGGCGTGCGCCATCACGCCCGGCTCTTTCCTTTTTAAAAAAAAATATTTTATTATTTTTATTTTATGTGTATTCGTGTATGCCTGCATGTAGGTAAGTGCACCTGTGTCGTGCAATGCCCGTGGAGGACAGAAGAGGCTGTTGGATCCCCTGGAACTGGAGTTATGGACAGTTGTTAGCTGCCATGTGGATGCTGGGATTCAAACCCAAGTCTTCTGCAAGAACAGCCAATGTTCTTAACCACTGAGCCATCTCTCTAGCCCCCTGTAAATCTTTTCAAGGAATCAAAAGGCCATCTATTAGTAAGATCTGATGGAGCATGCTCGTAACCTCAGATAGAGGCAGGAGAATCAGGAGTTTAGGGTTAGCCACATACCCCTGAGCTACACAAGACCCTGTCTCAGAAAGTAACAAAACAAAAACAACAAAAAATACGGTAACATCAAATATTAGTGGTACCTTATCCAAAGGAAAGAAGAGTTGCAGATTTATTACAGTAATAAAGTAACATAGGAGAACTTAATAGAAAGATTTAATGAGAAGTAAGCTAATTTGTGGAACAGCATTGAGAATAATGAGAATTTCAAAAGTTTCCATAGGGTGAATCAGAAAAGATGTCAAAGGAGACCCCATAACTATTTATAAGACAAATTTGAATAATAAGGTGGTGGCAGGGGCAGCCTTCAGAGAAGTGGGAACTGATAGGATCCAGTTGCTGGCTGTGCTGTAACCAGAGTTTTAGGGCAATACTCCTAGTTACAGTTCCAACAAGCTAGGTCCATCCATCCATCCCATATACCCTGAAAAAAGCAAGCAGTGATGTAAAACAGAAAGAATACTTAATCAACACATCAGGAAGAGTAGCAAGTAGATGTCAGTGATTACAAGTCTGTCTTCAGCATCTGGATTTCACTTTTAGGTTTAAATAGAGGAAGAATTGGGAAAGAGGATGTGGTGGTTTGAACGACAATGTTCCCCATAGGATACAGGTAGGTGGACATTTTGTCTCAGTTGGTGGTGCTGTTTTGTGAGGTTTTAGAAGGCGAGGCCTTGCTGGAGGAAGCATGTCACTGGGGGATGGATGGGCTTTGAGAGTTTTTAAGCCTTGCCAGATTTCCAGTCACTCTCTGCTTCCTGTGCCTGCTTGAAGACACGGTCACTCTGCTTTCTGCTCTGGCCACCTCTGCTGCCATGCTTTCCGCTCCACTATGGACTTTAATCCTTCTGGAATCATAAGCCAAACAAACTATTCTTTCTATAAGTTGCCTCGGTCATGGTGTTTTATCACAGCAACAGAAAAGTAACTAATACAGAAGTTGTACAAGGACAGTGGGATGCTGCTGTGAAGAAACTGACCGTGTGGGTTTTTGGAGAAATGTGGAAGAATTTGGAAGTTTGGACTAGAAAATCTGTTGAGTACTGGAAGCACAGCTTAATGGGCCATTCTAGCAGGACCCTGGAAGAGAGTAGTGCTGAGAACATAATTACAGAGGGATATAAGGACTTAAGCCGCAACTGGGATATTTTGGCAAAGAGTCTGCTCACAGTCTAAGAGCTTGCCTAATGCTAAATTGAAAGGCAATGGACTAATTTCTTCGGTAGAGGAAATTTCAAGGCAGCCTAACATAGAATTGGTGGCATGGTTATTCAGGACTTTGAGGGTGATCAAGGGGACCTAGATATATGGAGTTTTTCCCAGCCCGCGGGATCTGCAACAGGGTACCTGGATTGGGGAGTGGGGATTTGGATGGGGCAAGAGACAAGAGAAATGGAGACAAGACAGTGTTCCGATCAAGTCTCATTTATTGTAGCACAAGCATGAGGTTAAATAGAGAATGAGAACAAAGGAGTACAGATTGAGAGTAATCATATCAGCTAGACCGCAGGGGCCCAGATGTACTCTAAGGGAAGAATCTACTGATTAACGGAAAACAGGGCAGTATACTGGAAAAGAGTACAAGGCCGTGGGCCAAGGCTGTGGGCCAAGGCCGCGGGCCAAGGTCGCAGGCTCTGTCCCGTGCCCATGGGAGGAGAGTGGGCAGAATGGAAAGTTACCAGCTTAGGTCTGTTCAGCAGTTTTAAGAAATGGCTGAGCCTCAGGCTCCCAACAGAGTTTGATTACAGCAGGGCCATCTGAATCTAAACCAACTATAAACAAGAAGAGATAAAATTAAGAGAGCAGTTGATGGGACTGGAGAAGTGGCTCAGGGGTTAAGAGCCACTTGCTGTTCTTCCAGAAGACCCAGGTTTGAGTCCCAGCACCATTAAGCAACTCTGTTGCCCTCTTTCAGCCTTTGAGGGCACTACATATATACCACGAAGCATACCAGCAATCAGAACACTTGTACAAATAAAAATAAATCACTTTTTTGGGGGGGGGGTCTTTTTGAGACAGGGTCTCCCTATAGCCCCAGCTGTCCTGGAACTTACTATGTAGACCAGGCTGGCCTTGAACTCACAGAGATCCGCCTGTCTCTGCCTCCCAAGTGCTGGGATTAAAGGCGTGCACCACCATGCCCGGCTTATAAATCACTTTTTTAAAGGGCAACAGTTGATTATACTGGGTCCAAACACTGATAGCATCTCCACAAATATAATAAATAGAGCCATTTCTTCCATGAAAACTCAGAGATTCAATTCGAAAGCTGTTCACCAAAAGGGATGGGTGTCTGAACTAGAGTTTTGGTCACGTCCTCACACACAGCTTTCAGACAATTCTGTAAAAGAGGAAAGATGACAAGAACCAGAACAGAAACTGGAGACCCGAACTCTTCTGGAATTTCTGACCTCTGGTCAGGACAGAATTAAGGGCATCTCTGGCTTCTGGCCAAGGACAAGACTCAAAACTGCTCTTTTGGGGTCCACACCCTAGTACTGCCTGACCAGTTACAATCTCCTGCTCTCATCACTGGGAACAGAAGGAAGGCCAGAGTGAGATCCCAGTAATACTGCATGTTGAAGGAGCCAGTTTCTGGGAACATATATTTCATTTAAAGAAAGAAATAGGGGGTCCTGGGGAAATGACAGTGGGTAAAGCACTTGCTGTACAAGCACGAGGACCTGGGTTTTGATACCCAGTACTCACGTAAAAAGCCAGGCATGGTGGCATGTACCTATAATCTCAGTGCTAGGTGGGCGTGGAGACAGCTGGGTTATAGGGGCTCATTGGTCAACCAGTCTATACCAACACTGCAGCAAGCTCCAGGTTCAATGGGATACCCTGTCCCCAAAAATAAAATGGAGAATAATGAGGAAGACACACCCCCCAACACACACACACACACACACACACACACGTATGCACGCCCACACACACATACACAAGAAGGAAATAAGGCTACCTTTATATTCGATATTATAAGGGCACATTCGTGTACTCTTTGTAACATGTATAATATATATGCGTATGTATTGTACTTATATATGAAAGAAAGCTGCGCACACACATTGTAATAGTTTAATACAGACTCACTATTAATGGTTTGTTTGGTTTGAGTTAACACCCAGTCCAGGTGATGTCATAGGAAGGATGCAAGGCTCAGTGGCTTTGAAAGCACACGCACACAACCAAGCTGCCCACAGAGATAATAAGGGGAAAGTATAGGACACAAAAAGGAGACCATCCCCAGCACCATGAATCTCAGAGACAAGCCTCACCACCTGACCAGAGGGCAACACTAAACTTGGGAATGATTTACTGCCTTTGTTCCCTTTATAGGGTCTGCTGGCTAGAAATGAGATGGAAGGCAGACCTCTGGAAGATTAATCCACTGTCTTCTCAGATTGCTGGCTCTCTGAATAAAGCACAGCTCAAAGATTCAGCTCCTGTTTCTGTTCACTGGTGTTTCCGGTGACAGGAAGCCCTAACTCTGGTGTTCTGTTTACAAAGGCGTTAATCTGTTCTTACTGGACTGGGACTCCTGTTGATGACTTGTTATTAATAATTGAGAAGAAATGAAGGAGATGTCTCTTTGGCTATCAGACTATTACTTATTCAAAGCTATCTTTCATTTTTAACCAGCATGCGGAAGTTCAAGCTTGAAGCTGACTTCCAAAAAAAAGATACAAAAGGCCTCCCCTCGACACTGTCAAAGAGTCTAGACAAAGAACTCTGGGCCCTGGATGGATGGGGAATCTTTTACCCATGAACTCTTCTCCATTTAAAAAAAATGGGAAATCTTTAAGGTCCCATCTTCCTCTGCCAGGGCTTGAAAAAACTAACTCAGTAACAGAATTGAAACAAGGGAGGCAACCCAGGGCTCAGATCTCCCTGACTTTCACTGCCTCCAGGAAAGGACTGGGTAATCAGTCGCACATCTATATTTCCCTATATTCCAGACTTTGTCTCATGGCTTCCTATATATTGGAAGGTGGTCACAAGCATGTGGGAGGAGGAGATTGGAATTGCTCTGCCCCTTGTTTGACCAAACTATAAATAAACCCATTTTCCTTTACCAATTTCTGTTTCCTAATTTCTTTTGGGATGCAGGAAAACAGAACAGAAGCAGCAGGTTTATGGGCCTAAGTGTCTGGTGACAATCTAACATGAACAACTTCTGCAGAACAAACAGACCTTTATAAACCTTTACCTATGTTGGGGTCCGAGGGCTCGGGAATAATTGGAGACCACTCACCAGTGTCTAGAAGTTAGTAGTATTTATTAAAAAGAAACATCCAATTCACATAGCGACTAGTAGGGTGCAGAGTCCAACCAGCCAAAATGGAGTCTGCCTTGTGTCAGGCTCGAGCACAGGTTCCCAGAGTCAGGTGAGACCTAGAGAGCCCCGAGTCTGGGTTGGGTATGCCTTTTATGGGGGGGAGGGGTTCGCACCTCCAAGTATCTTTCAAAATGATTGGATGGCTTCATAATCTGAGTATGGGGAAGTTTCTCATTGGTAGGGGCTATCATCAGGGCATTGGAATGTGCTGACCATTATCAGTGAGGCCAGGAGTTTCTGTTTTTACCTTATAATGCTGCTATATGCTCAGGCTAGTTTGATCTATAGCTTCTTAGGATGGGGTGGTGACTGAAGATTACTACCTGCCTGGGCATGTCCAGGCTTGCCTAGTCATAACCTTCAGTTTGGGGCAAGGGAAGTTTACAGTTTCTAAGACTAGGGGCTTGTGACTGGGAAAAGGCAGTTTTGTGAGAACCGGGTCAGCACGACTTGGGCCCTTCACCTACTCTAACAGGGGCTCTGTTAAACTTGGGGGATTTAAAGAAACACAGTCATTATCTCGACTGACATTTTTGTCCTTCTACCCTGTTCTTTTTAAGGCATTTTCCCTTGCAAACTTCCTGTCCTGCTGAGGACAGAAACTACTGCCCAAGCCCTAAGGCCAGAGACTGGACTGGCAGAACCAGCCCAGCAGCACACAGGCTCTGCATTCATGTACCTCTTGGCTCCCTATTTTTGTCCTTTTCCTGCATAATCCTGTAGCTGTTTTCCAAATATGGAAGATAGTTCTCTTGGAGGCATATGATACGCAGTTCTTAGTTCCGCTTTTATGCAAGATTGAATACAAATGGGACCAGTGAACCAAGGCACACCTGTTGGAGAATCACAATTTGGACATACTGCTGTCATACCTGGAATACCATTGAAGTTTGCTACCTTATAAACTAAGGAATTGGCCAGGTGTGGTATAATCACAGCACATAGGTAGCAGAGGCAGGAGGATTTCCCTAACCTGTGAGGCCAACCTGGTTTACATAGCAGTAGTCAAGACTACATAGTAAGACCCTGTAAAAACAAGCAAACAAATAAATAGTTTAAAATTAAACAAATTAGGGGTCACTATTACCATGGTTAAAATTTCTACTTTTAAGAAAGGATTGGGAAAACACACGTGAAGGCATTGCCCTCCCCTTCTCTTAGGAGAAGGAGAAAGGGGGAGGGATACAGCTGGTGTGGTGTCCAGGACTACAATCCCTGCATTTGGGTGCTTAGGGGGACGCAGGAGGATCAGGAGTTCAAGGTCACTCTTAGATCTGTAATGAGGAGGTGGTCACCCTGAGCTACATGAGAGACTGTCTCAAACAACAAACACAGCGGGTAGATGCAGTAGTCCCAGAATCCTAGGTCCCAGGGCCAACTTGGAGGTACCAAATTCAGCCACTCATTCCCTCCTGATGGTTTAGTTGACAGAGAAGTGGTGCTGAAGCAAGAAAAGAATTTGTTCTTGACTTGGTCAGACCACACAGATTGCAGAGGTCACTGCCACTCAGAAGCTCTTACCTCCTCTTGCTGGAGTATTCTTAGATGACAGGATTGTTTTTGACTACTTACTGACTGAATTAGGAGGTATTGAGGATACCATCAATAGTAGCATGTGGGTCTCTCCCTCCCCTCGAGGGCGGTTGGCCACCGGTCCATGAAGACAAAGGGACCAGGAGCGACGAATGGGGTCAGGATGGCCAGTGAACAGGATGGAAAAGACTTTCTGGGGAGTCAGATTCAGTGATACAGCTCCGTTTATTCAGTGGGGGTCAGGGAAAATATAGTGTGGAGGCTGCAGCGGGGTCAGGATGGCCAGTGAGCATGATGGAAAAGACTTTCTGGGGAGTCAGATTCAGTGATACAGCTCTGTTTATTCAGTGGGGGTCAGGGAAAATATAGTGTGGAGGCAGCAGCCAAAGCTTCAGATGATAGGAGCTCACAGTATGCTTTATTTACATGTGGTATGGGGATCCCATCATCCGGCTATAGGGCAATGCCTAATTATCATATGAACAAACCTGGGGGCAGTTTTATGGCAGGTAACCATGCCAAAGGGCATGTTCCAAATAAGGTCAGGCATCCATGCTTGGTGGCACTTTCCAGGTAAGTCAGGCAGAGAGCAGGAGGCCCCCACTGAGAAAGAGTCCTTCCATACAGCGCCGAGCCCCTTAGAGCTATCCGGACATGGAGAACTGCAACCTTAGCAGCAGGGTCCCCCAACAGTAGCAGATTCTGCGTGTAGATCATTTCCTCAGGAGAGTGTAAGACACAGTTGAACAAAGGAAGGAAATGGAGGTACAGCCACAGAAGGACTCACCAAACTCCATGTGTTATTTGTTTGGTTATCTTCAAGCCCAAGCTCATTGCTCAAAACTGTTACTGGAGGGGCTGGAGAGATGGCTCACAGTAAAAGCACTGGCTGCTCTTGCAGAGGACCTGGGCTTGGTTTCAAGAACCCACAGGAATATATGACATGGGTGCATTTACACACATGTAGGCAAAACACTCAGATACATATATATCCTGGCAACCCCCCAAAGATAGACTAGGTCACCTGTTCCTAACACAGCCCAGTTCATAGACTAGGTCGCCTGTTCCTAATGAGCCCAGTAAAGCTGGTGTGTCTGTAATCCCAGCACTTGGTAGGTGGAGGCAGGAGAATCAGAAGTTCAAGGTCCTCGTTGGCTACATTTCAAGTTGAGGTTAACCTGGGCTATGTAAGACCCTTTCTAAAAAAAAAAAAAAAAAAAAACAAATAGAAAGGAAAAAAGAGAGACATGGAATGCCAAAAGGAGAAAGTGATTTCTTCAATGTGGTCACACTGGAGAGAAGAACAAATAAAGGAGCAGCTACCCCAAGTCCATCTTTGGGATATTAACATGAAGCTTAGTTCTAGATGGACAAAGAACTGGGCACAGGGGCCAAGAGGCATGCAGAAAGCCATCGTGGTCACTCTGCTTCATAGTTGTCTCTGTTCAGGGTCAGCAAAGAAGTCTTCATCGAGGTCATTGCTTGAGGGAACCAGTCCGGTTCTCAAGGGTGATTACTTTTACTTTTGTTCCAGGTGGACAACTGTTTCTCTCTCTCTCTCTCTCTCTCTCTCTCTCTCTCTCTCCCTCTCCCTCTCCCTCTCCCTCTCCCTCTCGCTCTCTCGCTGTGTGTGTGTGTGTGTGTGTGTGTGTGTGTGTGTGTGTGTGTTAGGCAGTCTATCATGTGAGGTTCTGTTCCTGGAATCCCAAGTGGCTGCAGGAGTAAGACACTAACTTATTTCTGTGCCTACAACCTTGAAGTGGGATGACATAGGTGAGATTCTCCTGGAGTGATTGGCATGCCTAGGTACAGAGGTAACAGGTGACCCAAAATAAAGGAAGTAGACAGGAGATGAAGCTACAGATGTCAGGCTTTTATCCTGTATTTAGTTACCTCAAGACCAAAGTGAGGAGTCGATTCTTTTTAGCAAAGACAGCTTCTAAGTGCCTGTTTGAAAACCATTTTGAAAATTAGGATTAAATATTGCTGTCATTAATGGGCATGATGGCTCACACCTGTAAGCCCAGCACTCAGAAAGGTGAGACAGGAAGGTTGCTGCAAGGTCAGCCTGGGCTACATAAGTGAGTTCCAAGACAGCCTGAGCTGCAACATGAGACCCTGTCTAAAAAAAAAAAACACACACACACACACACATAAATATAATAATTTTCTGTTACTTGTCAACCATCACAGCTATACAATTACTAAGCAGGTAACAATAGGGGATGGATACGGGAACTTCATAGACTACGTTATAAGAGCACATTTGGACTGCATTTTGTAGAACTGGGAAAGCATATTTATACTCTATTCTATAGGAAGGAATCTGCACATACACATTAGCACAGCACATACACCAGCTAACCGTTTGTTTGCTCCGAGTGAACCTGTCACGCTAGATGTCATCTAAATGGTGGCTCAGGAGGAATGCAAGGCTCTGTAACCTAGGTGTATATGAACCTTTCCCCAGTACCCAGAAAGAGATGATAATGAAGGAAATATGGATTCTCAGAGACAAGGCTGACCACCAAGGCAGATGGACAAGACTGGACCTTCAAATGATTTTGTTCTGGTTCGCTATAAAATACACTAACTAGAGAGACAGGTTTCCCTCTGACTTCCCAGAGAGCCAGCTCTCTGAGTAAAGCAGAGTCTAAGTCAATTCTTAGTTTTTGTATATTATGACAATCATCACGAACCAAATTCTGATTTCAGTAACACTGGCCCGATGCATTGAAATGACGGCCCATGTCCATAGAACAGGAGAAAATTTGAATTTAATAAACTCCATTCAGTCTTTTTTTTTCCTGCTTTTTTTTGATACAGGGTCTCCCTGTAGCCCCAGCTGACCTGGAACTCGCTATGTAGACCAGGTTGATCTCAAACTCACAAAGATCCACCTGCCTCTGCCTCCCGAGTACTGGGATCAAAGGCGTGTGCCACCAGGTCTGGCTCCATTCAGTCTTAACCTAATATTGTCTTGATCTTGTCCCCCTTTCTTGCTCACTTGTGGCTGAAAGCTTCTGTTTTGTTTTGTTTTTGTTTCTGTTTGTTTTTAAAGTAGATTCATAGTTGCTAAAGATTTTTCCTCTAACAAGGAATTAGATGGACCAGAACGTGTCCATCTAGCAAAGACAGAGAGGTAAGCCTGACTGCCTGGTTGATGAGTGAGGCTTCTGGAGAAGGATTGCATCAGAATGAGGAAAGGTGCAAGTTTATTCACACTAAATGGAGCCACATGTCAAGCCCTAGCCAGAATTCAGTCTGGTAAGGCCCCACAGAAGCTCACATGCTCTCCCAACTACCTGCCCGTTGTTTTCACCCTGCAACAAACTCTTCTGTTTGGAGTGTTTCAGATAAGGCAAAAGAGTGACTTAGCATCAGGTCTTCACCCATGACCTAACACCCACTGAGCTGAGCTCCTGAAGCTGACTGAGCTTTGTTTTGAAAGAGTGACCTGGACTTCCTTTCTTGTGAAAACTCCCTTTGTATCATCTCCTGACCTTGAAGCACAATCTCTATACCCTGGGCTGTAACCTAGCACCCTTCCCCATTAATAAATGAAGGAATTGCTAAATTTTAGCTGTGGCTTAGTGTAAGTCAAAAAAACCTTCTTTTTCCAACATATCAATTCATGGACCCTTGAAATTTCATCTATGGAGCCTTTGGAAAGGATCCTAACCCAGGTTCCTAGATTGAGACTTCTAAAAACCCTTTTATGATGTGTATGAGGAAGCTTAAGTTACTATCATGATTCTGACAAATGGTTGTACCAAAAAATTTAAATATGGAATACTGGAAGAAATATCTAAAAATTTAATTTATATTCAAAGAAAAGTATCAGTTAATAACTAAAAGCAGAAGCCACAACCCAAGAAGCTTTTGCTTAAAAAAAAGTAAAATAGAGAGAGCTGTAGGAAGTACACCCTTTAAGAGTTTCCAAAAATAATGCTTGACTTAACTTCCTGAGCTGCTTTTGGCCGTTTTGAATTTCTGCAGCTATACAGGGTTGCCGTTCCCCAGCTTAGTTTAGTTTGCTCTATAGTATCATAATATGGCTTTATAGCAAAGACGAGTGGCAAAAACTGGATTAACTAGTTGACACCAGAAATGTCTGTGGTAGATCAGTTCTACACATAATCCTGTTTTCAATGACAGACAACAATATAACATTTTACCATGCATTCTTACAGTTCTCTTATAATTCAAAATCACTTGCTGATGCTCTCAAAAACGTAAGATACATAAGGTATGGTATGCATAAGATGTGAAATTGCAGCTTAGACTCAGGAAGTAGGTCAATGGAAGAGCATCTGCCTAGCATAGGCAAGGTCCTAGGTTCAATCCCCAGTACCACCAAAGAGAATGATTATGGCTCTCCTTGTTCCTTCACAAATCCATCGTCAGGTCCCTCCTGTCTTCTCTACCCCACTAAGTTACTACTTGCATTTAAATCTTCGGTAGTTTATGCAAACTTGTTAGTGTTGGACCCCCAGACTGGGGTACCCAATGTTCACGGGAGGTCGCACCCCAATAACTCAGTCCTCAAATCAGGAGATGCAACAAGCATGAGGATTTATTGGCGTTTTGCAAAACGGACTCCCACCTCACTCGGAGGACAGAAGTCCAGAGCCCAGTTTACAGGTTTCTTTTAAAGACAAGCGGCGGCTATGTGCCAAGCAGAGGTAGGGGGAATTTCTGGGATGATTTCCAGCTTGGGCAGAGGAGCATGAAAAAGGTCAGCTCAGCTTGTTCTTAGCATTCAGAATTATTTTTCATTTTTACTTCCTTGTACAGTTTTTCTCAGGCCTGGAGGATTTTAGTTTAAATCCATTATTCTGGGGGCTTTGGATCCATCAGTTAGGGTTCTGGGCATGCCTGCCTGTGACTGGCATTTTATTTCTTCTCAGATTTAATTTTACATTGTCTAAACTCAGACACTCAGAATTTCTCCCTGGATGCTCTTCTCTGTCACTCAAAGAGCTGGAGAGCAGTTTATACAGAATGTAGTGTGAGCCAGCTCCTGGTCCCCCCCCATCAGCAGAGGAGTCCCTCTTATTCCAGGAATGCCTGACATCAATTGGCATCTGCAGATACGGGTTGTTGTGTTTTGGCTGTGACGGGGTCTCCCTATGTAGCCCAGGCTGACCTTGAACTACTGATTCTTTTGCCTCAGTTTCCTAAGAGACTACAGGCATATACCAGCACACCGGGCTTTGAAATACAGCTCTGACTATAAAATGATACATTCTGACTTGCTAATAACAAGAGGCCCGAACAAGAAACTCCATCATGTGGCTTTGCTCCTACAGCCCTTGAGGGTATTGATTGAAAGTGCATTCCAGTATCTCAGTTCATCCATAAATTGCACTTTTTACTAGTAGCTCTTTCCCCTCTTGGTGAAGTGCCCGCAATTCACACCCTTGCCAAATCTCCTAGAGAACACAGCCTAGCCATTTGTGGACTTTTCTCCAGAAGCTTGTTTGAAATTGAGTTTAGGGGCCAAATTTTTGGTTGTCTCCTGAAAACTACTGACAGCTCCTCTGTGCTGGTTAGTCTTTGTTCAATTTAACACCAACTAGAGACACCTGGGAGAGGAAACCTCAGTCAAGGAACTGGCTCCATCAGATTGACCCGCGGCTGTGTCTGTGAGACATTTTCTTAATTGCTAACTGACATGAGGCGAGCCCAGTCCACTGTGGCTGGTGCCATTCCTAGGCAGGTGGGCCTGGGCTGGATAAGAAAGTTAGCTGAGCAAGCCAGAGGGAGCGAGCCAGTAAGTTTCTCCATGGGCTTTGTTCACTTTCTGCTTCCGGTTCCTGCCCTGTTTAAGTTCCTACAGTGGCTTCCCTCGATGATGGTCTGTGATTAGGACATGTAAATAGAATAACCCCTTCCTTCCACATTGGTTTCGGCCAGTGTTTTATCAGAGTTAATAGAAAGCAAACTAGAATACCCTTCCTGGGGTCGCCTGTCTCCAGTACTTTGCAATTCCTTGTGCAGGGCATCTTTCTTTGATGTGTGCAGTCTTTGCTCAAGGCTAGTCTCAGGGTGAACCAAATGTTCCACATGAGAAGATACAGGAAGAGGTTCACACAAATCTGTGCCCGGCCCTCCATGCCACCACCCCGGCAAACTAAAGTGCTGTACCTGCCCACCGCCATTCTTTTCCTACTGCTGTGGACTTCTGGAGAACTAAGGAACGACGCAGATCTGCTCTTCGCATCTGCAGCCTGGTGCCCACTGCACCCAGTGACCAGAGCGCCAAATCTGATCAGGTGAGTTAGGTGCATAAGATACTGATCGAAAGGTTCGGAATTGCTGGGTGGAGACTGACTGACCTTTTAGAGTTCAGAATGAAAACTGAGCTGGGTGTGGTGGCGCACGCCTCTAATCCCAGCACTCGGGAGGCAGAGGCTGGCGGATCTCTGTGAGTTCAAGGCCAGCCTGGTCTACGTAGTGAGTTCCAGGCCAGCTAGAGATACAGGGAGACCCTATATCAAAAAGACCCCCCCCCAAAAGAATGAAAAATGACCCAAATGATAGAAATCAAAGGCTTAAATTCAGCCCAGTACTCCCACTGATGAGGCCTCTTCTACCCCATCCAGTCTATTAAAGCACCTTTGCTGGCTCACAGGTCTAGAGACCCATCTAAGGCATTCTTTCTGAAGAAGGTGAGGGATTCAGGTACACTCCTTAAAGAGGGTAGAGACCTAGTTGTGTGTGGGGGGGTGTACTTTTCCAAACACCTGGATTCTGTCTTCTCTGCCAGTCACTCCTGTGAAAGTAGTTTTAGTTGGTATTTGATTCATTGAAGCAGTATTTCAATGAGTTTCCTTTACCATGACATTCTCAACAAGCAGTGCTGACAAATCATGACCATTTGTAATGAATACGGCTCACCCTTATTGGCCCCTGAGAATGGATGTGACAGTTTAGAAGTGGTATTGTGTTTCACCTAGAGTTTGAGGTAATGCTATATGGAAGTCAAGATTGGAAAAGCACCTTGTCCTGCTGTCAGGGTAAGTGCAGCCTGGGCCATGATTCCAGGGAACCAAAGCCTTCCTGCCTTGGAACTATCTCCCAAGTACTTACTTTTTTCTTTTTTTTCACTTTAAAAAACATTTTGTTTATTATTTTATGTATATAAGTGTATTGACTGCATCTATGTAAGTGTGCCCATGTCATGCAGTGCCCTTGGAGGACAGAAGAAGGCATCGGATCCCCTGGAACTGGAGTTAGAGATGATTGTTAGCCACTATGCAGGTGCTGGGAATTGAACCCAGGTTCCTCTACAAGGGCAAACAGTGCTCTTAACCACTGAGCCACCTCTCCAGGCCCCAAGTAATTACTTTCTATAGTTCCTTAGGTGACATTATCCTTTCTACTTTGCAGATAGGTCTTTTGGACACATGATCTCCTGAGAGTTGAGGAGTTAGCTAGAGCTTGTTAGAGACTGAAGGGCTCCTTTCTGGTGTGCAGAAGAGAAGGTGTATGAGGTAATTAGAGTTTTCGAAACAAACTTCATCTCTTTTATTTCAGTTTTATTCTTGGCTCACTCAGTCTGCAGCATATTTTTGATTTGCCATTAACTTTGTTATATAATGAGGGCTACCTAATCTGGCAGCCAAACAAAATTAGGCAGGAATAGGAATTTTAAAGTGCAGCTGCAGCCCTCAGGGGAGTATCTCATCAATGTTTTCTCCTCTCTTTCCTGTGCCCACTTAGGTGGCCAGGTGCCTGAGATGGCCTCCTTTCTAAAGGCTGGGGGCGTGTTCTTGGTCCTACTGTGCTTCCTGTGCAAGCTACTTGTGCAAAGCGAGAACCCTTCCAGGCGGGGATTCATGGAGCTGCACCACCTAAATCCAAGCAAAGAATTCAGTGAATATAATTGCGATGTCCTCATGAAAGAAAAAGCTCTGAAATCCAGGATCTTCCATGTGTTCATTTATATATCATGGTTCAGAGTTGAGCATATGTGTATTAGTGGCAACTGGAAAGATCGATACAAAAATTCGTATGTTTGGGCTCAGATGCCCATTAAAGTCCTCAAGTGTCATCTGGACAGTTCCAGAAATCACTATAGAGAGAACAGGAGCTACAACTATGTTCAATTCCATTGTAATGTGGATGGTTATGTTGATAGCATAGAAGACATGAAGATTCTACAGCCAATCTTTTTCTAGAAAGTCAACCTCCTCCCAGGTTTGGGGAGAGTATTGAGTGGTCCTCACTTGTTGAGCCCTCCTTACGATGGCTACTGCTGCCTCCTTTGTACTAGTGTGTCAATGTTTTCCAATCACTTAGAGTTGTGCATCACATAGATTCTTGCTATTAAAATTTTGCTTATGTTGTCCTCTGCCTCATTTACCCAATTTATTCAAATTTTTCATCACTCAGCTCATTTGGTCTTCGAGAGAAACAATTTAAAGAAGAAGGATATTTATTTTGCCTCACAGTTTCAGAGGCATCAGTCCATGGTCTCTTGGCTCTGTTGGTTGCCCATGGGTCTTATAGTGAGGCAGAATATTATGGAGGGAAGTGTATGGAAGAGAAGAGCTGCTCACCTCACCATGACTAGGTAGTAGAAAGGAAGGGGAGGGTATAGGGACAAGAGAAATGCTCAAAGTGTTGCTCCCAGTGCCCTGTATTCTCCAATTGAGCCCTTTGAATCCGCTTGGCATTGAATTAATGGATTAAGACACTACTGAAATAAGTTATAGTTTTCAAGACCCAATCACTTCTCAGAACTCTATCAGCTGGCAAGCAAGCATTTGGGAGGACAGTCAGCAGCCAAACCATGACAGTATCTTCCCCTGACTTATCTCCAATTTTTCCTAATGTTGATATCTTTATAACTATCCAAACGGAATGATCTTCCTCCCACAAATAGTTATACCAATGTATGTGATGCATGCATATATTATGTGTACAGAGTCTGTGTTGTGTGTTGGTACAAGCAATGTGGTATGTAATATGAAGTATGACTAGATGTAATGATGGCACAAATAGGTTAAGGTGCATTTTATATGTGTACCTGCACGTGTATGATACATCTCTGCATCCAATGGGGGTGTAAATGTTTATGTGTTAAGCTAGAGGCAAGTCATAACTTGGGCAATGATTATGGTGGCCACTAAAGTTCCACCAGGATGGGAGGCAAGGGCAAAGTGGTGCGGATGACATGGTGGGTCATAGCAGGCACGCCAAAAACTCTTTTGAGGATTTTTATGTTTTGTTTTGTTCGTTTGGTCTTGGGTTTTCCCTCTGGCTTGGAATTTTAATTTTGATTTTGGCAAATACTCTCCCTAACTGTAGATTTCTAATATATATTTCTATAATACATTTCATATGTATATATATTAGGTCGTCATCTGTGTGAAAGGCATAAACATCTGATCAAAAAGAATCCTTTGGGGCTGGAGAGAATCTCAGATGGCTCTTGCAGAGGATCTGGGTTTGGTTCCCAGCATCCACATGGCAGCTCAAAAATACCCATAATTCCAGTTCCAGTGATCCAACGCCCTCTTCTGGCCTCCATGGGCATTGAACACATGGGTGCATTTACATATAGGCAGGCAAGACACTCATAAAAAATAAATAATTAAAAAAGTTTTTAAAAAATCAATCAGAAAACAAAAACAATCTTTCTTGAGATGGCTCAGCAGGTGTTACCAGAATTTTGAGGCCCCATCATAGTTACCACATGATACAAGGTAAATTGGGGCTCTTAGTCTCATTAATAAAAGAATTTAAAGCCAGGTGTGGTGGTGCTCGCCTTTAGTCCCAGCTTGCCTCTGGGAGGCAGAAGCAGGCAGATCTCTGTGAAATTGAGGCCAACCTAGTCCATATAGCAAGTTCAAGGCCACTGGGCTACAAGGAAACTCTGTCTCAAATAAATAAATAAATAAATAAATAAATGCAAGAATTTAAGAATGGACTCAAATGGAAGCTTGAAGATAATTTTATTAGAGTTTAACAGAAAAATCCCCACAGCAGGAGAAAAATGGAAGAGAGAAGGAAAGACACATAGCTTTAAGCCACCATGGAAGTCAGATGCGTGGCAGACTAGCAGCCCCATGGTGGGGAGGGGAGCTTTAGAGAAAGAGTAAGACAGCCCAAAATGTAGGGGAAGCTCAAAGTGTTAGGGAACGCATGCTTAGAAAGGAGACATAATGCCCAGGAGAAGGAGAAGTTATGTTTTTCTGAAGAATTCAGAAAAATGGGCATTTTTATGAAGCTGTGTAATTGCTGTCTGGAAAGCTCCTGCACTGGGGCGGGAATTCTGGGATGGAAAAGTGTGGTATCTCATTAAAGAACTAATTATTCCACCCATCTTTTAGCATAGCTTAAGATGAACCCCTCCTTCCTATGGGCGGATCCTTGGCCAAGTGACTGACTTGGCTCAACTGAAATGTTAAGTCGCCACCCAGGCCAGGGATTCTTTCCTCTTGACCAGGAAATTTTTCTTTTAACAGGCCTTTATTGCTACTGCAGCATAAGACCTATTGCCACACTGGCCTATTGACCTGATTTTGATCCCCAGAACCCATACAAAGGTGGATAAAGAGAAACAATTCCACAAAGTTATCCTCTGGCCCCCATGAGCATGCCATGGCATTCTCTCTCTCTCTCTCTCTCTCTCTCTCTCTCTCTCTCTCTGTCTCACACACACACTAATAATAAATTTTTAAAAGAATTCTTCCATCAACCATAGATGACCAGATACATCTGCTGGATTCCCTCATTAAGAATGTCTGTTTGGGGGGCTGGAGAGATGGCTCAGTGGTTAAGAGCACTAGCTGCTATTGTAGAGGATCTGGGTTCAGTTCCCACCATCCACATGGCAGCTAATGATCATCCATAACTCCAGTTCCAGGGAATTCAATGCCCTCTTCTGGCCTCAGAGGGTACTGTATACATATGATGCACTCACATACATGTAGGCAAAACAGTCATGCACATAAAAGAGATAAGTGAGAAAAAATTTTTTAAGAATATTTATTTTGGGGCCTGGGAAGATGGCTTCGTAAGGTGCTTACCACACAGCATGAAGACCTGAGTTCAGATCCCCAGTACCTAAAACATTTCAGGTTTGGGGCTTAAGGGGAAAACTGGAGTGGATTGGGTAAGACATTTTAGAAGAGTTATTAAAGCCATGGGATATGTACAGACAGACAGCATGACTCTGAGGAGAAATCAAACCCATGAGGCAGAATGAAGGTCCTTTTTATGGGTCTCATGGAAAGGGGGAGCTTTCATGTAGTCAGACTGTCCCTGATTCCCTGATGGGTAGTGGGGGAGGGAGGGGAAGGAGGGTCTTGCATTGCCAGGAAGGATGTGAATGTGGGAGAACAGGAGGAGGGCCACATCTAGTTGAGGTCTATCCATTATACTGGTGGGAGACGTGCCAGTCACACTGGTGTTTGGGCACTAGTATCCCTCTGATGTCCCAGAGTCTGGCAGCCTGAGCCTGTACACTTCCTTGGGGGAAGTGAGAATGATGCCTGCCATTCTCCAAGAATCCAGGCCCCTGGGGAATCTGTCAGGGGTTCAGAGAGTCACAGACAGGCTCTCAGTAAAGGACTGCCTTTTCCCTCACAAAGGCTGTAAGAAAGGCTACCACAGGCAGGCATGGGCTGAAGAGCAGTCTGGTCTGGATTCTAACAATGTCCATGTGAGATTCAGGCGCAGGAGTGTGTATCTATGTTATAAACACATTATGCCAGAAACACAAACACACCTGTGTCTTTCCACAATGTCAGAATGTATTCCCTAATAATACTTTACCAAGTACCACCATTTCAATAGCAGCAGTCTGCCAGATACTCCTGCCTGCTTCGGTAATCTGACTGAGATAAATGTAGGTTATTTTATTTCTATCTCAATGAGTAATATTAATTCCATCTCACGTGGCACAAAGAAAATATATATATCTATCATCGTATCTTCCATCTCTATGTGTACACATATATATGTGGTTTACAGAATGAATACAAGTTAAAGAGTCTACAGAAGAGTTCAAGAAGTTTTAGAAGTGGACTGATAAAAATGTAAATAAAATCTATATTGATAATATAACAAAGCCAACCAACAGGGAAGAAGAAATTGCTGTAGAGATCAGGCTGTGGAAGAGTCAGAGTTGAGAGAGAAATGTAACCAAGAGGCACAAAAGGACAGAAACTACCAGGCCAAGTAGCTCACACTTTTAATCCCAGCAGAGGCAGGCAGATCTTTGTAAGTTTGAGGCCAACCTGGTCTATATAAAGAGTTCCAGGTCAGCCAGGGCTACATAGTGAGACCCTGTCTCAGAAAACAACAATATGAAAAGAAAAAGCGGTCAGGGTAGAGGAGAGAGAACTGATCCAGAGTGAATGGGCAGACAGCATTTGAGTAGTCCTGTCAACAGTAGGGTACTGAGCTAAGCTGAAGCCCCAGGGATAGTTGGGAGTTCTCTGCCTAGCAGTCCTTGATGTATGTACCAGGTGTCAGATGACACGTTAGTAGGCCCTGTGGTGCTAGCGCTTTGTGTAACCCAGGTGAGGGAGTTACACTTAGTTTATTTGGTCTAGCATGTCTGATAAGTTCTTGGGCCTGACATGATTTTAATATGCCCATGTATCTGTACGTGAAAGTTTCCAGAAAGACAAAAACAAAAAAAGTCAGAGAAGGCCAGTATCAGTTTCAGAGGACTTCTGGTTTTCTGCAACCAGCACATTCTATCACTTAGGCTCATTAATAAAAGAATCTTAAAATGTTTGAGGACAATTTACTAGAGGTTAAAAGAAAACCACCCAGGACAGGCAAGCTGTAAATCTCAGCAACTGCCTGGAGGAGGAAAACGGGGGGGGGGGGGGGGGGGGGGGAGGAAAAGAAGCCATGTTATTTAAGCTGGCGTGGAGTCAGAGACATGGCTGATAAGCAGCCACATGGCAGGGAAAGTGGATTTAGAGAAAGAGTGAGGATTCCTAAAATGTTATGGAAGTCAGAAGTGTTAGGAGAAGAAAGTTTATAAAAGAGAAGAAAAGGAAAAGTTCTGTTTTCCTGAGTAATTCGGAAAAGCAGGCAGCTTAGGAAGCTGCTACTGAGCTAGGGGCAGGAAGGAAAAGTACATTATCTCATTAAAAGACTAATTATTCTGCCTATCTCTTTAGCAAGGCTTAAAGTTTATGGGCCTTCTTAGGGATGGTCCCTGGACCAGGTGACTGATTCACTAAACTGGAATGTTAGGTCTCCATCCA
>NW_008337421.1:517973-524711 GCF_000622305.1 Nannospalax galili | reverse complement strand
CCCTCCCCCTCTCTTCCTCCTCCTTTTTTGTTTGTTTTGAGACAGGGTCTCCTAGTAGTCCCAGCTGGCCTGGAACTCACTAGGTAGACCAGGCTGGCCTCCTCATAGAGCTCTGCCTGCCTCTGCCTCCAGAATGCTGGGATTAAAGGCATGCACCACCCACCACACAGGAGTGTTTTCTCAGGATTTAAGATTTTCCTGCCAATTGTGCTAGGTCAGGAAGGGCACTGGGAACTTAGGTGGCTACTGCCCAGTGTGCTCCGTGTCCAGGGAGAGTAAGGCAGGAGAATAGGAAACACTGCAGGATGAGATTCCAGACATTAACCTGAAAGGCAGCAGCAGAAGAGGTCTGGAATCCCTTCCTTACCTGGACCTCAATCCAGGGAGCATGTTTGGAAAAGCCCAGCATGACATGAACTTGAGAGGGGCAGGTTGTTGAGATCAGGCTATGTCCTGCCCTAAGTTACTACATACTGTATAAAGTAGGTATTGTTCTAGCCATTCCTTGCTTCAGGAGCCTCTGTTTTTCAAGCAGCTCATGTCTCTATTTGAGGGAGAAAGATAACTGCAACCCCTGGGTGGACCGGGAAACTGCACCATCTCTTAGGCAGCACCTACCCAGCACAGACTACTCTTAAGAAATTTATTGGGGTGAATTGAAACTGTAACTATTTACCTGACTCTTTTTCATTATGCTCTTAAGTCCTGAATAAGAGAAGCCCAGTATCTGCTCCCATAAACATATACATAAATGAATAATTTATATACATATACTGTTGGAACTCACAATATTACCAAATATGTGACATCTATTGTGCAAGGTTTAAAGGGTGTATTAGTTCCTTTTTTGTTGCTCTGATAAAATACCTTGACCAAAAGCTATTTAGAGAAGAGTTTATTTTGGCTTATGGTGCCAGAGGGTTAGAGGCCATAATGGTGGGAAGGCAGCTGGGGTGGGAAACTGACTGAGCACATTTCCATCCACATGCAGGAAGCAGAGAAGAACTGGGCATCTGTAAGGCTGTACACTCTCCAACCCTAGCTCTGGTGACATGCTGCTTCAGCAAGGCTACACCTCTTAAATTTCCATAATCTTCCCAAATAGTACCAGGAACAAGGAACCAAGCAGTCAAACACTTGAGCCTGGGGCTGTGGTGGCGGGGGTGGGGGTGGGGGGTTCTTATTCAAACCACCACAGAGGCGCTGTCTCTTAAGAAGCTGAAATCATAGTTTTTAAAAACCTGAAGTGCAGTCAAGAAGGAAGTACCAAATCTGTCAGAAAGTGATCAGTTCCTTAAAATCCTTTGTTTTGAATCATCCTGTTGCTTACAGTGAGTTTGCTCTTACTGTACATTGGCAGTGGCAGGTCTAGAGAGCAGGCTTTAAAACAGAGCCTCAGCCCGCTACACTTCTTGCAAAATCTAACGATTCTCTTTCATAGGCTTCAGAATATTTCTTGACCTGCCCCTTCTAGGCAGCTCTGGAAGGCTCAGAAGAAGCAAAACAGACAAAATACTCTGAACTTGGGACTAATCAGCAGCCTCTGTTCTCAGTAGGAACCCAGCACAAACACTGGTAAGAGGAGAAACCTAGGGGTTAGGGTAAGGCAGTGAAGGGGGCTGGGAAGAGCTGGTCACAGAGGGAGGGTAAACAGCAGGGATTGCATGAGGGAAAACTTGTATGTGTGAATCTATGTTAAAGCAAAGAATGAGATATGCCAGTCAGAGGCAAGGTCTGCTCCCTTCCTGTTCTTCCTCATGGGGCTTCAGAGTTTTCATAGAATTGTGAGACTGAGTGAGATTTGTCTTTCTTTTTTTATCTTATTTAAGAGCTATGCAATCTTAAAAGGCAAAACAAACAAAATCTAGTCACAATAAATAAGTTTGTTCTGACGGCTTCTATTATGGTAATCTTCCTTCTTCCTACTCAGAAAAAAGATGGCAGATCTGAGATGCCTTCCTCTCCTGATGCTGCTGGGACTATGGGGACCAGCTTGTCTACTTTGTGCTCGGCCTAAGGGTCTTACTAAAGCTCACTGGTTTGAAATTCAGCACATACAGACCAGTCCCTGCCAATGCAACAGAGCAATGAGTGGTGTCAACAATTACACCCGACACTGTAAGCCTGAAAACACCTTTCTGCACGAATCGTTCCAGATTGTGGCCGCCGCTTGTGACTTGCCCAATATCATCTGCAAGAATGGTCAAAACAACTGCCACCAGAGTGCCAGGCCAGTCAGGATGACTGACTGCAGACTCACTTCGGGAGCGTATCCTCGCTGCCAGTACGCTGATGCTGCCCAATACAGATTGTTTGTTGTGGCCTGTGCCCCCCCTCAGAAGAGCGACCCTCCCTACCACTTGGTTCCTGTGCATTTAGATAAGATTGTCTAAGACTTGGGGTTTTCCCGGTTTTACTCACAGGTTCCCTTACAGTGTCTTTCACTTTGTCTTTTGTTCCTTTGCTCCCACAGAAGAAAGGAAGAAGGTGTTAGAAGAATTAGAGTCCTCATGTTATCGGAACAGAAGTGGGGCAAAAACAAACAGGACTTTTGGGCTATGATGAAGCTCAGCAACTGAGCACTTGCTTGGCACGTACAGGCCCTGGGTTCAATCATCAGCACCACAAAAAAAAAGAAAAAGAAAAGATTGGATTGTCTTTTGCTCTGAAGTTTATCTGTGTTGAAGGAAGGCATATAGGGGAAGGATAAGAAGGATCCAAACATCCAGGGGATTTATCTTGGAATTTTTGTCAAGCCTTTTCACACTGTGCTCACAGAAGTAAAAATCACTTTCTTCTTCATTCTAATGAGTGTGAATTTTGTTATTGTTGTTTGTTTTTTAAGACAGGGTCATTTGTTTAGACCGGACCCTAAGTAGTCAAGACTGGCCTTGAATCTCTTTTTTCTAAAATTTAACATTTTTACAATCACACGCATACCCCCTTCATTACATTCTTTGATCTCTCTCCTACCCTTTACTAACTCCATTCCTCTTCCCAACTAGCCCCTCTCCCCTTTGGCCTTCATGTTCAGTTTTCTGTTTGTTTTGTTTTTGTGATGCAGGTTTTGGCAGGCATCCACAGCTGTTGTGTGTTCATGGCTGCAGGGGCCACGCCATATCCAGAAGACAGCGTTTCACAGCTCCCTCCCCATCTTCCCTCCCACTCTTCCATGATGTTCCCTGGGCATTGGAGAGAGTGTGATATGGATGCCTCATTTAGGGCTGAGACTCAATGGTCACTTATTCTCAGTGCATTGACCAGTTGTGAGTCTTCACGTTAACCATCACCCTCTGCAAAATAAGTCTCGCTGATGCATGCTGGGAGCAACATGAGTCTACAGATACAAATATAAATATTCAGAAGGCAGTTTGGCTACATGTCCATTTAGCAAAATGTCAGTAGTACATTCTCCCCTAGTGACCTTGAACTCTTTTCTACCCCCCAGATGCTGGGATTACAGACCTGTGCCATCATGCCCAGCAAAAGCATTAGCTTTTTAAAAAACAGTCTTACTATGTAGCCCAGGCCAGCCTCAAACTTGCAATCATCCTGCCTCAACCTCCCCGGTGTGACAGGCATGTGCTACCATGCCTGGCAACGTCTTTACCCCCTTTCAAATAATTGCCTGCCAGTTCTCAAAGGAGAACTATTTTGGTATCACGTCCTTAGGCCATGTTTGGAGGTCTCTCCAAGTCCTGTGCCTTTGAGACTTGAGAGCAAGCCCTCTATCCCTGCAAACTCTGCACATGACAGTGCATGTTTCCCTTGAAAACACGGTGTCTTCTATGCAGGTGGTGCTCATCCTGGGGAGGTGACAGCACTTTCGCACATAGATTCTAACATGGGTGACCAAGGGGGCCTACACTTTGTCTCTGTGATTTATATTAAGATAGTATTTTAAATTAAAACTAGAAGTAAGGGTTTTCATCTACCACAGAGTCAATCTGTGACTGGCAGATCTTTTGGAATGGCAAAGAAAAAGCATAGATCAAGGGGAAAGTCCTGCAAGTCTAAACTCTTCTTAGTCCCACCTAGATACTCAGATTACAGAGAAGCACTAGGCTTTGGGATCAGAACCGGAATCTAGAATTTAGGTCCTCTGTCATTTCCACAAAGGGAGCATTGATTCTTTGTCAACTTCCAGACTTGGGCTGACAAACAGGATACCAAATGTAAGTCAGACATGTTCATGAGTGATTAGTCTTTGAGCAGCATCCCCAAACAATGTAAGCAGGGAAGGTCACCTATTAAAGCAGTTAAGTTGGGAAATTACCCGTGGTCAGAGTGAGTCTCTACAAATCCCACTACTGGTTTAACAGATGTGCTGACTGGGCCCACCAACTTGCTGGATCACACATTTAGGCAATGTTTTAGAAACAAAGAGTAATACAAACAACTTTTGGTTTCAGTAGTCTAAATTCCAGGGGTGATGAATGCATGAGGGTCTTCCGATTGGGATGGGATTAGCAGGCCAGGACAACCAGAGAAACTGGGGACCTAATGAGGGGAAGCCCATAGAGAGACTTGGTTCCTCTAATGCAGGGTAGATTTCAGTATTACTCATCTTTAAGCTGTCTTGAAGCTACATTTTATAGTCTCTATGTTGAGTGGAGAGAGGATCTGCGCTCATATGAACATCATCTTCAAGGAAGGATTCTTCAGAATCAGATGTGGTGACACATGGCTGATAGAGTCTGTACTCAGGAGCCTGAAGCCGGAGGATCTCAAGTTCAAGACCAGACTGGGGTAGCTCATAGTGAGGCCTTATCTCAAAAAAAAAAAAAAAAAAGGTAATAAAATAAATAAAGGAAGGATGTGGTTTTACGGTGGACTTCCTTTGTCACCTTATCAAAAAAAAAAAAAAAAAAAAGGTAATAAAATAAATAAAGGAAGGATGTGGTTTTCAGGTGGCATTCCTTGGTCTGAGAGTAGCCAATGGATTTATGTACCATGAAGCATTTCTTGTAAAAGGCTAATGTAGGAAAAAAGGATGGCATGTCCTAGGGTGAGAGGGGCCTTAAACTTTTAAGTCTGCTGAAGGGAGGGGCGCTGAAAACAGCAGCTATTGCCCCTACCCGTCTTGCAGAACACTGCAGGGCTAGCAGGAGAAAACAGCCAGGTCCAAAGTTTAAGCTCCCTGCTCTGAGGGAGAGCATCCTGGTCAACAGCCCTTAGCCCACCTCCTTGTCCAGAACAGATAACTCAGCTATCACTAGCTAAAACAATAGGCCAGGTTAAAAGTTTACTCCTGGGCTAAAGCTAAAAAGTTTACTATGCTTTTAGCCCTAAAAAAGAAAACACTGGCCAATAAATTACCAGATAGGCATCAGTAACCCTGAGTAAAAGTTTAAGCATCCTGCTTTACAAACAGCCCCTAGCTGGTGCCAACTAAAAGCTGTTTGTCCTGTTTCTTTGAGCCCTAAATCTTTGTATGTAACTGCCAAACCCCATGTGACTACCAGTTTCTTGTATAAAAACCCTCTGAATTTCTTTTTTTAAAATATTTTATTTATTATTTTTATTTTATGTGTATGAATGTATTGCCTGCATGTATGTGAGTGCACCTGTGTCATGCAATGCTGTGGAGGTCAGAAGAGGGCTTTGGATTCCCCTGGAACTGGAATTAAAGATGGTTTGTAGCTGCCATGTGGATGCTGGGAATTGAACCTGGGTCCTCTGCAAGAGCACTCAGTGCTCTTAACTGCTGCAACATCTCTCCAGCCCTGAATTTCTTAATAAATGGCTTGTTGTAAAGGAAAGCACAAGTCCCAGAGTCCGGGACTCTGTCGCCAGTTGGTATCACCATCAAGGAAGTGAGGTTCCCCACTGAGCAAGGCAGACTTGGGTCTCTACAGGTTAACATATAAAAGACTGAACTTTCCCAAAGAGAACAACTCAGTTGCTCACACCATCATTCATATGTTAAAGACCCTTGCCAGGTGTCATGAGGCATACCTTTAGTCCCAGCACTCAGGAGATAGAGGCAGGCAGATCTCTGTGAATTCCAGGCCAGCCCAGTTTACATAGTAAGTTCCAAGTTAGTGACTCTGTCCCAAAACAAAACAAACGCCTCATGACTGTAGACATCTGTTGTTAATGAAATTTTTAAATGGTCATAAAATTTAGGGAACATGTGACGGTTGTACTCATTCATTGAAGGCGGACCAAGCAGGGTTATTGGACCTCACCGCATTATCCAGCCACTCTTCCCAGCCAACTGAATGTAATTTGACCCTAATCACACATAGCCTCCTGGATATGGGAAGAGCTAAAGTGTACAGTCTGGGGAAAGCTAGGAAGAGAAGGCATGACCCATGCTGGGCAAAAGCTTTCCAGTGTGCATACCCTCAGGTCATACATACACCTCAGCAACCCCTCAGTTATCTCGATAAGTAAGCTCAATAAGTGCATTGGTTCCCCAGTAAAACTTAAACAAACATTGTCTTGACACTAGAACCTTGACAGGGAATAAGCATTGCTTAGCATCCCCAGGAAAAGAAGTCTCACAACAGATGGAAAATTTATTTGTTAATGCTATTATGTCTCATTAAAAAAAAAAAAACAGAAAACAAGAATTTAAAAGATATTAAAAGGATATGGGAATGAGATATATTCTAAATTAGACAGAAAAAAATGAGAAAGCCTAAGCAAGTGATGAAGGTCAGTTTAGGTTTGTTGTGATATACAAAGGATGAGACAAAATAATAATATACACATAATCTTAAAGTATATATG
>NW_008337421.1:483035-517677 GCF_000622305.1 Nannospalax galili | reverse complement strand
TTTGGTAAGAAGGACATCAAGGACAGATTTTGCTCCTTGCCCTCCTAGGTTGACTAGTTCCAGGGGACTATGAGCATCTCTCAAAATATCCTGTAATGGTGGTGGGTCACCTGTCCTCTTGGTCAAGGAGGCCAAGGAGACCCCACCATATGGACTTGAACTAGTGTCTAGTCTACAAAGAGGAGGGTCCACACAGAGGAATCACTTCTTCTATGCTTCTGAGCGAAGCCAACATGGTCGAGCAGGACCTTTGACTTTTGGAACTGGTAAAAGAAGGGAACCAGGGGCTCCTCCCAAACCCATGTGACCCCTAAGGAACAGATCCTCAAATGACCTTAAGTGTAAAAATAAATTGATTTATTTGGGCAAATTGTATGGTCGTAAACACCCAAAAGGAAAGTATAACAAGAGTAAAGTCATCAGTATATTTCTTTAATATTTCAAGGGATTACACTTCCCAGACATTAGGCTTAAGTCTATATAAAAAGTTATTTAGACAATTATTTCTCATTGATGATTTTGTTCCTAACCAGAAAGTGCTGCTTAGATGTATGACTTCAAATCTTGGTCTCTAATACAGTAGTGCCCACCTGTAGCTAAGGGAGTGTGGCCCGAATTCTCTCTGGGTCTCCTGCATGATTAGACAAAGCATATATTTTATGTGTATTTATTAACTTACAAAGGAATGAGTACCCAGTGCCTAGCCCTGCACCGCAGGGACTCAGAGCCTGCCTTATCAGACTGCGCCACACCCATAGTCTGCTGCTAGCACTCACGCCTCTGGGATCTCGCCCCAGGTCCACAGGGAGTCAGTCCATTCTGTCTTTGAGTTGCTGCACTGGCTGTGAGTTTCCTACACCATCACGCTCTCCTGGCGGCTCCTGGCCTCCATCCCAAGGTGGCTCCCGGCTTCCCTTCCTACTTCCCGCTCCTTGTCAGGCCCCGCCCATTGGTGGAACCAGCCAATCAGGAGACAGGGAGACACCTAGCTATTGTTCTAAAATGATGGATAAATTTGTTTTCTCAGTGTCTAGAAACTTTTGAGAGAGAACTGACACTGATTCTAACCACTCCAACAACTATCAAAATACCTGAAAGCAAATCCTGAATCCATCACTCTAGAGTCCAGCCTTGGCAAACAAAAGAAAAATGAGGAGGAACCCAATAGAGGAATGCTTTGGGAAGCCCTTGTCAAGAAATTCCAATGGACTCTCACATGAACATTTGAAAACTGGCTATGTTCTGACTTTTTTGTAGTTCCCTGTCTAGAAGTTGTAATGCTAAATACTCTTGCCTTTACTTCTCCTTCATATCTCCTATTCACAATTCAAAGACTTTCTTTTAATCCTTGAGATAAGAATTATGCAATTTGGGAGTCTTTTAGATAGACCTACTGAAGGGTAATGCCTCAACCTGCATCCCTGATCAGCATGGAAGAAGCCAGAGCGATCTGTGTCCCAATTCCCTATCGGCAATTTGGGTAACTGCTTCAGAGGATGGTGTGATAAGAATAGGAGGCAGGAATTGGCTAGGCAGTTAGGGTAAAAAGACCCAAAGAAAAGTAGCCAGTTTCTTGGCTAAAACTCACAATATTCTTGCGCCTCTTAGCAAAAACTATTTGGGAGCTTGTATCTAATCCTTCAAAGATTTTAGGGTTACCTCTTCAGGGGTGGGCGTTAGAGTAGTCAAAATCCCCCAAAAGCCCCATAAAAAAATTAAAGAATAAGAAAGAGTACATGAAGTTATCAGAAAAAAAGTGATGGAGTGATATGGGAGGAGTTGGAGGGGAGGGAGTGGGCTTGGATTTGATCAAAACACCTTATATGATGTATGAAATTCTCAATAAATTATTTTTAAAAATGTAGGGAACATGAAAGTTTATTTAAAAATAGTGAAATATAGGCTGGAGAGATGGCGCAGTGGTATTTTCGGAGGTCTTGCAGAGGACCCGGGTTCAATTCCCAGCACCCACATGCTACGAACTGTCCTTAACTCCAGTTCCAGGGGAATCTAAAGCCCTCTTCTGACCTCCATGGCATTGCACAACACGGGTATACTCACATACATGCAGGCAATACATCTGTACACATAAAATAAAAATAACAAATAAAATATTTTTAAAAAGTAGTGAAATAAAAAGCACCTGTGTGTGTGTTTGTTCAACTGGTGGAAAAGAGTATGAAAGACAGGTGCAAAAATAAATCCTCTCTTGCAACTTAGAACTCATTGTTCGGTATGAGTTTTGACACAAACAAGAAGGAATATAACACCGGCAGGGTGGAGCAGGCCTGGCCACACACACACACACTGGTAAGCCTCCCACCTGCCCACCCACAGGCCCCTGTGGCACTTATGGTTAGCTAACCACTGTCATCATCCAGTGGCTGTCAAGGCCTGGCTGCAGCCCTCAGCAACATTAGGAATCTGAGAAGTCTACAGAGTTCAGAAAATAAACTAGAGGACACTGGTGTAAAGCTGTCACGTGAAGCTGTAAAACCTCCCAGCTGCCACTCAGAGAACCTTGGATTGGAGGTCTGTGAGCAAATCACTGCCTGCTGTGAGGACCTAGATGCAGTGATGAGGCCCTTCAAGACTGACCATAGCTATGCCATGTTACAAGCAGACCCTATCTAAGTAGTTTTAAAACAGAGGGAAGGAGGTTCGACCCAGTTGCACTAAGGTGTGGGCTTGAGAACCCGCCCCGCCAAACACAGCAGATTTGTGGCTTCTGTAGGTAACGCTTGGCTTGCTTTTGTGGAGTAGCAATTGTTTTACAGAATAGAAATTGTTAGGGGGCTTTTCACCCCCAAGCTTGGGAACTTAAACTTTTCACCCCTGGATGTGGTTTTTCTGTATAAAAGCTTACCCTAGAGACAGCTTAGGTTGCTCGGGAATGGATTGCCCAGTGTAGTCACCGGCTGGCTAGAAAAACATAAAAGGCTTTTGTTTGGCAATTTTTTTGCGTGTCTGTGTGCTCTTCTCTGGTGAAAAGACATCATAACACTGCTTCTTTTACCCACAGTAAAACCCTGAGGAGAATCAGCCTGCTGGGGATCGCCTTGGTCCACAGTGGGATCATTGTGCTGAACAGTCATGCATGCAAGGGTTGAGAACAGCTGACTTTGATGAGGAAAACCAAGTGTTTTTGACCACTGAGAACATGAAAGATCCCTACTTCACATTCCTAAGCAGTGTGTAAGAGAAACAGAAAGTAAGAGTGAAAATCCCATTCCAAGAAACCTTGGTTTATTCTGACCCAAACCATGTAAAAAGAAAGGGAATCTGCCCTTAGTTTGGCACACCCCTGTGTAAGAATTCTAGATCATTGACACTCTAATGAGATATGATTTCTCCAGCACCTGCCTCAGAGGTGTTATGTCAGATGAATGGGGAGCTGTGAAGTTGGGGGGAGGGGTAGGTGAGGTGAAGATAGAGGAGGGCATCTGAATATAATGAAAATTCATTGTAGAAAGTTCTTAAATCAATAAATTTCTCTTAAACTTAAAAAATGTAGTGAAATAAATTGTAGTCTGTCATGCTTACTTTTCTTCTTCCTTTTTTTGGGAGGGGTGGCCTTTTTGAGACAGGGTCTTCCTGTAGCCCCAGCTGGCCTGGAACTCAGTGTGTAGACCAGGCTGGCCTTGATCTCACAGAGATCTACCTGCCTCTGCCTCCCAAGTGCATGTGCCACCATGCCCGGCTGCTTATTTTCCTTTTCTGTAACACTACAAAAGGTTAAAGCAAAAAATACTAGTCTCTGTCTCTGTCTCTGTCTCTGTCTCTCTCTCTCTCTCTCTGGTGAGATGAGGTGTGTGTGTGGTATATGTATACATGTGTGAGCTTGGAATGTGTATGCAGAGAGCTCCCAGGAGCTGCCTTCCTCAGCCCCTCAATGCTACGGTTTACAGGCATGTGCAGTCATGCCCAGCTTTTATGTGGATGCTGAGGGTTCAGACTCAGGTCTCCGTGCTTGCATAACCAGTGCTCTTATCCACTGAGAGTGCTCTGTTTTAAAAAGCACTTAGACACTTTAAAATTTTTCTTTCACATACATTAGGTTGAGGTGGGGAAACACTCATGCCATGGTGCACATGTGGAGGTGAAAGAGTCAGTTCTTCCTTATATCACATGGGTCCCAGGAATTGAACTCAGGTCGTCAGGTTTGCAGTAAGCACCTTTACCTGCTGAGCCACCTTGCTGACTCCATTATAAACGATATTGCTGTTTTCACATGAACAATATGCAGTCTCCACCACAAACACTCCCCACCAGTAATTATAGTCATTTAGGACATGTAACGAGGAGCAACGGTAGGACTAATGTACGCTTTTGTGATGTGCGTGCACACGGGTCCTGTTCATGTGAGTACAGGTATGTACATGTGCATGTGGAGACCAGTGGTAGTCATTCTTCAGTCTAACCACTTTTAAGACAGGGTTTCTCACTGGCCTGGAGCTCACCAATTAGGCGAGGCTGGCTGTTCATGGAGTCCCAAGTATCCACTTCCTTGGGCCTCCCCAGATGGGGCACAAGCACATGCCACTATGCTCAGCTTCTTTACTTGGGTCCTGGGGATCAAACTTGGGTCCTCATGCTTGTCCAAGCACTTCCTGCCTGAGCCACGTGCCCAGTCCCTGCGACTAATTTTTGAACAGTCTGTTATACCCAAACTTAGAAAATGGTAACTCTGAAGAATGGAATCAGTGGAGATGGAGCCTACCTTAGGTTTGATTTCTTTCCTACAGACAGCTATGTGTTGAATATGAATTACAGAAGAGAAAGATGATGGCAGAGGAGACAAAGGTCAGAAGGACTTCACCAAATACTCGGCTCTTCTCGGTGTTCCTTCTAGTAGACTCACCTGGAAGTTTTCAGAAACACAACAAAGACAGAAAATGACTAAATGCATTTTAGCAGTGTTTAATGGAGAGTTTATAGAGCTTGTGAAGCAGGACTTAGTCATTACTGGATTGATTTTTTTATTAATGATCCATTGTAACTGTAATGAGCAATCAGGATTCAGAACCTCAAGTCCAGGGGCAGGCAGACCGTAGCCTATGGACCACCTGGCCTGTGGTCTGTTTTTTACTGCCTAGCACAGTGTGGTTTTTATGGAAAGAGAAGAGGAAGAGAAAGTTTATCTTGCTCTGCCTTCTGTGTTCACTCCACTTTAAATGAAATTGGCTACTTTTTTATTATTATTATTTTTATTTTATGTGTATGTGTATATTGTCTGCATGTAGGTAAGTGCACCACTGTCATGCAATGCCTTCAGGGGACAGAAGAGGCTTTCACATCCCCTGGAACCGGAGTTAAGGACAGTTGTTAGCTGCCATGTAGGTGCTGGGATTCGAACTTGGGTCTTCTGCAAGAACAGTCAGTGTTCTTAACCACTGAGCCATCTCTCCAGCCCTGAAATTGGCTACTTTTAAAATACAAATGTGATAAATACAGAGCACTAGAAATACTTGAGATCAAAAATACTAAGGTTTGCTTTTTTTTGAGACAGGGTTTCCTGTAGCCACAGCTGGCCTGGAACTCACTGTGTAGATCATGTTGGCCTTGATTTCACAAAAATCTACCTGTCTGCCTCCCAAGTGCTGGGTTTAAAACCATGTGCCACCATGGTCAGCTGATTTGTACCCTAAAAGGAATAAAATGTTAAAATGTTGGAGTCTAGTTTAACCTTTCACCTGCTGATGTTCCCTTAAACTTTGCTTAGATAAAATCATACCTTAAGAGTGTATCCAGCTTGTTTGGGGGCTGGAGAGATGGCTCAGTGTTTGAGAGCATTGGCTGCTCTTGCAGAGGACCCAGGTTTGGTTCCCAGCACCCACAGAGTGGTTCCAGGGAATCTGTCATCCTCTTCTGCCCTTTAAGAGCATTTGCATACACAAGTGCACTTACATACCTGCAGGCAAAATGTTAATATATATAAAATAAAAAAAAAATGTATTTAAAAAAAACAGGCTGTGGTCAGCCTGTTTTCATAATTTTACTTCATATGTAACATTCATAAATAAAAACAAGGTTTCAGTATGCAATTTAAACATAAACATACAAATAAAATCATATGTTAGCAATTTTCCTGTAGTTGGTTTTTGTTTGTTTATTATTCCCAGACAGGGTCCCATGTAGCCCAGGCTGGCTTCCATTCACTATGTAGCCAAGGCTAGCCTTGAACTCCTAAGTCCCCTGCCTCAGCCTCCTCAGGGCTGGGATTACAGTGTGAGCCACTATGTCCAGCTGTAGCTTGCTTTTTTTTTTTTTTTTTTACCTCAGCATTGTTTTTAAGACTCACCAATATTAAAATGTGTGTTTCCTGTTTCTTTATCTTTAGTTACTTATTACTCTCCCTTTTGTAATCATACACCAATGTGTATTTATTTATTTATTTATTTTTATTTTTTGTCTTTTTGAAGAAGGGTCTCCCTGTAGCCCAGCTGTCCTGGAACTCACTATGTAGACCAGGCTGGCCTTGAACTCACAGAGCTCTGCCTGCCTCTGCCTCCCAAGTGCCGGGACTACAGGCGTGCACCACCACGCCCGGCTTTAAGACAAAGTCTCTTCATGTACCCCAGGCTACATCCTATTTCTGCCTCCTAAATGCCAGTATTAAAACCACAAAATGGCTAGCATAGTTTTCTGTGTGGGAGTTTTAAATGTGAAATTTAATTTGTCTTTTTAATATTTCATTTATTATTTTTATTTTATGTGTATGAGTGTATCACCTGCATGTACACCAGTGTCATACAACATCCATGGAGGTCAGATCCCCTGGAACTAGAGTTACAGACAGTGGTTAGCTCCCATGTGAGCACAGGGAACTCAACTTGGGTCCTCTTCAAGAGCAATCAGTGCTCTTAGTCCCAGAACCATCTCTCCAACTCCAAATTTAATTTCTTAATACATTTGGGAGCCACACAGATTGCCTCTTCTCTCTCTCTCTCTCTCTCTCTCTCTCTCTCTCTCTCTCTCTCTCTTCTCTCTCTCTCTCTCTCTCTCTCTCTCTCTCTCTCTCTCTCTCCTCACTATCCCAGGCTGGCCTGGAACCTGTGATCCTCAGCCTCAGTCTCCAGAATGATGGGACTGCAGATGTGTACCACCACACTCGAGTCAGTAACCAATTTTAAATGAGCTCTGATAATGCATGTCCTTCAATTTGTTACTTATCCTATTGAATTTTTAAAAATTTATTGATTTAAAGTCATTCAAGTTCTTTGCCTATTCTTTTTAAAATTTTTTTTGATTTATCTGTATTTTATGTGTATGAATGTTTTGCCTGTCTGTAAGCGCACCAAGTGCATGCAGTGTCACAGAAGGCCAGAAGACGGTGCTGGATCCGGTGGAACCAAAGTTACTGATGGTTGTTAGCCGCCATGTGAGTGCTGGGAACTGAATCTGGGCCCTCTACAAGAGCAACCAGTGCTCTTAACTGCTGGCCCATCTCTCTAGCCCAGTTCTTTGCTTATTCTTTAAACCATCTATATGTCTGTAGTGAAGCCCTTCCTGATAGTGCTTGCATCATCTAGACTGTTGCCTGATCAGTCTGATGCGAGAGGCAACGGCTGTTAGGGTTTTAAAAAAAATTTATGTGCACATGTATGTTTATGAGGGTGTGGGTGCACGTGTACCTGTGCATGTGTACATGTGTGCATGTGCACATCAGAGGACAAATGTGATGTCATCTTCTGAAACACTGTCCACCCCCTCTGAGGCAGGGGCTCCCATTGGCCAGGAACTCACTAATTATGCCCAGCCGCCTCGCCAGGAGTTCCAGGGATCCATCTGTCTCTGCCTCCCCAGCGCTAAATTACAAGTGCAGCACTGTGCCCACATTTTTGCTGGAGACTGAGCGTGGGCCACCAGGCCTGCAAGGTCTGCACTGCACCAACTGAGCTTTCTTCCAAGTCCTGAGCTAATAGTTAAAAAAAATTATTTGTTGTATTATCTGTCATTGCTTTCTAGGTTGATCTTCATTAATTTCTTCTGCTTACTTTGTGTTAAATTTGATCCTATTTCCTCTGTGTGTATCTCTCTCTCTCTCTCTCCTCTTTTCTTTCTTTCTTGAGACAGGTCCCTTGCAGCTTAGGGTGGCCTGGAACTCACTATGTAATTGAAGCTGGCCTTGAACTCTTGATCCTCTTGCCTCTACCTCCCAAGTGCTAGGATTACAGGTGCCTAGCTCTTTCTTCTCTTTTTCTTTAATTTTAGAATTTGAATTAATTGATTTGTTTTTCTCTAATTCTTTGGTCAGTTCTGGGAAGGACACAACTTGCCAAGGGCACTTGCCTGGTGCTGATATTATTAGTGTGGCTAACACACCTACTGTATGAGTTAGTTTTCTCATTGCTCTGCAAAATCCCTCCTAAGAAGCAGCTGAAGGGAGGAAAGGCTTACTTTGGCTTATAGTTCAAGAAGGGATACCTTACTCATGGCAGGGAAGGCATGGTGGCGGGAGCGCGAGGCGGTGGGAGCGAGAGACCACTGTCTGCAATCAGAAAGCAGTGTGCTGGTGCTCCACTGGCTTCTCCTCTGTTCAGCCCCACACCTCAGCCGGTAGAATGGTCTCCTGCACATTCAAGGGGGATCATCTCACCTCTGTTAGCACAATCTAGAAAGAGACTTCTCAGATGATTCTAGATCCTGTCAACCTGACAATAAAAATTAACATGCACATTCACATCTATCTTGTTTTCTTTCTTGGCTTTTCTTTTTTTTTTTTTCTATTTTATTGACAACAGTGATATCTTTCCAACTCAGCTATTATGAGATTTTTTAAATTAAAATATTATTTTATTTTTATGTGCATGAGTGTATGGCCTGCATGTGTTTAAATGCACCCATGTCAGGCAATGCCCGTGGAGGTCAGATGGTGTCAGATCCCTTGGAACTGGAGTTACCGATGGTCATTAGCCGCCATGTGGGTGCTGGGAATCCAAACCTAGGTCCTCTCCAAGAGCAGTCAGTGCTCTTAACCACTGAGCCATCTCTTCAGCCCCAAGATTTTTTTTTTTAATGTACATCTGTTCGATGAAATGGGGAAGGCTTTTTTTTTCTTTTCTATCCTTTCTTTTGCCATGAGATAATTTAAGGGTTTTCCTGGCTTCATCGTCTTCTATTTCTCCATCTGGTACAAGGAGGGAAAAAAATAGCTGCCAGATATAGTCTCAAGCTAAAGTTTAGGGGTGAAGGATGGCCGGGAACACAGTGTGGGACCTCTGAGCACACACAGAGTCTCTCCTTTAGTTCTCCTGAAGTCTTGGAAAAAGAAAAAGAAGCATTTGTCTGGACATACTAGAGTGGCAAAAGCAAGAGAGAAACAGGCACCCTTAAAATCTTTTAAATAATGGGGCTGCAACTTATTGCAGATGTTGGGGAATTCAGTTCAGTTCAATGATAGCTTCGGGTCCTAAGCCGCTTTATTTATGGAGCCCAGGAGCACAGATTTATTCCTTCCTCTCCTCTCATTTTCTTTTTTCTTTCTTTATTTCTTTGCCTATTCTCCTTGTAGCCCTAGCTGTCCTGGAACTCACTATGTAGACCAGGCTGGCCTTGAACTGATAGACAGCCGCCTGCCTCTGCCTCCCAAGTGCTGGGATTAAAGGCATGCACCACCTCGCCCGGCTTCCTTCCTCTCATTTTCATGGGAGACTTCTGGACTTCTATTCTGGATGCCATAAAAAACAAAAGTGATAGCCATTCCTGGGGAGAAAAAGGAAAGAATGGAGCCTTTCCTTCTGTCCTTACCAACACCAAACTCCACTACATCTTCCAGGGGTCGAAGCAGGTTGTTTGAGGAAGTGGCACACAGCACTGACCTAAGATGTCAGCAGGTTCAGAACTGGAAGATTGATTAGAGGGTATGTTAGGCTGCCGAAACACAAGTCCACAGTCTGTGCAACTTAAATGGCATACATTTCTTCCCTCACAGTTCTAGAAGCTGGACATTCAAGATCAAGGTATGGCAGGGTTGGCTACTTCCAAGGCCTCTCCTTGGTTTGCAGACGGCTAGCTTCTCTCTGTCTTTCCCCTGTGTATGCATGTGCCAGGTGTCTGTGTCCAAACTTCCTCTTTTAAGGACGCCTTTTTAGATTGTATCATAAACTCATCACTTAATTTTAACGTAATCATTTTTTCAAATGCCCTATTTCCAAACATTGTACATTCTGAGGTACGGTGAATAAGGGTTTCAACATATGGGTTTTGAGAGAGCACAGTTTAGTCCACAATTAAGGGTATAAAGCAAAGTATCCTAAAGGCCCCTTCCAAGGACTCAAGTAGTAACATGAGACATTCATACTTATAGCGCTCCAAACCCAGTTTGGCCATTCTCCTGAAGATACAATGGAAAAAGTCAACACCATCCTGATCTTATGGCAACTCTTTGGTTCCTGTATCAGCCAGATTTTTCATTGCTCTGAGAATGTCCTGAAGTATTTAAAAGAGAGAAGTTTTGTTTTGGCTCATAGTTTTGGAGCTTTCAGCTCCCCATTGGCTGGATCCATTGCTTAGAGACTGAGGAGACGCTGAATATCAAGGTGGTGAGAGTATGTGTGTGCTCACCTGTGGGCAGTCAGCAAGCAAAGAGAAAGAGGAAGGGACGGGGCAGATGCATCTTTCCAGGGCATGCTACCAGTGATGTAGTTCCTCCAGCGAGGCCCCATCTCCTAGTGTCTAAAACTTCCCAATAAAGCCATCAGATTATAATCTGTCAAAGGACTGAACCATTGATGAGACCACAGCTCTCAGGGTCTGCTCACTTTCCAAAAGTCACTAGCTGGCAAAGTCCCAAACACACAAATCTGTGAGCGACATTTCATATTTAAGCCACAAGTCTGGACTAACAGAGCCAGGCATTTAACAGGCATCAGTTGATCATGAAATGATTCATGCTTTTACATCTCCCATTACTTTGGCTAACTGATGGCAAGTGCTAGACATCACATGACTGATCTTAGACAGAATGCCAGTGCTTATAAGGACCACCTTCCCCAAGCCAAGCACATACAGTGAAATGCTGGGGAAATGAGATGCATTTTCTATGGGACATAAATTTACTTCCTTTGTTTCGTATCCATACCCATATCCTTTCTTCTAATCTCTTCTGCCCTCCTTATTACCTGCCCAATCCCATTCTCAAGACTTAATCACTTTGATATTAGCTAGCACAGATCTAGATGGTAGTCTAGGACTTAGAATCATACTGCAGGGCTCTCCACTGTTAGCAGCTTCTGGGAAGGAGTGTCCTAGTTAGCTTTCCATTGCTGTGATAAAGCACTCTGACCAAAAACTACTTGGGGAGGAAAAGGTTTATTTTGCCTTACTGCTTACAGTGGAGGGGAGCCAAGGGAGGAACCTAGAGGCATAAGCTAAAGCAGAGACCATGGAGGAACACAACTTACTGACTTGCTCAGCTACTTCTCTTCTGCAGCCCAGGCCCACTTGCCCAGGGATGGCACCACCCTCAGTGGATTGGGTCCTCCTATGTCAACCAGCAATTAAGAAAAATGCCCACAGGCCAATCTGATGGAGACCATTCCTCCGTTGCGTTTCCCTCTTCCCGAATGTGCCAGGTTGACAACTTAAGGTTGACAAGAAGTTGCAAGAAAAGGAAGAGTCAAGGTCTGGAAGTTTGCCATATGGATATTCAACTGCTCCAACATTTGTGGAAATGTGATCCTTCCTTCTTTGAATTGCTTTATTCATTTATCAAAAAACAACTGGCTGTGTGTATGCGGGAAGTCTGTTTCTAGAGTCTCCGATGCTCCTTTCATCTCAGTGGCTATCCTTCACCAATTTGCACAAAAACCTGTATACAGATGTTGAAAGCAGCTCTCTTCATAACTGCCAAGGCAGAAAGGGCTAAAATGTCCTTTGATTGGTGAATGGATAATCAAGCCATGGAACATCTGTGTGATGGAATTCTACCTAGGGGTAGACGCACTAAAAGGGACACATGAAACAATGTGTGTGCATTTCCTAATCATTATGTGGAGTAAAAAATGCCCATCTTGGGAGGTTGCATACTATGCAATTAGATTGTATAATATTTCAAAAGAGAAAAAAGTGAGAGAGAATAGAACACTGGTTTCCAGGTAATAGGAGCAATGAGAGGGAATTAATAAGTTAATTAATCAATCAATTAATTAATTAATTAATTAATAGTAGCACAGGACATCTTTGGAGTGAAGGAATTGTCTTATTTTCTTACTGTAGTAGTGTTTACCAAACTATTAAAATGTATATAGTCAAATACTGAAAGCTCAATTTTACTGTGTGATAGTCTTTAAAAATTGAAAATAAAGAACTGGGAGCAGGGCGTAGATGCTGTGGTGGTTTGAATGAGAATGTCCCCAGTTGGTGCTGCTGTTTTGGGAGGTCTTAGAAGGTGTGGCCATGTTGGAGGAAGCATGTCACTGGGGGTGGGCTTAGAGAGTTCTTAAGCCTTGCCGGATCTCGAGTAGCTCTCTTGCTTCCTGTGCTTTCTTGAAGATGTACAGCTTAGTTTCCACTCCTTCTCCAGATGTCTCTGCCACGATGCCTACCTGCCATGATGGACTCATGCCCCTCTGGAACTGTAAGCTCAAATAAACTCTTCCTTCTATAAGTTGCTTTGGTCAGTGTTTCTATCACAGCAACAGAAAAGTAACTAATACAGACACAGACTCTGTAGATCTACAGTCATGTGCACATCATGCCCTCACTTTCCCACGGAAACAGATTTTTGTAACTGTGTTACAATAATCCCAGTCTCTTTCTCCCAGAGGCCGCCCCTTAAATACCCATTTGGTAGTGTTTATGGTAGAGGAAGGGGAGATAAGGAGGAAAGGCCATGATGCTGGTCTGATGTGTCATTCAGCCCCATACCATCATTAAACATATTTTCAGCAAAGTCAAGGAAACTCCTGACCCTACTCCTATGTTTCTCATGGCTGGTATTCTTCTGAATCAGCATCCCCTTTGTGGGCTCTGAGACAAGCAGAAACTCTCCCTGGATTCTTAGGGACTGGCAAGATGTATGAGTCCAGGAGGAGGCTACCTGCCCGTTTTGACTCTCAGAGGCTGTCTACATGGTCTAAGAGGAAAATGTTCCCTGGCAGGTATTGGAAATCAGCTAGTATGTTAAAATGTCTAAAATGGCTTAGATTTCTCTGAACCAGCATAGATCGCAATGGCGTGACTTTTCCAGGGTGTGTAATAATATATTACTAGAAACTACATGTCTCTGATAAAATGTAGGTGTGAACTCAGCTGGAAAGTCAAAAATATTAAGATAATGGACTTTGACATGATCAAACCTATCCCCGCATGGAAGCTGTGTCCCAAGAGGAAAATATGAGTGAAGTGGGCCATAGTAGGTCTGGGACTAAACTAGGAGCCTAGTCAAATTATCTACCACATGTAGACTAAATGTAGGTTTAAAAGGAAGGAAACTCACCCTCAATATAGGCTTTTCCCAGAGTTACAGAAAAAAGAAACTAGAAGTGACATATGAACGTCATGAACTTTAAAGGATAGCCATTATGTTCACTAGCACAGCAGCCCTGCTATCCACTCAGAGTGGCAATTCCTCTATCATTAGTTATGAAGACAATCATGGCTGGATCACTATGTGAACCTAAAATTATTCTGAAAGATAAGGCCTTGTTTGTTTTGTTTTGATTTGATTTGTTGAGACAGGGTCTCACTGTGTAGCCCTGACTGGCCTTGAATTCACAGAGCTCCACCTGCCTCTGCCTCCTGAGTGCCAGGATGAAAAAGTCTACACCCAGTCAAAAGAGAGACAGAAGAGGGCATCAGATCACCTGGAACTGTAGTTACAGGCAGTTGTGAGCTGCCATGTGGGTGCTGGGAACTGAATTTTGGTCTCGGGAGAAAGAAGTTAAGTGCTTTTAACACCTGAGCCATCTTTCTAGCCCTACCTTTTTTCCCCTCCCTTTAAAGAAGACAAAGGGATGGGAAGGAAAATAAGCCTGGACAGACGTTCTCTCCCACCTAAAACAGCTAGGCAAAGAGGCATACACTACAATCTCAGCACTTGAGAGGGGGCAGAAAGAGGATCAGAAGTTCAAGGTCCTTGTTGGTTACATAACAAGCTCCAGGCCAGTCTGGGTTACTTGAGACCCTGTCTCAAAATACTAATAATAATAACAATAATAATCTAAACATAAAATAGAAAGACACCCCAAATAAACATAAAACTATTAAAGTATTTTCAGAGGAGCTATGCAATTTGTTTCTGAAAAAGTGGCTACTAGGAAACTGTTTTAAGCTGTTTTCAGGTGTCCTAGAGAAGCACACTTTCACTCTGTACGGTCCACTTAGAACCCATCATGAATCAGGAGCATGCATGGACAAGCCCTTCATGAATGCTTCCCAAAAGCATCACTGAAGTCTGCTTCCCACTGTAGCTGTTAAGACTGAGAGTGTCCTATGCACTCCCACATGCTCCACAATGTCTGAATTAGTCTGAAGACGTGAGGGACTAGGAAGCGGCCCGTTGAAGGCAAGATCAGGAGTCTCATTTCCTTTCACGAGAGAGAGCTCCGTGTGCACATGCAGGTGGTGGCAGCACATGGAAAGGAAGAATCTAATGTAACAATTTGTTCTTAATGGAAGGACTCATTTTGGTTGTATAGGACTGATCTGTATTATATGACTGATCTGTATTATATGACTGATCTGTATTCATGTGGAGTAGCGATGGGCTGGGGGAGGAGTTACTACCGGATGCTGAAATAGGAGAAATTTACCATACAGAGAAGCAGGGGAAAAAATGGACGATTGGCAGGTGAAAAGAGGCAGAAGACTCAGTTTCATCAGTACACTTAAAGCTGCTAGGATAAGATCTGGGCCACTGAGATGTGCTACGATAAGATCCTTGGTCCACTGTGTAGGGCCGTACCACTATCCCTGAGACTAGGTAACTTTAAATGAACAGAATTCTGTTTCATTCATGGCTCTGGAGGTAAGGAAGGCTAAGACGGAAAGGCACATCTGCTGAGGGCCTTGTGGCTTCATTGTTCTATGAGGAAAGTGGAAGGGCAAGAGGAAGACAGGATCCACTTCCACAATCACGACCCTGACCCGTTCATGAGGGAGGAGCCCAGATGATCTAACCACTTTTTAAACTTTTTATTTATTTATTTACTTTTTGGAGACAGAGTCTCATATGGCTCAGGCTGGCTTTGAACTTGCTGTGTCATCAAGACTGGTCTTGAACCCCTGATCTTTTCCCCCACTTCCAACTCCTAGGCTCTCAGGCATGAACGGCCTAGTCCTACTACTTCTTAAAAGTTCCACCTTCCAACACTATTGCACTAGGGATTTGGTTTCCAACGCATGAACCTTGTGGGGACAATTCAAACTTGTCCATCGAGACGAGAGAAAGCCAGCAAGCATTCTAGACAGCTTCTACCAACTAGAGTTGTTGGACAAACTAGAATCTACTTGTTATCCCTCAGTCCCGTCACTTCTAAAGCCCCTTCCAGCTGTTGGGTTTAAAGTTCTTACATTTCCAGGGGCCAGTGGGATGGCTCAGTTGGTAAGGGCACTTGCTACCGAGATTGACAGCTTGAGTTCAACCCCCAGAACCCACACTGTATAAGGAGAGAACTAACTCCTGAAAGTCATCCTCTGTCCTCCACACATGCTGTGTGACATGTTCTCTCTCTCTCTCTCTCTCTCTCTCTCTCTCTCTCTCTCTCTCTCTCACACACACACACACACACACACAAATAAATAATAAAAGTTCTTATATCTCAAATAAGGGAACCATTTTTTTCTGTTTTAATCCCTCAACAAAAAGGAAAATGGAAGTTTAGCGTCATAATCTCAGAGACTCCTCCTCCCTACCCTGGGGTCTCTCTGTGAGGACTGTTTCCTTCCTTCCTTTGTATATTAGAAAATAATGCTGTTGACCTCTACCCTCTGTCACTTCACCCACTATGATTGTGTGACTAAGGCTGTAGATCTCTTTTTATTTAAAACAGCCCACACTTAAAACTTTCAGACTTGGCCTCGAGGACTCTAAGAAAAGGGATTTTCTCCAGTTACTGCAATCCCAGAGTCAGAGGGAAGGCATTTAATGATTCTATCTGCTGTTCACCAGAATTAATTAGATTTGTTGTGTTCTTATCTCCTGGTTGGAAAAGCAATCAAAGAAACAGTGCCTGGATGAGCTGTTTGAGGAATCAGGGGGGTGCAATTGTTTTATTGAAAGAAACGGAGGATGCTCACCAGGCCCAGAGCCACGCAGAAACAAGGTTCCAGAGAGAAAAAGCATGTTTGTATTTCTTAGAAGCCTAAGAGGAGTTATTTTTTTTCAGGGAAAAGAAAGAAATGGGGAGACGGGTATTGGGAAGATGAAGCTGGGGGACAGGGGAATCTTATTGGTCTGGCTTAGGTGGAGCCTCACACGGAGGCATCGTAGTGAACCGGCACAAAGGGGTCCCCCTCGCAGGCCACAATGATGTGCTTCTGCTCCTGGCTGGTCTTGTAAGCACAATCTGGATACTTAGAGCTGCTTATCGTGCGGCAGTCTGTGATGTGCAGACTGGCATGGCTCTTGTAGCAGTTGCTATTGCCGTTCTTACAGGTGACATTTTCCTGGAAGCAGACAGCCTTAATGTCTTTCAGAGGCTCATGCACAAAGGTGTTCACAGGCTTGCAGGATCCCTTTGTCATATTCCGGCGCAGCATCATTTGGTTGCAGTAGGTGGGGCTAAGGTTTCCGGGGGAATCAATTGAGTCCACGTGCTGCCGCAGGAACTTCTCGGCTGAAGATTCCTTGCCCAGCGAAGGCTGGACCCATCCTAGCACCAGCAGCACCAGGACTAGCAGTGGAAACAGGACGACAGACTTCTCCAGAGCCATAGTAGCTTTACAACCCTGAGAGGCCTGACAGGCAGAGGACGAGAGAGGGAACAGCACGCACTTAGAGGAGGGCTGCAGCCGCACCTCGGCCTCCCTAACAGCATTCTCTCCTCCCCAGCACAGCACCCCGACCCTGGCCGACCCTCCACCTGGGCTCCCTGCCTCCTCAGCACACGTCCTCCACCTCAGCCTCCCTAGAACAGCTCTCTCCTCCGCAGCACAGCCCCCACTCCCCTTCCAGCACAGTCCCTGGTCTCATTTGGTTGAGCCAGGAAGATTCTCCTCTCTGAGAGATCTTGCAGGTGATTAGACCAGCTCTTGTTCCTTGACTCACACTCACTAAAGCCAGCCTTCTCTCTAGGTGGTGCTCTATGATGTCATCTAAACTGGAAATGGGGAATACTGGCATTTCCTTCACATTTGTATCTAGTACTCACATGGCTCATCAGAAGATAGTTTTGAATACACTATAAGCTAAATTGTACTCCTGAGTTATCACCATGATATCCTGGACCGTGGCTGACAGAGTCCCCTTATCTTATAATACAAGAGAAGCTCGGTCCAGAGCCCGGCACTGGCATTATAAAGGAATTGAGTCATATTCCCTTCCCCAACTTGGGGGCTCCTGCTTCCCCACCCACAGGTTCTTTACACCTGCCTGTGTTTGGCCCCCACCTGTCTTCCTTCAGCTGTTTGCCTGGCCGGAGCTTTGCTGGAACTTGTGTCAGTCCACGCTTTCTCAGCAAGTTTCACTCACCTTTTCTAAGCCTCAAGCAGAAACAGCTCCTTGCCCTACCTCTTAGGTCACTTACCTAAATTTCCAGCTTGGGCTCCTCGGCAAGGTCAGTTTCCAAAGCTACTCAGTTTCTGTGGTGTGGAATTTATACAGATTAGGGAGGCGCTGGCTTCCAAGAAAAATGGGTGGAGTATGTGGGGGTCAGTTCAGAGAAAAATCCAGCTGGAAAGATTGAACACCATGTGACCCTCATCTGTCAGTTACTAAGCAACAGCATAGCAAGCCACTTCCGTACTGACACCTAACTCACTTTCTTTAACAAAGCCCTGTGTCCTATGAGCACGCCACTTGCACTGATTAGAACTTGGAGGGCACATCATGATCTTGGGAATCATGGGAAAGGGAAACCTTCCCTCTCCACAGTCCTGAACCTAACTGAAGGTGGCCAGAATGCCAGATCTCTCAACGGTACATCTCTGGGGAGGAAGGAGGGAGTAAAACTGCCTGTTTTCAGCTGGAAGACTTCCCAGTGTTAATGGAGCTGTTACAGTCAAAGTCTGGGTGGCGGCAGACCTACCAAGTCAGGCTCAACCACTCACCCACCTTTAATAAACCAATTAAAGACACAGTCGTAGTGAAAGGTAGAGAAAAGAGATTTATTCAGTGTGGCTGCACTGAGAAGAGGGACAAATAAAGATTCCCAGTGATCCCCAAGTCCATCTTCAGGGTTCTGATATGAGCTTTGGGTTTACATAGGGGCAAGAGGTATGCCTGAAGAAGCATCACTGGTCAAAATGTGGGCCCATCCATCATTGATCCATCATTGTCTTGGCTCCAGTCTCTCCTGCAAGGTGGTCTGACAGCTCAGCAAAGCTGTGTGAAATCTCTTGCCAGGAGACAAGTCTCCATCTGGCCCAGGCTTTTCCTTCCCTAGCCTGAGACTCCAGGGGACATCCAGTTCCTTAGGGCCTATTGTCTCAGTAGTCTTACAGCCAAAGAAGTGGGGCACAAGTGTCTCTCTTCAGAATCTCTTTGCTTCTGTGAGAACAGTTAAACCAGGTCTAGAGAAGAGAAGGGGAGAGTGCCTGAGCAGGGAGAGTCAGACTTCCAGAAGGGGCTCTCATGCTTATAGTCACTTCCCACCATCATCCTCTGCTCTGGAGCAGAGTAGAAGAAAAAAAAGATAAACCAAAACAACAAACCATTTGGGGAAAACACACAAAGTACATATTAGCAACAGAATTGCCTCCTACAAAGAACTGCTCGTGCTGAGTGACCACTTTGATGACTCTAGAGACAAAAATGTAAAAGCAGTCCTCCATGCTCCAAATTTGGACTACCTCACTCCAAATCCTGGTTCAGTAATTTTAGTGCTGAGGCAAGTTACAGAAATTAATTTCTCTGTTCTATGGATTCTTCATCTCTGAATTGAAGACAATAGAAACTACACCTTAGATTTGTTGTTGTTAACAAGGTAAGATGTAGAGAGGGCTCAGCATAAAGAAATCATTGGTGTGTGCCAGCTCCTCAGGTGGGTCTGGTGGGTAGACTGAGAATTCTCACAGACTCTGTTTAAACAGCTCAAGGATCTTCAAATTGGTTTTGAAAAGAATCTAGAAAAGCCACATTTAGCAAAAAATAGCAGCCAGTTTCAAATTCCTGGGGGAAAAGAAAAGGGAAGGGGAAGACCAGAAGAACGCAGAGAACAACAACAAAAAAGTTGAATTTTTTTTTTTTTGAGACATGCTTTCATATAGCCCAGACTGGCTGTGAACTCGGTATGTAACTAAGGATGACTTTGAACTTTTGATCCTCCTGCCTCTACCACCTATGTGCCACCACATTTTATATTCTGTTAGGGGTATAATACAGGGCTTCATGCATGTGAGGCAAACACTCTACCAACTTCATTCCCATCTCAGAAAAATAATTCTTTTTTTTTTTTTTTTTTTTTTTTTTTTTTGTCTTTTTGAGACAGGGTCTCCCTGTAGCCCAAACTGGCCTGGAACTCACTATATTACTATGATTACTATGTAGACCAGGCTGGCCTTGAACTCACAGGGATCCTCTTACCTCTGCCTCCCAAGTACTAGGACTAAAGATGTCTGTCGCCACGCCTGGCAGAAAAAGAATTCTTAACTTCAATCCGAGAGTGATTGGTTACTCCCATAACATTCATGCCACTATTGTACCAGTGGGTGTATCTTACCAGGTCAGTCATTATTGTAGCTCACAAAGTTTACAGCTGGGTAAGGTTGATGGTCACTTTTCTGGTAGCATGCATAGCACCTTCTAGCACTATAAAAGGTAGGCAGTATAAATGAAGGTTTGAGCTCAGTACTAGCTTAGTTTCTCCATATTTTTTTGGTGACTCCCATAAGTAGTATCTTCAGCAATAAGGTCTTACCACCAAGTTCTGGAGGGCAACCAAAAGAAATTGCAATAGCCAGAACTATTTGAAGATCTATGGGACCCCCCTGGTCAACAACTCCAAAAGAGGGAGCCCATTCTTTGGCATTGGGCTTTTCATGTGCTAGCCTGTGGTATCCACTGGAACCACTGAACATCTGTTATAGGATAACTCTGTTTAACTCTTGCTATATATGTTTATGTCTGTACAGTAGTAGGTTTCCATATGACTTTTTCAAAGGGGCTTTAGTGTTAGTTACCCCTCCCCACACTCTATCCTGTCCTCTATCCTGACCTCCAATTCCCCACACCACTTAAATCTTCCTATTCCTTTATTCTTGTCTCCATTTTTATGTCACTGCATTCTATCTCCCCTCCCATGAAGCATACGTCCCACAGCCCCTAACTACTTTCTGCACTCTATGGATTTTCCAATTGAAACATAAATATCTAAAGATTCAAAGCTAGCATCCAGATATGAGGAGAGTGAACCAGTTTTGTCTTGTTAGCTCTAGATTACCTCACTCAGAATGACCATTTCCACTTTGTTTTTCTTAACAACTGAATAATATCCCATTGTATAAATGCACCATACTCTCATTATGCTTTCTTCAGTTGATGGACTTTCAAGTTGTTTCCATTTCCTGGCTATTGTTAATAGAGCAGCAATGAGCACGGATAAATAGTTATCTCTGTAGTAGGATATAGCGTGCTTTGGCTATAAGCTCAAAAGCAGTCTAGTTTTTTGAGGAACCTCCACAGTGATTTCCACCGTGGCTCCACCAGCTTTCACTCCCACTAGCAGTGAATAAGTGTTCCCTTTTTCATACATCCTCACCAGCATTTGTCATAATTTATTTTGGAAATCTTAGCCATTCTGACTTGGGTAAGATGAAATCTCAAAGTCATTTCAATTTTCTTTTTCCCTAATGGCTACAGATATTTATCATTAAAAAATGTTTCTCATCCATTTGCATTTCATCTTTTTGAGAATTCTGTTTAGTTTCTTGTCCTGATTTTTAATTGGGTTGTTTGGTTTTTGAGGTTTAGGTTTTTGAGTTCTTTGTATATTCTAGATACTCTCTATGAGATATATAGCTGGTAATGATTTTTTTTCCCATTCCATAAGATGCCTCTTCAGTTGACTGATAGTGTTTTTTGATGTACAGAACCCATTTAGTTGCATGAGGCCCCATTTGTTGTTGGTCTTAATGCTTGAACTATTAAGGGCTTGTTCCAGTGCTTATGCATTCCAGTATATTCCCTGCTTTCTCCTCTATCAGATTCAGGGTATCAGGTCTTATGTTGAGCTCCTTGATCGGTCTAGTTTCACATTCTACATCCAGTTTCACTGGCAACATTTGTTAAAGACGATTTTTTCCAATGTGTGTTTTTGGCACATTCATCAAAAAAAAAATCAGGTGGCTATAAGTGCATGGACTTAAATCTGGGCACTCAATTCTATTCCATTGACCAATGTGTCTGTTTTTATGCCATTATTATTGTTTTCACAGCTATAGCTTTTCACTATAATTTGAAATCAGGGATGGTGATGCCTCCAGCTCTTATTTTATTATTCAGGATGTGTGGGCTATTGTGGATTTTTTGTGTTTCCATATGAAATTTGAGACTATTTTTCCAATTTCTGTGAAGAATTGTGTTAGTATTTTGATGGGAATTGCATCGAATCTGTGGACTGCTTTTGGTAAGATGGTCATTTTCCCAATATTCTTCCTCCCATACATGAGAACAGGATGTCGTTCCATCTTCTGATATCTTCTTCAGTTTCTTTTGTCGTTGTTTTAAAAATTTCATTATACAAGTCTTTTACTTTTTTGGTTCGATTTATTCTAAGATACAAATATTTTTGAGGCTATCATGAATGGGATTGTTTTCCTGATTTTTTTTTTCTCAGTATGTTTGCTGTTGCTGTATAAGAAGGCTACTGACTTCCGTGTCCTAATTTTGTGTCCTGCTTACTTTGTTGACTGTGTTTATCAGCTGTGGGAGTTTTCTGGAGGCATCTTTAATGTATAGAATCCCATCGCCTGCAAATAAGGATACTTTGACTTCATCCTTTCCAGTTTCTACCCCCTTATCTCCTTCATGTGTCTTCTCTAACTAAAACCTCAAGCACTGTATTGAACAGGAACGGAGAGTGAACATCCTTGTCTTGTCCCTGTTTTAGCGGAAATGTTTTGAGTTTTTCCTCCACTTAGGATGATGTTGGCTGTGGGTTTGTTGTATGTTGCCTTTATTATGTTGAGATCTGTCCCCTATATCTTTGAATTATCCATGACTTTTATCAGGAAGGCATTTTGGATTTTGTCAAAGGCATTTTCTGCCTCTAATGAGATAATCATGTGGTTTCTGTTCCTGAGTGTATTTCTGTGGTGGATTACGTTTACTGATTTACATATGTTGGACTATCCCTGTATCTCTGGGATGAAGCCAACTTGATCATGGTGGATAATCTTTTGATGTACTCTTAAATTCTGTTTTCAGGTATTTTGTTGATAATTTCTGCATCTATGTTCATCAGGGATATTGGCTTATAATTTTCCTTATGTTGAGTCTTTCTCTGGTTTTGGTATATTAGCGTCATAGAAAGAATTTGGAAGTATTCACTCCTTTTCTGTTTTATGGAATAATTTGAGGAATATTGATGCCAGTTCTTTGAAGATCTAGTAGACTTCTGCATTGAATTCATCTGGTCCTTGGCTCTTTTTAGTTGGGAGGATTTTTTTTTTATTGCTGTTTCTATCTCATTGGTTGTTATGGGTTTGTTTAAATTATTTATTTCATCTTGATTTAACTTTGGTAGGCTATATATATCTAGTAATTCATCCATTTCTTCTAGAATTTCCTGTTTAGTGAAATATACATTTTTAAGTATGTCCTGATTCTCCAAATTTCCTCAGTATCTGTTGTAATCCTTTTCATCTTTGGCCTTATTAATTTGGCTTCTCCCCCCCCCCCCCGTTAATTTGGCTAAAAGTTTGCCAATCTTGCTAATCTTTTCAAAGAATCAACTCTTTGTTTCATTGATTCTTTGTATTGTTTTCTCCATTTCATTAATTTCAGCCTTGATTTTGTTTATCTCTTCCTGTCTACTCTTTTCAGGCATTGCTTGTTTTTGGTTTTCCAAGGCCTTCAAGTGCATCATTAAGTTGTTAATATGAAATGTCTCTAGTTTTCTGATGTAGGTACTTAGTGATTTCTGATGTAGTACTTAGTTCCTCCAAGGACTGCCTTCATTATAGCCCATCTATGTTGTGTTCCATTTTCACTGAATTTTAGCAATTTTAAAATTTCTTTTTTTATTTCTTCCTTGACATAATTTTCATTTAATAATGTGCTGTTTAGTTTCCATGAGTTTGTGTGTTTTCTGTTGCCATTGATACTCAGCTTTTTTCCTTTATGGTTGAATAGAATGCTGGATGTTATTTAAGTTTTCCTGTATCCGTTGAGACTTGCTTTGTGTCCTAATATGTGGTCAATCTTGAAAAAAGTTCTATGGGCTGCTGAGAAGAAAGTGTACTTTTTAGCATTTGGGTAGAATGTTCTGTAGATACCTGTTAGGTCATTTGATTTATGATGTCGTTTAACTCCTGAGTTTCTTTGCTTAACTTTTTTTTCTGATGAACTGTCTGTTGGTGAGAGTGGGGTGTTGAAGTCACTCGTTATCACTGTGTTGTGACTAATCTGTGGTTTTCGATCTAATAGTGTTTTTTTCTAAATGAGATTGGTCACCCGTGTGTTTGGTGTATATATGTTTAGGATTTTAACATCCTGTTGGTGGGACTTTCCTTTAACAAGTACAAAGTATCTCTCCTTATCTCTTCTGACTAATTTTAGTCTGAAATCTATTTTGTCGGATATTAGAGTAGCTATTCCTGCTTGTTTTTTTAGTTCATTTGCTTGGAAAATCTTTTCAATCCTTTTACCCTAAGGTAGTATAGATCTATTATTAATGGGGAAGAGATGTTTCTTAGAAGCATATTTTCTAATCCAATCCATTAGTTTGTTGTTGGGGGAATTCAGGCCATTATTATTCAGAGTTATTATTGAAAGATCTGTATCAATTCCCGTCATTTTGATGATTTGTGTTTTCTTAGATCTCTTTTGATGACCTGTCCTAGCATGGTTTATTTGTTTCCTGTGACCTCTTCAGTGCTTTTATCATTTTATTCAGATTTAAGTATTCCTTCTAATATCTTGGTTATATATTCCTGCAATTTGCTTTTCATTATGGAAAGTTTTTCTTTTGCCTTCAATTTTAATAGTTTTTCTGGACATAATAGTCTGGACTAACAGTTGTAGTCCTTTGGAATACATCTTTCCAGGCCTTTCTGGCTTTAAAGGGTTCTTTTGAATATCAGGTGTTGTTCTGATGGACCTGCCTTTATAAATGACTTGACCTTTCTCTCTTGTAGCTTCAACACCCTTTCCTTATTCTGTTCTTAATGTTTAACTATAATGCATTGTGGAGAATTTTTTTCTGATCCCAACTATTTGGTGTTCTGTAGGCCTCTAGTATCTGGTGGGCATCTCTTTCTGTAGGTTTAGGAAATTTTCTTCTATGATTTTACAGAAGATATTTTCTACGCCTTCAATATGGTTTCCTCCTCCTCCTCTTCTTCCTCCTCCTCCTCCTCCTCTTCCTCCTCCCCCTCCTCCTTCTCCTCCATGTCCCCTTTCTTTGCTCATAATTAGAAGATTAGAATTTTTCATGATGCCTCTAAACTCTCCCATGTTCCTTCATATATTTAAGAAATTTTCTCATTGACCTTTTCTGAATGGGCCACTTTTCCTACTTTGTCTTCCATCCCTGATTCTCTATTTCAAAATCATCTATTTTGTTAGTGAGGTTTTTCACTGAAGCTTTTGTTTGGTCTATTGAGGTTTACATTTCCAACATGATTTCAGTTTGGTTTTTCTTCAACACTTCAAGCTCTGCTTGCATCTCTTGGGCTGACTTCCTTGTTTGATTCCCCGTGTTATTGCTTCTTGAGTTGCTTCGCCACAACCGTAATTACTCTTCTGAATTGTTTGACTGGAAGTTCTTCCAGGTCATTTTCATTAGGGGCCATGGCTATGGGATTTGTTTGAGGTATTTTTGTTGTTGTGGTTGTTCTTTTTCTTGTTTTTAGAGCAGGCATGCTATTATTTATTTATTTTTCCTGCATTGGGATTTGACCATCTGGAGTTTGTTTGTTGGTTGAGTTTCTTCTTTGTTCATCTTCTTTCAGAAGAGCTCTTTATAATGTTCAGGCGGGGCCACTTTATAGCAAGGTTTGGATGTCAGTGTCCTCTGTTTGTCTGGTACTTAGGTCTACAGCCTCTATCCTAGGTCTTCTGCTTATAGCTTCAGTCTGGTGCCTGCAGTGACTTAATCAAGGATCATGGAACAGGTTTCCCCTGGCAGTGTGACTTATCCTGGGTTTCAAGATTGGACTGAACCACTGCAGGGTCCCCGTCAGGTGGCTGGCAGGGCTCTGGTGAATCCTGGAGGGAAAGAGGGGCTAGGGTCTCCCAGTAGTTGGAGGAGTCCCTGGTGAGATCAGACTGGGGACTACTGGCAAATCCAAAAGAGAAGGAAAGGAACCAGAGGAGGTGGCAATCCCTGGAGAATGGCTGGGGGTGATGGCAGGGGGCCAGACCACCTATGTGGGTCTCCAGCCCACCTGGGGTAACTGGAGAGTCCCTGGTGGGGAGCTGGCTCAGAAAAACAAATTGTGGGGAGGTGTTTGAGTCATGGTCTCCCTATAGCCTCAGCTGACCTGGAATTCAGGCACAAGACCAGGCTGGCCTCCATCTCACAAAGATCCACCTCCCTCTGCTTCTTGATTGCCAAGACTAAAGACATGGACCACCACACCCAGCCAGAAAAAGTTCTTTAATGAAGAAATTAAAAATTTTTTTTAATGTAGCATAAAAATAAAATCAAGATGGCTTGCTAGCGCCAGTGAAGCTAACTGGAAGTGGGGATAATAAAGGTTTACTATAACTAAGCTTAGTTTCATGTTCCACTAGATCCCACCACTCTGTAAGCCAAGAAATTATAAGCAAGGTAAAAATTAAGTAACCATCATTTTGTTTTGGATGAAGAATAGATTTTTTTCAAATTAGGAAAACACAAATTCAGTTTAGAAACTGGGAAGACACTGCACAGAGGTTACACAGAACTGACGCTGTATGACAGGAGTGTTCTTTGGGTGAGATAAGCAGGATGGAGGTAAATTCAGTGGTTGGAAACGGAATCGAGGCAGGTGGTCACCAATTTTGAAGGCCATTGAAATGTCAAGGTCAAGAGACAAACTGGACAATCTAGCATTTCTCAAATCTTTTAGTGTCTTGTTAGAGAGTTGGTACCTTTACTCCTGTCAGGAAAATCTCTAAGGCTTAGGAAGGCATTTTTGCTGCCTTTTTGGCGACATCTACAGCCACTAAACCTTTTGTTATCAGCTTCCTTTTAGGTTTTCTCTGTCACAGTCCTTAGCCTGATGCACAGAGAAGCCGAAGCTATAGTACTGGTTTCTGCACCAAGAAAAAACGTTATTGTGAGGCCGATACTTACAACCACTGGCCTCCCCAGTGGTTGGTGGGGAGTTTACAGGAAAAGAGAGGGGAGAGGCTGCTTTTTGCTTGGATGGCAAAAAGAGGAAGTTTATGGGTCACAAGTTTCTTTTCTGTTCTGCAGGAGGTCTTTTGACCTTGTGACATTAAAAAGTCACTGAGCAGATGAGCTGGCTTCAACACATGCACATTTTATTATTATTATTGACTACATTTTAATATATATGTAAATATATGTATATGTGTGTCTATATATATATATATATTCTCCAAAGAATAAATCTCTATGTTCAGAAGACATTATAAGCTATCCACACTTATTTTCTAATTTTTGAAAAAAAGGGTGGATAAAGTCTATTGACTTTTCACTCATATAATCCCTGGTGTTCAAAAACTGCTGTTTAGTGACACCAAGTGATATCAGGTGGATAGTTTTGAAAGAGTTCAAAATGCGCCAACCCAAAATAAGCCCCTCTGTTATATTAAAGGCACTTGAATACCAGCAGGTTCAAGAGAGGCACTTTGACTATGGACAATGACTAGACTATATAAAAAGACAAAAGTCTGACTGACCCACAATGTACAGCAAGAAGCCAGCAAACGATCCAGGCAACCAAACAATGACACTTGTAGCAGTTGCCTCCAAACTTCTAGGATTTCATTAACATGTGAACATTTCCCCAATTTTTCTCCCTGCTTTCCTGACTTGAGACCAACCAGAGAAAGCCAAATACACCCCTAACCAATCACACAGGACACGCCAGATAGGCTGCTTCTCATGAACCTGCCTACAGCTTCTCCATGCAACGTGATCAGAGCACAGTGGAAGCTTTTCCCCCTTCCACTGTAAAGCCATCCGTCCTGCTCTCCTCTGTCTTAGAGTCTCTGTCAAGGGCAAGTGCTGGTGGATGCTAACTCTGAGTAAAAAGCCTTTGCTTCCTCTCATTTAGGTATTTAGGTGGCTTTGTTCATTTCTGTGAGATCTTTAAAAGAATAAAGATTATGTTAGCAGATTTTTACAAGAAAAGCTCTGGAAAATCTCAAGCATATCCTGTCATGAGGCTGTCTGCAAAGGCTCAACACAAGCACGGCTGGGCAAGCACAAATGCCATACACACATACATACACACATGCATACATCTTCACAACACACACAAACACTAGTATTCTGTGGTGCCCTCTGAAATCCAGACATGAGGACACAAAGAAAAGACAAGACGGGAAAGTGAGAATAGGCAACGGTGCGGAGAGTCGCCATGATTGAAAGGGGAGGGGAGTAGGGGGGTTAGAATAGCTAACGTGGGTGCTGCCCAGTCTCCTCTGTCCTGTTTCCCATGACCCTGATGCCCACAGAGATAAGACAGGATAACATCCAAGACAATTTATTCAATGTATTCACTAGAAATCCTAATGTGATTCTAAACTCAGGATGTACGATTATTTTTGAAGGATTGATTCAAGGGGCTGGGGATGTGGTTCGGTTGCTAGAATGCTTAACTATCATGCATAAAACTAAGTTTGGTCCCCAGCACTGTGCGGTGACACTTACCTGTAATCCCAGGACTTGGGAAGTGAAGGCAGGAAGATGAGAAGTTCAAGGCAATCCTCGACTACACAGTAAATTCAAGGCCAGCCTGGGCTACAAGAGGCTTTAAAACAAACAAACAAAAAGCCTCTGTAGAGAGTAGAAGGGACCAAGTGAGAGTTAAACTGAGTTGATGAAGAGTCTTTTCCTGGACTTTCCCCCACCTCAGACTTTTCCTTCTTGGCAGGAAGCTCAGTCTCAGCCTAGTCTTCTCCCCTGACTCTTCGGCACTTGCCACTAGCCAATGCTGACCTGTCAGAGGTCAAGGAACAGAGTTGGGCAAGAGGCTCCAGGGAAGGAGGGGACTCGGGCATTTCCATCTTAAGGTTCTTCTCTTCTGAGAACCGATTCTCCTCTTTCTTCTCTCTTACTGGCCTCAGACACTAAAAAAATTCGGGGCAGATGCATTCAAGAGCTGACTCTCAGTTGTGTATGAGTCTGAGGGCGTCCAGGGGCACATGAGGAACAAGGGAGCAACTTTGGCACAGCGGGCGTTGCCTCTCCTTTTCTGTCCCTCTCTCATCTCTTTGTACTTTGCACAGACTTCTCCGGCCCTCTCCTGCCTCCCCTACCCCTTTTAAGAATCCAGATTGTTTATTTCCTACTCAACTTGAATATTGAATTCTTACTTCCAAGAGTGAAATAAAATGGTTTATCTCTTGTTGAAAGACTTTTACAGGGCTGAAGAGATGGCTCAGCAGTTAAGAGCACTGACTACTTTTGCAGAGGACCCAGGTTCAGTTCCCAACACCCACATGGCAGCTAACAAACGTCTATAACTCCAGTTCCAGGGCCCCCCGCGCCGTCTTCTGACCTCCACAACAGCTGCATGATATGTGTGCATGTATCTTCATGCAGGCAAGACACTCATACACAGAAAATAAAATTAATAAATAAAATATTTAAAACAGTTTTACTCAGTGAGGAGGATATGGGTTGACTGTTTTCTGTGGAAAAGAGAGAAGCATTCCTGTCTCCCCAAAATCTCTTTGAGGAGACGCATAAGTGTGAGTGAAGCAGGATGAGGTGAGGGGAGGGTGTCCATTTGTAGGCAGCCGAGAAACAGAGATGGAGTCAGTGGTCCCAAGAAGTCACTAACTACAAAAGAGCCAGACAATTTCAAAGCCATGGAAGTTATCATTCTGCTTGATTATCCCTATTTTATAAGACTTCCCACCTCTCTTCTTGCCTACCCCAGCATGAACAAGCAGAAAATGGTTCCAACATCCAAGCCCTTGGTTGAGGTCAGGCAGGCACACATTTTACTTTTCCAGAGGCTTGCTCTGACTCGTCTGTGAGCTCAACAGGTGAAGTCAATATCCTGGTCTCCAGAACACACAGAGGACCTTACCTCCCCCAGAACAACCACCCAGATTACTGACACTATCAGTGTTCTTCAATCCCAAGGTCAAGGGCCATTCTCCACATGCCCTTTCCCACCTTGTGTCAATCAGTCTTCCTAAGTGGAGACCAGATATATATAGCCCAGCATGCTGAAAGAAAGAGACTTGGTTGGTTGTAGTTTCTTATTACAGCAGACCTAGCTACCTTTCAGTCAAATTGTTCCCAGGTCTTTATTACTCATTTTAGGGAACTTTTACCTATCTATTACACCATTACCCTCCAGAACAGGCAGGAGCACCTCCCGCAGCTAACTGAGGTCAACTCACTTGGCCCAGCATCTCCAGAGCTTATCTCTCAGGTATTAAACATTGACCTTGACCATGATTTCCATGTGAAAGAAAACAGTTGTTTAGAGAATGTAGGCCATCTAAGGGTGCTGGTACCTTGGAACTACCTGGCCTTTCTACTGAGAAGTGATGAAATCCAGAATATAAGTCTTTGGAGGTGTTGAGAATTCTGTATAAAAGAATACAAACCAGACTTTGGTTAGAACTAGAGGCGAACTGAGGGGTGGTTCATTGCTTGAGTTCAAAGGTAAAGGTCTATATCTTTTACACATTGGCGTTCTTTGACGTGGCATTCAAGACATTTCTATTTTGGACTAACTTTTCTTTCTCTATGTGTCATTGCTGCCTCGTCACAGTCACGTGGAAAAATGGTGTTTCCCAGACATACAGTGTGCTGCCCTGTGTCTCTGCTTCCCCTTCTGACATTTCTTTTGTCCAAGTTCCCCTAAAATGGATCCATGAAAGTCTCAACATAATGCTTTTGCTCTAAAATTGTCCCTGATCCCCAACTCCACTGTTTTCTGCTCATTGTACAGCACAGAATCTAAACTTTATCCGATGATGCATTTCAAAGTAAGAGTCACATACATTTTTTTTAAACTGTGCGAATCAAAGGTTAGGAATGTAGCCCAATTGATAAAGTGCTAGCCTAGCATGAAGGAAGCCCTGTGCCAATCCCAGCACCACATTAACCTGGCATGGTGGCATGGTGGAACACACTCTACTTGGGAGGTAGAGGTAGGAAGATCAGAAGTTCTGCATATAATAAATTAATATGTTAAATTACAATGCTAATTCTTTGGGGTTTTTTAAACTTGCTTTACTTATTTGTTTACTTTTGAGACAGAGTCTCACCATGTAGCTCAGGCTGGTCTTGAATTTTCCATCCTCCTTCCTAACCCTCCCGGATACCATGATTACAGGCATGTGCCACCATGCCTGGCATAATGCTAATTCTTCATTTTTAGCTCAACTTTACAATGATAACTTATACAGTTGGAAATACATTGAGACCTTTTTTTCTAGAAAGATGGGAATTTATATATTTTATTTAACATGGACATATACAAAACTGTTTCTTGCTGTTTTGTGATGAACATCTGGGCATGTCTGTGAGGAAGTTTCTAGATTGGTTTAAGTGATGTGGAAAGACCCATCCTCACTGTGGGTGACACCATCTCATGGGCTGGCATCCTAGACTGAATAAAAAGGAGAAAGCTAGGCACCCATATGCATCTCTCTCTGTTTCCTGATTGTGGATGCAAATGACCACATGCCTCAAGCTCCTACCACCAGACATGCCCAGAAGGAATCTTGCTAATTCTGTGTACATTAATATAGTAGTTACTCAGACATACAGAAAAAGAATAAAACAGGGTAACACTGGCACTTGGTACTGAGGTGACAGAGAAGGGAGATAATGGATGGGATAATAAGCACAGAGAGATAAGGCAGCTTTGGATAAGGCAGAATGGAGAAAGAGAGGTAAGAATATGCAATTAGATAACCTGGAACAGGGGACTGAGAAGACTGGGAACCAGGCCAGGCTGTGTTCTTTGGGAAAACTTGTGCAACAGAAAATAAAAAATATAAGGGAGAGAGAGAGGGAGGGAGAGAGAGAGAGGGAGGGAGGGAGGGAGAGAGAGAAAGAGAGAGAGAGGGAGGGAGGGAGAGAGGGAGAGAGAGAGAGAGAACAGAGGCAGAGCTGGCCTGCTAAACTGACACTGGGTATTGAATACAGGAAGAATAAGTGCAGAGGGGAAGAGCTCAGTGTAGGGAGTTGAATGCTGTCTGGGTTATTGGTGGGCTTCAGTCTGGAGTCTCTTCGAGTTCCTTCCTGAGTCCTCAGACACCTGTCAGTTCTTTTGGAAGGTCAAGCCACAGATGCTGGTTGCACCTCTGCACAGTGCTTCAGGAGACCAGTTTTGGGTGCTAGGCCTGCGCCATAGCCGTCCTATGTGACGTGCGAATGTTGGCTCAACCCTGTTCAGTCCTTCCAGATATCTGGTGAGCTGCTTTTAACTACAGCTTCATTCCCCTGCAGACCCTGGTTCTGCAGATTTATCTAACAGTAAAATAAAGGCAGTGTTCTTAGCTGCTGAGCCATCTCTCCAGCCCCTTATTTATCTATTGCTATTTATCTGAGTAAAGATAAAAGAGTAAAATAAAATTTCTCTCACTACTCACTGCATGGTTCTGATTCAAAGGTGCTTTCTCACAGTGTAGAGGCCTGCTGCTGGCCAAGTTTCAGTGTATAGACCTGTGACACCTGTTCTAAGTTTCCTAAGAGTGGAGAGACTGAGGCTTCACCCAGCTGATTCAACAGGGTCTCTTTAGGATGGTCTCCCACAGGTGCTCCAGTGTGCGCTGAGTAGAGAGACTGGCCTGCACCTTTCCTTCCTTAGCCAGTGATGCTGCTGTGCCCCCTTTCTGCCTGGCTCCCATCTGTTTCTCTCCCATTAAAACATCCATTACTGAAAGTACAGTGCAGATGTTCTGAACCTGTCTTGACCATGGTCTCCAACAGTCTTCATGTTCCTTCTTTGTGGGAGTCAGGAGCTTTCCACACTGGATCAGTCCCTCTGGGATGGACTCTGGACTTTCTCTCCTGTTTTGAAAATTTCCCCCAAATTATTTTGCTATTAATACTGGAGATATTCAGGCATTGCCCACCTATTCTGACAGCTCTTATCAAACATTACCAGGTTTATTCTCTGGAGACCCTAGCAGACGGTGCTTCTGTACCCACTGCCACCATCTTCCTTCTTGTGTGGCTGATGGTAATAGCAAACTAGAATGACTTTGTTTGAAATGTTATACGTCCTATTAGTATAAGGGGAGGGTATTGTGTCTAATTTTGTTTCTACCTCAACTGGTTCAATAAAATGAAAGCTCCTAGAAATCATAACATTCGTGTAAACTTGAAACTTTTAATGAAAAAATAAATCATATTTTTAAATGTCTCAGTGAGGAACTGTAAGCAGATGCTTTTTGTTTTACTTTGAGACTAGATCTCATGCAGCCCAGGCTGACCTCCAGCTCACTATGCAGCTGACAATAACCTTGAACTCCTGATCCTTCTTCTTCTACCTCCCGAGTGCTGAGGTTACAGGCCTGCTCTGCTTAGATGGAAGACTTCTAAACCTAAGAAGGCCTGAACGAGATGATCACGATATTTATAAAGACAAGCTGGGGTGATGCCTGGGCTCTTTGCCTATCAGAGGGCCAGAGCAAATCAAAACAGTAGAGAAGCGTGGAAGTCCAGGAGCAATACATTAATTCCAGGAACTACCTCAGATAAGTCTGCTAAAACTATGACTTACTAGATATGAATGTGATAGCACAGATTCCCATGGAAATCACATTAGAGTAAGCCTCTCTCCTGCCATGGCAACTGGGAATTAGGAAAAGTACGGGATATTTTTCAACCTTACACCAGCAAAGCATTTCACAGTCTTTCAAGTACATTTCTATGTCCCTCAGTAGTTAACCTGGATCTTGGCCCGGAGATGCGGCTCCCTTGGTAGAGTGTTTGCCCAGCATGCACAGAACCCTGATTCAAGCACCATATAAATTGGACATGGTAGCACAAGCCTGTAATCATCACACATCAGAGGTGCAGGCAGGATGACCAGAAGTTCAAGGTCATCCTCAGCTACACACCAAGTTCAGGACCAGCCTGGGCTACATGAGACAAAACAAAACAGAACACTGGATCTTGTGATGCTGAGACACAGAGCTTCCTCCTCAGGCCCGTTTTATGCATGGTCTTTACAAATGAGGCTCAGGTAGTACAAGAAAGTTTGAGATACAGTGGTTTGTGGCAGATCCAGTGACCAGATGTGCTCCATACCCAGGACCACCGTAATGATGCCATCTTAAATCAACCAGACAGATGCCCTCATGCCTGTGTGCGCTAATGCCACACCCAGGAATTGTGACTTGAACCCTTGGTTTCTAAGTGCTCAGAGAGCCGTCTAACAGTCCATGCTCATCTTTCTTGTGGGCTTCAGGGGAAAGTGAAAATAGGAGGTAGAGGAAGGAAGGGAGAGAGTGATTGCTGAAGAAATCAGGCCTATCAAGAGGGAGAGACGGAAAACACTTCCGGCTTTTTGAGCTTGTTAGTCCTTATCATGACACAAAGGTGATACATGATTTACAGCGTGTTTTCATGCATGAGCATTTTCTTGTGTCTTGCAAGGACTAATTTTTAACCTCAGCTCCTGACCAGATTATCCTATCATAGTAGTATCCAAGTGGTAGACACCTTAATGGCTTTTAACTGCTTGACCCATGCCCAGATTTGGAGTGGTTCCCTTCAGGCAGCCCCCAGAATGAACAGAAAGTTAAAGAGAGTAGAAAAATAAAATTGAACTTCTGGCTAGCTCACCAGATGATATTGGGGTTAGAAGGGCCCCTCCAGAGGGATTCCAGGACAGAGAAACATGGTTACAGCAGAAGCAGAAATAGTTTATTGGGAAGAGACATGCTTACAGCAGAGGAGGTGGGCAAAGAGAGTCCAGAAACACAAAGAAGCAGGGCTTCGATGTCATGTAGTGTGGGCTTTTCCACCTATGCTTTATCTGTTACATTCCATTCTATATACAATTCTATGATCAGATATCTCATTAGTATCTTAAACCTCCACCCAAGGACATATGTGTGCTAGTATTGTAATGAGCCATAGTTTACTCTTGTGCCCTGCACCTGCAGTTGTGCCAACCAGTGTTAGTCAGCCATGGCTGAGGTGTCCAGACTGCTTCT
>NW_008337421.1:462254-482591 GCF_000622305.1 Nannospalax galili | reverse complement strand
ATATATATATATTCTAATTTATAAGGCTTTGTGTGTCCTGTTCTCTTGCTTTAACACAGCAAGTAACGTGGATGGGATTTAGGATCCGAAAAAAGTTCCTACCATACTGAAGCCGTGGGTTACACCCTATAAGATAAAAGAAAATTGTTTTTCTTTTTTGGGAACAGAAAGCCAAGTTAGGACTGGTTCAGGGTCTTTCCTTAGTCAGCCTTGAGTTTGTACTCAGCATGGAGCTGTGTTCATTCAGCACTGGAAATCCAAGAGGGAGAGTTCCTTCCTTCAGGGACTTCAATGTCCAGTACGGGATAAACCAGTAAACAGGAAATCAATATGCTACTAGACAAAGACCACTACTGATAAAGAACACTCCACCCTATTGCAATTAGGAAATTTTTTCTAGAACAAGTCGGAGCTGAGTAGGGACCCAGAAGACAAATGGAAAGTTAAGTAATGTTGAGGGTAAGAGCTTTCCAAGTAATGACCCATCAATGGGAGACAGTGCAGCTCACCAGCCCTGAAGGACCGAGAGGACCCCATGACCTGAGTAGGTGACCAGACAAGTTGGAGAAAAGAGAAGCAAAGGGACCAGATCAAGGAGACCTGATACATTTGAATTTCATCTTGAGGACGAAAGGCTTTTAATTAGTGTCAGGACTTTTAAATTATATGTATATGATTGTTTAGCTGCATGTAGGTAACTACCTCATAACTGTGCTGCATGTGTGCAATGTCTGCAGAGGTCAAGAAAGGGCAACGAATCCCCTGGAACTGGAGTTACAGACTGTTGTTAGTCTCCATGTGGGTGCTGGGAACTGAACCCAGGTCCTCTGCAAGAGCAGTCAGTGCTCTTAACCATTGAGCCATCTCTCCAGTCTCAGGTTTTTTTATTTTTAAAAAGCTCACTCAGTCAATAAGGTAGGGAATTGATTAAAGTGTATGCTAACCTGAAAGCAGGGAGATTATCAAAAGGACAATTCTAGCAAATAACCCAGGGGATGATGGTCCGAAATGAGCATCAGGAATGAAAAGAAGCAGAAAGCTAGAGAGGAGAAGAGGAAGATGTACGGGAGACAGGAGAGAAGATGTATGGAGCGTGATTGGTTTAAGGCACCAGAAGGTGAGCAGCCTCGTGAACAGTCATATTGTCTTGTGCAGCCATTTAATACTCTCAAGAGCACTGACATAGGTGCAGTTTAATGTGTGCTTTACAGATGGGCAGACTCAGAGATGTTAATTAACTTGTCAGAGTTCAAGTTAGAAAGTAGTCAACCCAGATAATCTAAAACAGGATGGACCAGGCATTTGCTTTCTTCTTTTTTAATGGTTTGGTTTTTTTAAAAAAATATTTTACTTATTATTTTTATTTGTATGTGTATATTACCTGCATGTAGGTAAGTGCATACATGTTGTGCAATAGCCCGTCAGATCACCTGGAACTGGAATTATGGACAGTTGTTAGCTGCCATGTGGGTACTGGGATTTGAACCCTGGTCTTCTGCAAGAACGGCCAGCGTTCTTAACCTCTGAGCCATCTCTTCCGCCCCAATGGTTTGGTTTTTATTATTTTATGTGTATGAATGTATTACTTGCATGCATGTAAGTGCACCCATGCCATCCAATGCCCTCAGAGGTCAGAAGAGGGTATTGGATCCCCTGGAACTGGAGTTATGGACAGTTGTTAACCTCCATGAAGATGCTGGGAATCAAACCCAGGTCCTCTGTAAGAGCAACCAGTGCTCTTAACTGCTGAGCCATCTCTCCAGCCCCCAAGCACTTCTTTTCATATGTCAGCTGAGTAAATGGCTGTGTATGGTGGCACAAACCCTTAATCCCAGCACTCAGGCAGGCTGATCTCTATGAGATGGAGGTTAGCCTGGTCTACATAGTGAGTTCCAGACCAGCTGTGATTTTAGGGTAACCTTGTCTCAAAACAAAACAAAACAAAGAAACAAACAAAAAGTACCCAGTAGAAAGTATATGAAATAAAATATGATATCAATGCCTGCTTAAAAAAATACAGCTATCCTATTTTCTGAGTTTTGAATTTGTATGCAGATTTGTACACATGTCCAAAGGTGTTGACATTTGAATTGCAAGTCAAAAGAAAATGGGATAGTAATTAAGTGACTTTTAGGACTTCCTTTGTCATTAGTGTAATGCCCAACAGCAGAGGAAGGGTAGACGTCTCTGGAGACGGTGATTCTGGTAACTCATTTACACACAGAACTCGGGAGTATATTCTGCACAATGAGAAACAGGCACTCGGAAAATACTTTCTGTTTGGGCTCACAAGGTAACAAAGTCTCTGCCTTTGTTTGCTACTTCTTATTTCATTGGGTCACCGCTCCCCTCTGCACAAAGGCACAATAACGGTGTCTGTCTGGAAAGTGAAAGTAGCTAACCTCCATCTTCCCATCTGGGCTGAAGGCACAAAGATGAGTCATTCTCTCAAATCCACAGCCGTCTGGAACAGCAACACCTCCTCTACAAGGGAGCACCCGGGTGCGGCTCTCCATTACTGGTAATCGCTCTCTTGTAGAGGAGATCCAGTGGCTAAAGGCTGAGTTCTTATTTCTGGCCTGTGCTACTCCAAGAAAGGGCTGTGGTTAGTCAGTCGGGACCCCAAGCTGACTCAGGCTCCATCTTGATACACAGTTCACAATCACAGAGACACAGAAGAGCGCACGGCAGCCCAAGGGCCTTTTCAGCCTGAAGTCGCACACGATGTTGCTATTACTCCGCCTTCACTGACCAGAGAAAGCCACGAGATCATATCTGAGTACAGGAAAAGGACGGCATTATTTTGATATATCACAGTGAAAGATTTATCGTCCTCTTTTTTTTTTTTTTTTTTTTTAAAAAAAAAAAAAAAAAAAAAAAAAAAAAAAAAAAGGCGTAGGGCCCAACGTGAAAGGGATGAGCTGAGAAACAGAAACTAAACGGGGAACATGAGCAAAAGACAAACGTCCTTTTCTGCAAAGGAAAACTTAAACAATCAAAACGGAAGCCATGTTCTTCTGCCTTAAACCTGCCCTGAAATGTGGCTCACAGAACATCCGCATCACTTCCGCTGGCTGCTGTGGAATGTTCTGTGGCCCATTATCAGCGGCTCAATTCCTATTAGTCACAAGATGTTAATTCAGAAACAGAGGTAGACAAGGAATAGCTATTTAGGGAGCTAAAGATGTCCCCAGACAACTCGTGAGTAGGCGCTGAATCAGCAACATCCAGACTCTCCACAGTCACTGAAGTGATCAGTTGGTCAGCCTTGCAGGAAGTTCAGTCCAAGATGCAGGGTTTTTCTGGGAACTTTCATTCACAGCACACAGAAAAAAATGTTCTGTTCCAGAGAAAAGTATTTTAATTTGGAAAGTATATTCAAACATCATTTTTTCTATTAATAACAAAAATCATTAGTGAGGAATAATTGTCTAATAACATTTTATATGAACTTAAGTCCAAGGTCTGAGAAGTGTAATCCCTTGGACTCTTTTCCTGTTGGGTGTTTAAAACCATGCAGTTGGACTGGAAAGATGTCTCAGCAGTGAAGAACACTGGCCACTCTAGTGGAGGACCCAGGATCAATTCCCAGCACCCACATGCGGGTTAACAAGCTGTAATTCCAGTACCAGGGAATCCGATGCCCTCTTCTGACCTCCTCAGGCATTGCATGATATGGGTGCACCTATATACATGCAGGCAATACACTCATACACATAAAAGAACATAATAAATAAAATATAAAAAATATAAGTTCATGTAGACAGTACATACATACACAATTATTATATATAAGATAGATTTTGTAACCAAGATTTTGTAATTACTCTTTGTTGAGATTATATTTCCTATAATTCATTTTGATGAAGGAATAAGCTGCCCAGCAGGTCAGCAGGTGCTCCCAGCACAGTAAGGTGACGATAGTTCACGTGAGAGTATCCTGAAGCCTCCAAGCCCAAAGAAAAGGCCAGGAGAGGGAAATGCCAGGTGCCCTGCTGTGATCAGTGCATGCTGTTTGCATGTGTTGAACTAGCAAATGATAGCACACCAGCATTTACTCTATTCTATGCTAATGAGAAATAAAATAAAATAGCTGGGCATAGTGGTACATGTCTACAATCCCAGCACTTGGGAAAAGAATCAGGAGGACTGCAAGTTTCAGACCAGCCTGGGCTACATCACAAGACCCTGTCACAAAAACAAAAAAACAAATGAAGGGAGGTGTTCTAGGAACCGGAACACATTGTCGCTATGTAATCTAGCAGTAGCACTCTTTGGTGTTTACTCAAATAAGCTGAAAACTTATGTCTACATAGAACCCGAAACACGAGTGTTTGCAGTGCTTATATTAGTGACCAAAATATCTGAGCAAACAAGCCTGAAAAAAAAAGTCCTTGGCTCAGTTGGCTCTGGGCCCACGGTCAGCAGAGCACAGTGGTGAGCACAGGGGTGAGAGGTGCTGTGACCTCTTGATGCTCAGGAAGCAGAAAAGAGCACACAAGAGGCCAGGGCAAGCTAGAGCTCCCAGGCACATCCACAGCACCTGCAGTGACCTCCTCCATCTAGGTGAGCCCCACCTCCCCATAATGCCGTCAGATTGCGACTCTATCAAGGGATTGATCCATTCACTAGGCCAGAGTCCTCAGGCTCTAAGAATCTCTGAAAACACCAAGAAGTGTGTTCTACTAATCTCCAAGGTATTCCTAAATCCTATTAAGTTCACAATCAAGATCAACCATCATAAACAGCTTTGAAATAAACCAAGGCAATCTCACAAAATGAACTGTAGTGAAGAAATCTTAAATGCACATTACTAAGTAAAAAAAAAAAAAAGCCAAATTCAAGAAGGTAACTACTGAATAATTCCAGCTATACGACATTTGGGGGAAAAGCAAAACTAAGGATATGTTAGTGGTTGTTGTTGGAAACCACTGCCCTGTTTGAACTCTGAGGGAACCATACTTGGCATCAGCACGGGCCAACAGCCCCTGTGATAGCAACACCAGATGGGCATGTGCAGGCTCGGAAACGCGGGTCCCTTACACTTAGTCACACTGTTCTGTGAACATCTCTATAGCTTGAAAAATAGCCACATTTTGCTGCCAATAGTTTCCTAAGCACCCTGCAGGGAAATTCCTTTGATCTGCCTTCATTTTGTTCCTGAATGTCTGCTTATCCTTGCTAATAAAAACTTTCAGTTTTTATTATTATATTTATCATGCTAATTAAAAACTGCCTTTGTCCTGTAAGACAGTGTGTCTCCTGGACCCAACCCCCACCACACAGGACAGCAGGCTGTCAGCTACTTGATGGGGAAGAAGAGATGAATAAGGAAAATGGGGGATTTTTAAAGGCCATGAAACTCTTCTAAATGATACCATAAAAGATATCATTACACACGTCCCAAAACCATGTACGACAATAAAAGCAAACCCTTACATGAGTGACAAAGTGAACAGAAGTTCATCCATCTTAGCAAATGTTCTACTCTGGTGGGGTGTGTTGCTAACAGGTGAGCCACACATGACAGGACAGTTGGACTTTTGCTGAACGTGGCTCTGAACCTAAAACTGTACTCTGAAAGGGAGAGGGAAGGCTTTCTTTGGTTGTAGGGAGTTGTTTTGTTTTTTCCCACTTCATTTTTAATTAACCTTTCAAATTTTTGACAAGTTCATACAGTAATGCAATGTATTGTGGTCACCGTCATCTCCCCACCACCCTTTCTTACCATCTCCCAATCATGCTGATGTCTTTCTTCTTCCCAACTGTCCCTTTCCTGCTCTCATGTCTTTATTCTATGCAGTGCTTATTCAAGTAGCTGTCACTGCTGTGCTCATGATTGCTGTGGACCTGCCATGTCCACAAGGCAGCACTCCCCAGCATTAACGAGAGCTCACAACCCCCGCCCCCGTGTTCCCTTGGGCTTGGAGGGGACGATATACATGCCCCATTTAGGGCTGAGGGTTTTTATTTGGGTTTGATTTTTTATTTTGTTTGTTTGTTTTTACTCTTTTTTGAGACGAGGTCTCCCTGTAGCCCCAGCTAGCTTAGAAATCTCCACCTGCCTCTGCCTCCTGAGAGCTGAGATTAAAGGCATGTGCCACCACACCCAGCTGGTTTTTGTTTTTTTGAGCTTGCTCCCAAGGAGGTTGGCCAGCGGTCCAGGGCAAAATGCCAGTTGCTTCAGGCTAATGAGAGAATTCAAGAAGAAACAACCTGTCTAAAAGTAAGTTCCACAGGAAGGTTCTTTTCTTTTTTAATTTGAAATATGAATAATGTTTAATAGTACATATAGACAATATCATTTTTGACAGTGATATACCACCTCATATTTAACTTCAACATTTTTTAGAGTAATATTTAGTAGGCAGAAAAACCCGACAGCATCATAATGGACTTTATAAGAGTGATTTGAAGAGAGAGGGAAAGTTCTGGTTTCTCAGCGGCACTGACTCTTAAAGCTGTCGTTCATCTTCCCGTCGTCATATAAGAGGACTCTGCGGTGACTTTCTCATTTTACACCAGTTATGGTAAGCAGTACTCCGCTCTGCGTGTGTGGATTCTGCATCACTGAAAGATGTCTGTGTCAATCATCAGGAGTGTTCAAAGGTTCGCTCCAGCATTTATCTTACACAACTACCCAGAGTGCTTCAGTTCTTCCCTCCATTTCTTAACATTCATTTCTGTGTCCATTCTCCTTTACCCACCTCATTCAGCCTTTCATGTTTTCTACTCTAAAAATTGTTCTATCAACATCCACTAAAGCTTGGTCAGCCAATCGAGCGTCACTCCCTTGAAGAAGATTGGCTCTCCCTCACCCAGCAGTGATCAGCTGCCAATAGTTCTCAGCCAAGGTTGGGGCCTCCTGCCCATTTCCCCAGCTCGGTGCTGGGTTCTGTCTGGTTTAGTTTGCCTGGGTCTTGTGTATGTTGTCACCATTGCTCTAAGTTCATATGAGTATGTTTCCAGAAGCCTGGAGGACTCTGTTTCCTTATGATCATGCACCACCCCTGGCTCTTACAATCTTTCCACCTCCTCTTCTGCAGTGGGCCCTGAGCCATAGTGAGTGAGGTTTAATATTAGTCCTATCCAGGGACACACATTCTTCAGTCTCTTATTCTCTACATTTTGGCCAGTTGTTGCTTTCTGTGTTCATCACCCTCTGTTGCATGAGGAAGTCTCACTCATGAGAGTTGAAAGATGCATTAGTGTTCTCTCTACCCCTGTTCTGCTATATTCTGTGAGCCTTAGGTGTAGAGGTTCCATTGTAGATGTGTCACTTAGGGCTGTGCAACTCACATCTCTGTGTGTGATCAATTGTACAATATTGTAGTAGTCTCCATCTGTTACAAAAAGAAGCTTCTTTGATAAGTGGTGAGCGGTATACTTGTCTGTAACTGTAAGGATACATGTTTAGCATACAGCAAGAAATCACCTTTGTCTAGGGATATGACAGGTATAGGGTTTTCTCTAGGATCTATGATCTCTCCAGCCATGTGTATTTGGCTACGTTTACAGTGCCACACATGAATTCCCTCTCACTGAGCGGGCTTTAAAATCCAATTAGGTAGCTGTTGATTTCCCCCAAGATACACAGGAAGTTTCAGGCAGTCAGTAGTGTTAAGCCATGTGGAGGCACAATGACATTTCAGGCTGACAGTTCATCAAGAGAAGGGCCCTGAGGGCTGCTAGAGGATGTGGAAACCAGATCTCAGCCTGTGAGAAGAGCAGCAGTGAAAGACTTGGATTTCCATGGTTCTGGTCATGGTGTCAGTCCCAGAAGACAACTGGAGTTCCAAACAAGAAACCTAAACAGATAATCACTGAAATACGGAGCAGAAGGGAGTACAGTATGTCCTAGGTAGAATGTCCTGAATTGTGTGTTTAATGATTTGCAGCAAACTCATGGGCTAAACATGGACTCTGTACTAGGTAGGGTGCTAGGTACTAGAGGCCAAAGGACATGCTCCAGCCTCAGGGAGCCCTTAACCCAGTGGGCTCACTCAGCATGGCTACTCATCTGCCTCCACACACTGCCACATTCCAGGAAGAGGGGAGATGAGCATGTTTGTCACACTGGAAGTTTCCTCTTCTTGTAGAGTCTTGTTTCTAACTCCTTCTATCCTTCCTCCTGCCCTCCTTCCTTTCCAGTGTTCTAGATCTCCTGGCCCATTACATTACACAGCTCACATTTTATTGCAACACAAGTATATGTCTGCTTTCAATAATGTTTTTTGACCTGGCTGTCCTAGAGACCTTGGTCATCTGGGTGACACTGATCTGGAACTAATCTGACTTGGATATCACTGACGAAACTTTACACGTTTACACTTCCCTGTATGGTCTTTTGGATTATTACAGTATGCCAGCTCAGAAAAGTTTATGTTATAGCTTACAGACCTCTACTTCAGAAAAATCAGGAGTGTTTATGAATCCATGATCATATGCAATGAAAAGAGCAAAGGATAGTCAGTCAGGTATGGTGGACTCACCTGAGAGGCGGGGGAAAGAGGATCATGAGTTTGAAGCCAACCTGGGCTACATAGTAAGATACTGATACGATCTCATAAATCCAAAAACAGAGAGAGAGACAGAGAGAGAGAGAAAGAGAGAAAGGTAGGTTCAGGAAAGGGGGAAGAAGAAGAGGAAGGGGGAAAAAGATCCAGCTTTAAAGCATTTGTTTCTGAAGCTATTTTCATAGAAATATCCCATACTTCCATAGTATTAACTTGCTTCCCAGCTAGGAAAGTTCTGTATACCACAGTAACTTCTACCTTTGACAGCTAGCAGGGGAGTATAACTCTCTCCATTTCTTTGAGACTGAAGAAGACACACTCATTGCCATGCAAACCAGCTTTCCCCACCCTGTGCCAGAAACAGTCAGGTGCTGGGGAGACATGCATGAATATAAGCAGAACTTTGTCCTGAGGATCTCTCAATTAAACTGGAGCTGCAGCTCAGTACAGCAGACTTAGATTGTTCCCCACAGAGTAATGAGCACGTCCTCTAGTTACCTCTCTATCCTTTAATGCTCTAAAAGAGAAAGGTCTTATTTTTTCATAAGCATCACGGTGAAAAATGTATCTGATTTGGTAATAAGCTTAACTCATTGCCTTAAAAACACTCGTATCATAAGTTTACTTTTCCACAACTACAATGCTATCTCCACCAAAAAGTTTATATTTGAGTGTGTGTGTGTGTGTGTGTGTGTGTGTGTGTGTGTGTGTGTCTGCATATGAGAATGTGCATGTGAGTGCTAGTGTTCTCAGAGGCTAGAGGTGTTGAATCCCCTGGAACTGGAGTTATAGGCAGTTGTGAGTCACCCAATGTGGGTTCTAGGAAACACTCGGGTCCTCAGCAAGAGCAGGAAGTGCTTCTAACCACTGAACCCTTTCTCCAGTCCCAACTACATTTTTTAATTAAAAACAAACAAACAAACAAACAAAAAAAAAAACAAAAAAACCTCTATGTTGGCCATGACAGCTGATGCCTGTAATTCCAGCATTTGGGAGGTTGAGGCAGGAGGATCACCTGGTGACATGAGGCCAGCACGGACTACATAGTGAGTACCAGCATAAACTGGACTACAGAGTGAGACCCTGTCTCAAAAATATCAAACATGGGGAACTGGTGAGATGGCTCAGTGGTTAAGAGCACTGGCTGCTCTTGCAGAGGACCAGGTTCTGTTCCCAGCACCCATGTGGCAGCTAACAACCATCATAACTCCAGTTCTGGGGATCTGATGCTCTGTTCAGGCCTTCACAGGCACTGTACGATATGGGTGCACTTAGATACATTCAGGCGAAATACTTGTATACATAAAATAAAAATAAATAAATAAAAATAGTTAGCTTTCTATTACTGTGATAAAAACACTGACCAAAACTAACTTGGGGAGGAAAGGGTTTATTTGGTTTATAACTTACAGTTCATTATCAAGGGAAGCCAAGACAGGAGCTCAGGGCAGGAGCCTGGAGCATAAACCATGTTGGTTTTGAGAAGTTTCATAACCATACTTATATAAAGTGTGTTTTTACACAGCATTTTTGAAATAACTTTTTTTTTTGTCTTTTTGAGACAGGATCTCCCTGTAGCCCCAGCTGTCCTGGAACTCACTATGTAGACCAGGCTGGTCTTGAACTCACAGAGATCCACCTGCCTCCGCCTCCCAAGTGCTGGGATTAAAGGCGTGCACCACCACGCACGGCTTGAAATAACTTTTTTAAAGTGAAAAGTTTGTTTGGTCATGAGAGAAAGTCTGGAAGAGCTGGTAAAGATCTAGGCTGTGGCTTCCAGCGAGAATTTTAGCAGGTGTCTGGGCAGCTGTACCATCACTGAATACTGAACCTTAAGCACCAACAGCCCTATACCTCCAAAGGATACTGTTAACTGAGTTTTCTCAGACAGAACCACTCAGTCTTTGAGGTGACTCCAGCCTCCTTGTAGAGAAATGAGGAAGAAAAACTTGCAGGTAGATGTCATTATAAAGCACCAGCTGAACCAGAGAGATGGGTCAGCAATTAAGAGCACTTGCTTCCCAATCATGAGGACCAGAGTTTAGGTCCCAGCACCCACATATCAGGCCAGGTGTCCTGAACACACCTGTAATCCCTTTGGGGGTGGGAAGGGGCAGAAATAGGATGATTGCTTGAGCTCGAAGGCTTGCAGTCTAGCCAAGGAGATGAGTCTCAACTAGGTTCAAGAGACCCTGACTCAAAGGAATAGTTGGAGAGCAGTAGAGGAGGAAACCTCAGGCCCTTTTCTGGATTCCATGCACATGCACAGATACATGCACTCCCACACACATGCACACACACACAGGTGCACATAAATATACACATATGCACATTATTATTATTATTATGATGATGATGATGTCTTTTTGACACAGGGTCTCCCTGTAGTCTCAGCTGTCCTGGAACTCACTATGTAGACCAGGCTGGCCTCAAATTCACAGAGATCTGCCTGCCTCTGCCTCCTGAGTGCTGGGATTAAAGGCATGCACCACCACACTTGGCCTAGACAACAGCTGGGGCTGGAGAGATGATTCAGCAGTTAAAAGTACTGGCTGCTCTTGCAGAGGACCCAGGTTGGGTTCCCAGCACCCACATGGCAGCTAACAATCATCTGTAACTCCAGTTCCAGGGGATCTGATGCCCTCTTCTGACCTGTGAGGGCATTGCACCATACTTACATGCAGGCAATATACTCATAAAATAAAATAAAAATAATAAAATATTTTAAAAGCATTAACTGACCAATAGCAATGGCCTGGCACTAAGACACTGATTATCCCTGTTAAACTGATGTATATCTGTACTGTCCTACATTAGCTTTTTCTCTGTTTAACTTATTAATAAAAATAAATACAAATTTTACATTAATTATAAACACATAAATATTTTCTCTCAGTATTACCTGCACTTTGAAATACTGAGCTTTAGAGTTCTTTTTAAAATTTATTTAATTGATTATTTTTTTTATGTGTATGAGTATTTTGCCTACATGTATGTAGTGTATCACATGTATGCAATACCTGTAGAGGCCAGAAGAGGATGTTGGATCCCCTAGAACGGGAGTTACAGATGGTTGTTGGCCGCCATGAAGGTGCTCGGAACTGAACCCCGGCCCTCTGAAAGATCAGTCAGTGCTCTTAACTGCTGAGCCATCTCTCCAGTCTAACTTTAGAGTTCTTAACCTTGGGTTATTCAAAATAAAATACATGTTCATTCTTGTAGTTCTTGGCCAGAATAATTTTCTGAATCCTTGAAATCCATGAGAGAGATGCCTAGCAACCCATTCTTAGTCACTGAGGTCAGTCCCACTGAGTGTCACTCTGAAAGGATTTTCCCAGCCTTATGCTCCTCTCTTGGTCTTGGACAACCAACTTTGACACTATTAACCATGTTTAATTTACTTCAGTAGCACAAAAATACATTAAGTACAGCATCTAATTTGTTCCCCAACCTTATTAACAAGATCTATTATCTTGAAATGCAACAAAATCCTTATTTTAAAGCATCTTTTACCCTCTCTTTCTATACTATGGAAGGATTACATTACAAACTCTGTCACATGACATGAGCCTAAGCATCAGAGCATCAGAATCTGTTCTGAGCTGTGGTAGAGGGCTTGTCTTGGGCCCTGGGTTCAATCCCTAGTGCCCCCCCACAAAGGGATGACTTATTAATTAAGCGAATACTGACACTGCTCCTAATTACAGAGAACAAAGAATGCATCTCACTTGAATTTCAGAGGTCAGCCTAAGAGATACTGAGATTCCAAAACCAAGTGCTTAAAAGACACAACACAAAACCAATCCTGAAAGAAGAAACGTTCTTTGGCAAGAGGTAGGTATTTGTTTAGAAACAGACTGAGATCACAGAGTCCCAGCAGAAACAGAAACAGCACAACAACACAGCCTTGTGAGAAATGTCTAAAAATGCAATAAAAAGTCAATATGAAACTTCTAAAGTAGAAAAAGTAGGCCACTAATAAATACAAAAGAATAGTCCATGGTGTTCTAATGTCCCTCAGACGCCCAGAAACAAAGATTATCTACTTAACTTTTTATTCCTGTGTGAAGACAATAGAAAGTCATTCTTAGATCACTAAAATTTGTTTATAGGAATCAAAGGGCAGGAGACATAGCTCGGCTGGTAGAGTGCTTGCCCAACATGCATAAAGCTCTGGGGTCAATCTCCAGTGCCACATAAAACTGGCTGATTTGGTCCACATTTATAATCCCAGTATTCTTGGGGTGGCACCAGGAGGATCAGAAGTTCATGGTCATCCTCAGCTACCCTCAGCTACATAGTGACCTCAAGGCCGGCCTGAGATACTCCATCAAAGAGAGAGGATAGGAGGTAGGGGTGACAGATAGCTCCCAAACTGGTTCAAGTTGTATATCTTAATTAAGAAGAGGCAGTCCTTCCTTTGTTACAACTGTCAGGTATCTGGGGAAAGCCCACTTTCTTCACCAAAATAACCAGGGACACCAGGGGGGAAATTTAAAAAATGTTGCTTTTTGGCACCAAAGATTAGGACTCCCATGTGGGCTGCATAACAAACCTTTTAGCAAGTCTGGGAAAGATAGACAAACATGTGACTAAAAGTAATGCAGGTCATCACTAAATAACTATTTGGCTTATCAAGGAAAATCAAGGTCACAGAGGAGCATGATTGGGGAAATTAGGCAAACTAACACACCCCACTATCACAGTTCAGAAGAGCTTCCCTAATTTTTGTTGCTATTGCTCCAGTAAAATCACCTACTTGTGGAAGAAACCAGAAGACTAAACAGGAAGTGGCTATGGGATGTTGATGCAAAAGCACAACTCTCACTTCTAAGGGGATAAGAGATAGTTTATTCTGGAGCCATATATGATTGACCATGGCCTGGGAACACAGATTCAGGTTTCCCAAAATTCCATGTTCCAGTGTAGTAACAGTTTTATGAAGTTTTTATAGTAACAGAACAAAGAAAAGTCATAAATCGAGAAAGTTTTCAAATACTTTGGTGGAAACATTAGGTAGGCAGATACATCGAAAGAGAAATCTCAGCTATAGGCCTCAGATGCTGATGGCACTCAGCCTTTTGGTTGGTGGAAGCTGGTGGTTTGCTAAATTAATACATTTCAAAAGGTTTTTGTCTGTTAGTCACAGGATATTAAGTCAGTAGGCAAGGAGTAGTTACTAGGGGGCCAAGCATGGCCCAAGGTAAAAGAATCTGGACCTGCAACATTCCAAACCCTCCACAATCACTGAAGTCCTAATCAGTTGATAAGCCTTTGCAGAGGGCTCAGTTTTAAGAGGGCAGGGTTTTTTTGTTTGTTTGTTTTGTTTGTTTTTTTGTTTTTTTTCTGGGAACTCATTTACAGGGGCTTACGTCAGAGCGAAAAGAAGTAAGCAGGCTGCTCCATTAGAGAGGGGTTGCGGGCTCTAAAATCACAACGGAAGCGGAAGCTGCAGCTTAGGGGCCACACTCTGAAGGTGGAGTATCATAGGCTACGATGCAATGCATTTAGATGATACTGTGTTCCAACAGGAAGAAATGAATCCAGCAACCAGAGTTAAAACAGACCCGACCCCACTTATCGACTGCTCTCTCTGTGACGACAAGCCCTTCTTAAGGGAACTGTGGACAGTGGATTCCAGGAAAAAGTGAGCTCTTTTCCGGTGCCCTACATTGTGAAGCTCCTCACAGAAGGCGGTGCCCTGTAATTGCTTTCGTTTGCTTTTGCAGCTATGATGCTGCGAATCACAAGTTCAACACTAAAAAGTCCGAGCACATGATGGATGTGACAGGCTCAAATATGTTCTTTCAAAAGTAGACAATATTTATGCTGGACATATTTTTTATTTATTCACCCAGTAGGCCCCTGCTGATAAGCAGGTAACTGCTACCTGTGTTAAGGAACCAAGAGCATGTTCCGGACTCCTGGCGAGCGGGAGTCAGGTGGCGGGGCGCCACCTTCTGGCCAATGCAAGAACTCGAGCGAGATGGAGCTTCCCCTTTTCCGGTGTAGCCCTCGTTCCCACGCTGTGCCGGGGGCTGCAGGATCTGTACCCCTACAGGAAGTGCTCCCCGGATCTCGGTGCTCGCCTCTAATCCCCTCCGCAAAAGTCTGCTGGGTACCAGAGAGCAGAAAGTAGGGCAGAAAGGTTCTGAGGGCGGGACACTTAGGTCTGCCCAGACCAGAGCCAGAGGGAGAGCTGCTCCTGAGCAGAGCCGACCAACTCTCACCATCCTGCACCCAAAACCGGGCTGTGGCGGCGGCAGCTAGGAGGGGAAGAGGCTCGGAGAGGCAGCAGTAACTTTTGGGGTGTGAGTCACTACACATCCCATGTCAGATTTAGAAGGAGCCTCGCCATCCAGGCCAGCAGGTGCCCATTTCTCACAACCTGCACAGGCCAGGTGGACAATGCGAGGATCGGGTTCCTGTTCTAGCAAAACAGTCAGTAGCAGTGCATCTTGAGTACCGCGGTGGCTCATACGTGGAAGGCCTGTGGGTCTGGAGTACTGGTGCAGTCCTACAGAAATCTGCTATGGTGGCCAGACTCTCGTGATGACGGTGTATCTGCTTGGGTTTGCCCCCATGGACCAGCCTCGGGCATCTCATCATGACATTACCATATTGGCAGTGTCCTCCACAGGCCCATGGCCTGGGGTCATCTATAAGCCAGTGTGGGGAAGGGTGGGCCTGAAATGATGAACGGTGGGAAGGAGGAAGAGGAGGGTCCATACCTGATCCAAGTCCCCTGTGAAAGCAGGTGGCAAAGATAAGATCAGTGAACAAGCCAGGCTCTCTCCCTAATCTGTTTCTAAGCACTCTTGTCCAAACAGGGCCAGCCATCTTCCCTGTTAGGCCCTAATCTTCACATGTACTCATGACAGTGACTGTTCTCACAGCCTCCTTCCACCCCATACCCCCAGTCATTTTAGGTAAGTTGTTATAAGAAAGCTTATGACATAGGAGGCTATCTCCAAACCCCAAAGTGATTCTTGATCTTTACCAGGCAGAACAGTTGGCTAAAAAGCTTCCACCATTAAACCATTTGCATCCATCAGCCCATCTGCTCCTCCCTGTAAGCTCTTTCTGCAACATCCTAACCAAAGGGAGCTATCAGATTGTATGCCTGCATGTTAGGCAAGATTCCCGATTCCCTGAATACATATATGTTTTAAAATTTCTATTACATTTTACACTTATTTATGTATTTGCTCACATGCAATCGCAGGGTCACCATTCTCAGAGAGCATTTGTGGAGGTCTAAGAACAGCCATGGAGGTCCAAGGACAGCTGTGGAGGTCCAAGGACAGCTGTGAAGGTCCAAGGGCAGCTGTGGAGATCCAAGGACAGCTGTGAAGGTCCAAGGACAGCTGTGAAGGTCCAAGGGCAGCTGTGGAGGTCCAAGGACAAGGGCAGCTGTGGCAGTCAGATCTCTTCTCCCAGCATGCCAGTCTTGGAGCTGACTGAACTCAGGATATTTGGCTTGGCAGCAAGTGCCCTTACCTACTGAGCCATCTTGTGGGTCCCAAATGTTTTTTAAAATATGACTATTTGAAGCCTAAGCATTTGTTTTCCCACATGTTCTCTGCCCTGGAATAAGGGCAGCCAGATCTTCTGTGTGTAGGTCCCATCACCCGGAGACCTATCCCATTTTGGGGGCTCAGGATTTCTGGGTGACTCCCTGTGAGCTTCCTGTCTCTGGGTCTAATAGTCTGGCTGCTTTTTTTTTTTTTTTAATAACTGGGAGTCCAAGAAAAGGGTTTTCTATGGACTAGATGGAATCTATAGAAATAGATAGGTCCTTCTCAGCAATGGACATTCTTAGAGAAAAGTGGGAATTCCATTGCCCGCTCTCCTTCCTCTAATCCCGTAACACTGCGGTCATTTTCCCCCTCTGACTTCTGGGTGAAGGCCATTAAACTTCAATTACCAAGGAGGACTAATTTAAGGTTACTATTTCATACCTAAAGTGTTTACCCCCACCACACAGTTATGCATATGACAGCAGTGTAATATGCAGAACCTGGGCTTTAATGCTTATTTGTCATGAGCTTGCTTCCAGAGCTTGACAAATTCCTTCACCTCTAAAATGAGGGTGTGTAGGCTACTACTCTCTTTCAACCCTGATGTCCTCTGTTTTGTAGCCCCTAATTATTCATTCATTGTTTGCCTGAGTCTGTGTGCAATTCTGCCTGTGTATATTGGTTTATAGATGTCCTGGTAAAACAAAATATTTAGTTTACTTATTGGGTCTTTATCTGATAATTGTAAATCCAATCAAGTCTATTTTTTTGTTTTTGTTTTTGTTTTTTACTTTGATTTTGGGTTTGTTTGTGAGACAAGGTCTTGCTGTATAACCTAGACTGGCTTCAAACTTGAGATTCTCCTGCCTCAAGCCTCCTTATGATAGGATTACAAATCATGCCCAGCTTCTACTTTTTCATAAATTTAAGTTTAAAAATTGTCTTTATGCAGAGCCGGGTGTGGTGGTACATGCCTTTGATCCCAGCACTCAGGAGGTAGAGGCAGGTGGATCTCTATGAGTTTGAGGCTAGTCTGGTCTTAATACCAAGTTCCAGGCAAGCTGGAGCTACAGGGAGACCTTGTCTCAAAAAGACCAAAAAAATAAATTGTCTTTATACAAAAATTGCATTTTTTAAGTTCATTCTTACAGCAAAGTTTGCCTGGGACTCCAGTCTCTATTCATTAAGACAAGGAAAGAAGTTTGTACATATGTGTTCCCAGAACACTGAAATCAGCTAAGGTAGGGAATCCACTAAATTGTAGGGGCTGCAACTATAAGCACACAATGAGTACACGTCATAGCTCTAGTCTTGAAGTTCTCCTGCACAGATTGGCCTCTCATACTTTTTGTCTAGTTAGACAAGAGAGCAAAAGCTAAGTCCATGGCAAGAAACGGAATTGATATCTACTAACTAGATTTCAACATCTTTTCATTTCGTTCAAAATTGGCCCTAAATCAAGAAGAGAAGAATTGCCTCTTCATAAACTTTCCTGTGCTCAGTTATTCTGATTTAATTCACATAAGCTTTTAGTAAGTAGGTGATATTATGGTCACTTCTGCAGATTTCACAGTTTCTTATGTTTGTAGCCTTGTACAGGGATGGAAATTCCTCATGACACTGTTATCACAAAAGACAGGGTCTTCTGCAAGAACAGCCAGTGTTCTTAATCGCTGAGCCATCACTCTAGCTGTTTTATTTTTATGTTTAGGTTTGATGAAGAATGGGCAGCCAGGTGCAGAGAGGCTAATCTAATGATAACCTTAGATTGGCTTTGCTTGTCTCATCCCCTCCTCCTCTAGATTAAGGGTCATCAAAGAAGAAGGGAAGAAAAAGTGATCTTTTTGCATTTTATGGATTGCTTTGAGGGAAAGGAATTCTAGTTTTTATGACCCACCTTGGAGAAGCAGAACTCTGGAGTCTATAACTTGTTTCAGGAAACAAAGAGGCATAGGAGACAGAGGGCAAGAGAGACTCAAACCTTGCTTCCAAGACCCTTGTAATGCTCATTTCAAAGTACCCAGCACATGAAGACACCAGGCTTGTGGTATTTATTGTAAACCCAAGCACTTGTATAGATGACCATTCAGCAGGCGATATCCAGCCTGTGGTATACTGGATTTGATCAAGTACTGTGTATAGGGTTTTATCACTACTACTGCTACTACTAAGTAGCAGAGGTCTGGTTCAGACCAGTGTCTTGACTCTTAGCTTTATGAAGATGTGTAACAGACAGCAGGACAAGGAAAGCTCTAGAGATTGATTCTCTGTGGAAAAAAAAAAAGTTGTCCTTATTTTGAGGGGAAAGTTCTCTTTGCAGTGTGAGGGAATAGCCTAATGCTCAAAAGACAAGCAGAGGAAAAAGCACATTACCTAAAATAATGAGTAGCTGTAACTAGTGGCAGTTACTAAAAATATACCTTAGCCAATAATGACGAGGAGATTTGGTTTAAGAAAAAAGTGTTTTCTTACCTGGAAATGTGTTCTAATAAATTGAACACAACAGACTAGTTCTACAGAAAGATGGAGATTCATCGTGGTGGGAGAAATAAAAAGTCCACAGGGCAATTTCACAGACTATATCCAGTGTTATTCAAAAGAGAGAAACCCTGGGCTGGGGATGTGTTAACAGCTGTTTGTCTAGTCCTAGGCTTGGTTTCCAGTACCACATAAAAGTAAGCATGACACCACATGCCTCTAATCCTAGTACTTGGGAGGTGGAGACTGGAGGATCAGAAGTTCAAGATCACTCTTGGCTACAAAGCAAGCTGGAGCCCAGACTCAGACTGTCATGAGACGAGAAAGTATCTGATAGACTTTATTTTCTAAACATTTGGCATTGAAATGGCAAAACTAACTCCATTTTGCTCTAGCTGATTTCTGCTTTACCCTGTGTTTTTGCCCAGCTGATCCCACTGCCGCCAGCCAGGCAGAACGTCTCATGCAGGCAGTTCCACGGAGTACATTTTTTCTACAGTGCTGGGAAACTTGCAAATATCCAGGTACCATGTCCAGGCAGCACATCCTCCCACCCAGCTAGACCTGTATCTCCATAGAGCCCATTGTTTCTACTTGGAGAAACTTGTTTTTTCCTAACCAAAAATTTATTTACTGAACACTCCTTGTTAACTGACCTGACCCTGTTCTGGTGTAACTATGGTGATCTGATGTAACTGTGGTTATTGACTTTGTCCCTGGCATGATGTAATTGTGACCATGGGTTAATCAAGGAGTCTTGATTTGACCATCACTATGTGGCATTCCTCTGTGCCTCTCATTGCTATTACAGCATGATCTACAGAAAACCTTAGTAGGGCATTGATGAGACAGCTCTTGAGACTACTTGATCTCTTTAATCAAATCTCTCAACCATTATGTTACCAGAGGAGGTATACAATACCCAAGTTCTTTGTGTTTCAGACAATGAATTGAGCAAGATACATGTTACTATGCCATCTAGGTTCCTTTTTTTTTTTTTCATTAATAAGAAATTTTAAAAAATTTACTCAAGCCTCTGCTTCCCTGGGCCAGCAGGACCCGCAGGACTCTCTCCTGGGTAAGTCTATCCTGCCCTCCTTGCCTTGACTCCTCCAGCCGCACTCACCCTCCCATCTCCCCTGTGTCTCTCCTCCTAGCTTGGGTCCTGTCCCATTCCTTGTCTTGGCGCCCCAGACTCCTGGGGAACCACCACTGCTTCCTGATCCTGTGCATCCAGAGCAACTCAGTTCCTTCTCAGGTCCCCAGGTGCCCTGCTTCTGGGCTTGGCCCTGCCCTCACCTCCCTCTGCCTCCCTGGGTCTGCACAACCCACCAGCCTCTTTCCTGGATGCCTGGCTGACCTTTCCTCTTCCTGGTCCTTTCCATCCAGACCAACCCAGCTCCTCAGTGCTGTCCTCAGGGGCCCTTGGGGCTGCCTCCCACCTCCAGCTTCCTTTGCATTTCTGGGTGGCATGGCCACCCTGCCCTAGACCAGCATCTTTCCTGGGCCGGCTCCCAGGCCAGTCCAACCCCCAAATTCCTGAGGCCAAAATCTTTACTGGAGGGATCCAGACCTTAGAAATAAGCCTGAAAGCATCTGATCCTCATCTGACTTGGGCCTCTGTGGGAACTCCTGAAGACAAAAGCAATCTGGACACTCCAATATAAATTCAAAAAAGAGAACTAGAAGCTTAGATGAACCAGTCTTTCATGCCCAAAAAGTAAACCACAAAGACACATAAAGTTCACAAAAAGATATTCACCTAAACTTGAAGGCCTGAGTCTCACACAAGAATCAGAAACTACAAAACTACAAAAGAAATT
>NW_008337421.1:460519-461497 GCF_000622305.1 Nannospalax galili | reverse complement strand
CCAGTTTTAAATGACCACAGATGCCAACCCAGATTACTATACCCAGCCAAAATGTCTATTATAGTCGAAGGGGAAAGAAAAATCTTCCATGACATAAATATGCTGAAGGAATTCATGTCCACAAAACCAGCCCTTCAGAGAGTTCTGGAAGCAATACAAAGAGCTGAAGAAAGGAATGACTATAGCCAAGGGGGTGCAGAAAGAAATTCAATAAAGGTATAATTGTGGAAGAGTACAGCTACATCATGAATGTAAATAGAAATAAAAATGACAGGACTCAATACTCATCTTTCATTAATAACTAAAAATATTAATGGACTGAACTCCCAGGTCAAAAGGCACAGATCAGGTGAATGGGTTAAGGAACAAAACCCATCTTTTTGTTGTCTACAAGAAACTCACCTCACTTTCAAGGACAGACACTATCTTAAAGTGAAAGGATGGAAAAAAAATATACCAAACAAATGGTACTAAGAAAAAAGCAGGTGTAGCAATTCTAATTCTATCAATTCTATCTGACAAAATAGACTTTAAACTAAAACTAATTGGAGAGATAAAGAGGGCCACTTCATTCTGATCAAAGGAACAATAAATCAAGAAGATATTACAATCATGAACATATATTCACCAAACTCCCATGCACCCAACTTCATAAAAACAATATTACAGGACTTTAAGACCAGATTAATCCCAACTCATTAATAGCAGGGGACTTCAATACCCCACTGTCTCCATTAGATAGGTCAACATGGCAGAGAGTTAACAGAGAGACATCTGAATTAAACAATACTATATATCAAATGGACTTAACAGACATCTACCGAGTATTCCACCCAAGCACCAAAGGACATACTTTTTACTCAGTACCCCATGGAACCTTCTCCAAAAATTGACCATATACTAGGGCACAAAAAACCTCAACAAATACAAAAAGATTGAAATAATTCCATGCATTCTATCAGACCACAATGCAATAAA
>NW_008337421.1:458884-459862 GCF_000622305.1 Nannospalax galili | reverse complement strand
GGATATCAAAAGGCATGGGAACGACCAAAACTAAACCAAGAAGAGATTAACATCTTAAACAGACCCATAAGACAAAAAGAAATTGAAACAGTAAAACAAAACCTCCCAACTATAAAAAGCCCAGGAGTAGATGGATTTACAGCAGTATTCTATCAGACATTTAAAGAAGATCTACATCTAATACTACTTCATTTATTTAAAATGATGGAAATGGAGGGAGAACTTCCAAATTCCTTCTATGAAGCCAGCATCACTCTCATACCAAAGCCTGGTAAAGATACAACCAAAAAAGAAAACTATAGACCCATATCCTTAATGAACATAGATGCAAAAATTCTCAACAAGATACTTGCAAACCGCATACAGACACACATCAAAAAGATCATCCACCATGATCAAGTCGGCTTTATCCCAGAGCTGCAGGGATGGTTCATTATACATAAGTCAATAAACATCATAAATCATATAAATAGGCTCAAAGACAAGAACCACATGGTCATCTCAATAGATGCAGAAAAGGCCTTTGACAAAATTCAACATGCATTTATGTTCAAAGTCCTAGAGGGAATTGGACTGGAGGGAACATACCTTAACATAATTAAAGCCATATATAACAAACCCACAGCCAACATCATTCTAAATGGAGAAAAACTAGAAGCATTCCCATTGAAATCAGGAACCAGACAAGGCTGTCCATTATCTCTACTTCTCTTTAACATAGTGCTTGAAACACTTGCAAGAGCAATAAGACAAGAGCAGGAAACTAAAAGAGTAATAATTGGAAAAAAAGAGATCAAATTATCCCTTTTTTCAGATGATATGATGTTATATCTAAGTGACACCAAAATTCCACCAGAAAACTCCTAGAAATTATTAACACGTTCAGTAAAGTGGTAGGTTACAAAATTAATCTACAAAAGTCTGTAGCCTTTCTATATACCATTAACAAACAATCAGAGAAAGAGTACATGGAAAACT
>NW_008337421.1:458026-458860 GCF_000622305.1 Nannospalax galili | reverse complement strand
AAAAATATCTTGGAATAAACCTGACCAAAGACATTAAAGAGCTCTACAAGGAAAATTTTAACTCTTTAAAGAAATTGAGGAAGACATCAGAAGATGGAAGGACCTCCCATGCTCATGGATTGGAAGAATTAATATTGTGAAAATGACCATCATACAAAAAGTCATATATAGATTCAATGCAATGCCAATCAAAATCCCCATGACATTTTTCACAGATTTGGAAAAAAGTATCCTAAGATTCATATGGAAGCATAAAAGACCTCGGATAGCTAAAACAACCCTGAGCACTAAGAGCAAAGTTGGGGGATTACTATACCAGATTTTAAGCTGTATTACAGAGCTATAGTCATAAAAACAACATGATACTGACACAAAAATGACCTGTAGATCAATGGAACAAAATTGAAGACAAAAATATGAGTAAATATGATTTCAGCCACCTGATATTTGACAAAGGGGCCAAGAATATTCACTGGAGGAAAGACAGCATGTTCAGCAAATGGTGCTGGCAAAACTGGATCTCCACCTGTAGAAGAATGAAACTAAACCCCTATCTTTCACCCTGCACAAAAGTCAGTTCCAAATGGATCAAAGACCTCAATGTAAGGCCTGAAACTCTGAAACTGTTAGAAGAAAACATTGGGAAAAACCTACAAGATATAGGCGTAGGAAAGGATTTTCTAAACTGGACATCGATTGCCCAGGAAACAAGGGCAAGAATTAATAAATAGAACCTCATTAAACTAAAAAGCTTCTGTACATCAAAGGAGGCAACCAGGGAAGTGAACAGAAAACCCACAGAATGGGAGAAAGGCTTCACCAGCGACACATCCG
>NW_008337421.1:457212-457613 GCF_000622305.1 Nannospalax galili | reverse complement strand
TTGCAGAGACACTTGTACATCCATGTTTGTTGCTGCTCTTTTCACAATGGCTAAGAGATGGAAGCAACCTAAGTTTTCCTCAATTGACGTGTGGATAATGAAAATGTGGTTCATTTATATGATGGAGTTTTATTCAGCAATAAAAAAAGATGAAATCATGAAATTCGCAGGTAAATGGATGGAACTAGAAACTGTTATACTAAGTGAAGTAACACAGACTCAGAAAAAACATCGACATATGTTGTCCCTCATATGTGGATCCTAGAACAAACCCAGATAAGTGAGTATGTATCCAGACATAACTACAGCAACCAGGGTAATGGGAAGGAAACAGGGAGGTAAAGGAAAAGAAAGAACCTGAAAGAGAAGAACAATAGGAAACAGGCCTTAATAAGGGAGAT
>NW_008337421.1:442437-455951 GCF_000622305.1 Nannospalax galili | reverse complement strand
CTGATGACTTCATAGACATACACAGGCTCCAAGGATCCAAGTGCAACTGATTATGACTAGTAATAATCAGATAATACAGATTAGAGATGCATGCTCAAACATCTCAGTGTTAGCAAAAACAGTGAGTCTTTCTGCAAGGAACAATATATTCTAAAATGAAATGGAGATCTTTTTTAAAGGCTAAAAAACTCATTCAATTTTGTGTCTTACAGGGCTTATACTGAGTTCAACATTGTATAACTGTATGAACTCAGCTGTGAACCTAGAAACTTGCACCTACTTGTGAAAAAGATGTACTCTTGCTCTGGAGTGTGTTACTGAATATGTTAAATCTGTAGTGAAATGCTTCTTCTAATCATGTAGTTATTAAAAATTTTAAAAATGATTAAAAATAATAATAATTAGTAGATATGAAAAACAATACAATTGAAATCTACCTGATGACTTTATATACATGCTCAGATGCCAAGGAGCTCAGAAAGTAATTGACTGTGACTAGTAATAATCAGATATATAGAGATTAGAAATGCATGTGCAAACATCTTAATGTCAATTGCATTAAAAATGAATTTTTCTGTATGAAACTGTGTATTTTAATAATGAAATGGAGATCTTTTTTAAAGGTTAAAACCTCATTTAATGTTATGTCTTATAGGGTTTATACTGAGTACAATATTGTATAACTGTAATAATTCAACTGTAAACCTAAAAATGTATAGCCAATTTTGAAAGAGATGCATCTTAGCTCTGGAAATTGTTATTGAATATGTCAATGCTATTGCAATGAAATGCTTATTCTAAAAAAAATTCATTGCAAAAAAAATTTACTCAAAAGAAAGCTCAAGAATCATTTTATTAGTATTTGCGAGAAGAGTCGCAAAGTAGGCAAGCTGTAAATCTCTACAGTCACCAGGAGGGAGATGGAGAACTGTGAGAAAGTCAGGCCTTTTGAGTTAGTCAGCGATGTAGGTCTGTAAGCAGCTGTAGAAAATGGGGAGGGGGGTCCTCCGAGTAAAGTGAGAAAACTCAGAGTGTCAGGGAAAGAACGTTTAGTGTCAATGCAAAAGCATAACTCTCGCCTCAAAGGGGATAAGAGTATATTCTGGAGCCAAATATGAGTGACCATGGCCCAGGAACACAGATTCAGGTTACCCCAAATTCCATATTCCAATGTGGTAATAATTTCATGAAGTTTTTATCATAACAGAGCAAAGAAAAGTCATAAATCAAGACACTTTTCAAATACATTGGTGGAAACATCAGGCAGGTACAGCAAAAGAGAAATCTCAGCTATACGCGTCAGATGCTATCTGATGGCACTCAGCCTTTTGGTTGGTAGAAGCTGGTCATCTGCTAAGTTAATACATTGCAAAAGGTTTTTATCTGTTAGTCACAAGATGTTAGGTCAGAAACAGAAGTGGGCAAGGAATGGTTATTTATGGGTTAAACGTGGTCCAAGATACATTGTAAATAGGCTCTGGATCTGTAACATTTCAAACTCCACACAGTCATTGAAGAAATCAGTTTTGCAGGAAGTTCAGTCCATGGGTTTTCCTGGGAATTTTTCATTCACATTAGGATTTTGGTCAGTAGCCAAAGAGGGGACAGAAAAGGGGAAAGGAAAAGTTACTCTTTGGAGCTAGAACTCAGAAAAGCAGGCACACTTAGCAGTGAAGATCTGTAAGTAACTACACTGAAGGAGGGCCTTCTGGGACATAGACACACATTATCTCATTGAGAGGATGATTACTCCTCCCATCTCCTTAGCTTGCCTTGGGATGAATCAGTTTTCCTGGGTGGGGGTCTCTGCTCTAACTTAGAAAAGAAAGCAAGCAGCTGACACAAAGTTATTCTTTAGATGAGCTTTATTAGGAAAGCCTCATGACCACAGGCAGCCATGATCCCATCTTGAAGTAGAAGATATCATGGCCATAAGTAGCCAGAAGAGGGGAGGGAGGGAGGGAGGGACAGAGACAGAGACAGAGATAGAGACACAGAGAGACACAGAGAGAACCTTCCCCTCAATTCCAAAGGACAAAGGTCTCTGACTCTTACAGGGCTTTTTTTGGGGGGGGGGGAGGTTAGACAAGCTCCATACCACATGATATAGTCTGGCCTAGCCTATGTCGAAGTCAAAAAGGCACTAATAAAGACTAGCTATAGCTGGGCATGGTGGCACACACCTTTAATCCCAGCACTTGGGAAGCAGAGGCAGGTGGATTTCTATGAGTTCCAGGCCAGCTGGCGCTACTGAGAGATCCTGTCTCAAAAAGACCAAAAAAAAAAAAAAAAAAAAAAAAAAAAAAAAAGACTAGCTACAATTCAAGGTTGTGTTGAGTTTATTTGAAGCTACAAAGAAAAGTGGGACTGCAAGTCTCCAACTCTGTACAGGGAGGAGGCTGTAGGGAGGCAAGACCTGATTTCTGGGGGGGGGGGTCGAGCGGGGCAGGTAGAGGATCTAATTTGACAGTCTCCTGGGCAAGTGACTGACAGACCCAGGTGGATTAACTCTTTAAGGGAGAGGACAATACTATGAAATACTCTGCTCTTTGGAGCAGATCAAAATGTCATGCCTGTCATGCCAGAGGGAGAACTCAGATTCCATTCCTTTGATCAGGAGGAAGTAGTTTTCTTTTAATGGGCCTCAGCAAAGCTGGTATCTCCACCTTTCCATATGGTAAATGGGAGGTGAGGTCCAAAGCTGGTCATGAGAGAGAGTTCCATCCTCAGTGGCCTACAAGCCTGCCATGCCTCTCCAGCTGCCTAACACTCATGTAGTATTTCACCACTGTCATGGTGTACTACTGCACAGAACACAAAATTTTGAAACAGGAGAATCCAGAAGTAAGCTGCATGTAATTGAGGCAGTCAGTGGAAACTTTCTTCTGTCTCCAACCAGGTTCTCCTCCCACTCTAAATGGGATAAAACAACTTAAACAGGTTGCCATGCAGGATCTAAATGAAACAGGTTGAGATTCTCAGCAGCAAAAGTGGTTAAGCGCCTCAAAACGGAGGGTTCAGGGTGCCAGCCAGTCCCTGGCAGAGCAAATCTTCAGGTTACCAAAGCGAGGAGCAGGTCTTGGAGGCTGAGGCAGGAATGAGCTTCCCTCTACCTGCAGCCTTTGGTCAAGGCCAGAGACTGACTAAGCTCCTTGTCCAGGACAGACACCGTAGGCACAGGGAGCCTCCAGCAAGTCTGTGGCTCGAAAGTCTTGAAGGCAGTTTTCCTTCTCCAGGGGCCAGCTGGCTGGGAGCTGGACCCTGACATCTTCATTCAGGCCTCTCTCCTGAAGAGAGCTGGGGCTGGACTCCCAGCTAGAGCAAGAATTAGGCACCGACGTCTTCTTTCTCTTCCTCTTCCCTTGGCTCCCGCAGCAGTTCTATCTCAGTTTGTGAAATGAAGCCCAAATTTATAAGACGACTGCTGGGATGAGCTGGGCCCTGACTGACTGAATGTGGATATGAAAAAATGAAGTCAGTCAGGGAAGAGGTGTCAAATCTGGTGGGGAAGAACCCGGAGCCCACTAAAGTTAGTCTACATTCACAAGCAGGTCAGCAGATCAAGTGGCTTTGTCTCTGCAGAGGGAGGGAGACTTGTAAGAAAGTTTCTGTCTGGTCCCTTCCAGTTGTTACCATGACCTTTACACACTGCCTGATGCCTCTCTGCCTCCTTCAGATGCAGGGTTCACTCAGCTGGGAGGTTTGGGGGGTGTGGTTATTGTTTCTTTGTTGTTATTTTTCTTTCTTTTTAGAAAATATTTTATTTCTTTTTAAAAACATTTTTAATTAATTTTCATGGTTTTCATACACTATAATTAGATGCTATTCAGATCCCCTTCTCTATTCACACCTCCCCTTATTATTGCCTGCCCAATTTAATGTCCTCTATTAGACACATAATAAGGACTATAGACTCTAGTTTGTGTTCCCAAATGTCCTTCAGTGTGGATCCATCCATTGGGGCCTAGTTAACCTACCAAGAGTCCCATTCTTGAAAGAGACACTCTCTTCCCCTCCCAGCAGCCATTGGTTGCCACAATTTCCTTAGGTTGGGTTTGGTTTCTTACCCACCTCCCCATCCCTGTGCTGGGTTTTTTTCTAGTTTGAGCTTGCATGGGACTTGTGCATGCTGTTACCATTGCTGTGAGTTCATATGAGTAACTGACCAACTGTCTGGAAAACTGTTTCCTTGTGGTCATTCACCACCTCCGGTGCTTACAATCTTTCTGCCCTTTCTTCCAGAATGATCCCTGAGCCTTAGGAGGCAGAAGTTGATATCGGTGCCCTAGTCATGGATAAGCACTCTGCAGCCTCTTGTTCTCTGCACATTGGCCAGTTGAGAGTTTATGTGCTAATCACCATCTGCTGCATAAGGACACTTCCCTGGTGAAAGCTGAGAAGGCATTAATCTATGGGTATAACATAAGTCTTTAGGAGTTCATCTAATACAATAACTATCTAGTAGAAAACTATTAGGCTCTCCCCTATGTCTTGTAACTTGTCTTCAGCTGGGAGTTTTTGTTTCTTTTGCTGCTGTAGCAGCTGTTGCTGCATTAACAGCTATCAGCAGCTTACCCTCTACAGCTCCTTTGCCCCTGAGGCTTGAGCCTACTAGCTGTCAGAAGGCTTCCCAAAAGCTCCATATGGAGGGGGAAGCCCACCCATAACTTAATGATTAATAAACTTCATAATGTCACCAGTGATAGGGACAGAGACATAGCTCCAGTCCATCCTCCACTGCAGCTGGAAGAGGTCCCTTCCCTTTTAGAAACCTCCACACAGACCAAAGCAAGATTTGTGGCTTCGACACAGGAAAGATTCCAGGATGAGTCGGTTTGAAGCAAAGTTGGATTTATAGAACTAGAAAGAAAGGTTCTCCCAGAGAGAAAAGCATACCACAGCACAGCATGAGTTCCTCAAAGAGAGTCACAAACAGATGTCTTTACAGTGCAGATATACAGGATTTGGGTGGTTCCAAGTTATATCTGTAAAGGTTGCTTAGAAACTTCCTCCCCTTTCTAACATTGCTCAAAGTGTAGCTTTCAATAAGGTTAAAAGTGAAAGATTTTTTGCTCTATAAACAAAGCTGTGGGGGCTGAAGAGATGGCTTGGCAGTTAAGAGCACTGACTGCTCTTGCAGAGGACCTGGATTTGGTTCCCAGCACCTACATACTGGCTAACAACCATCTGTAACTTCAGTTCCAGGGGATCTGACGCCCTCTTCTGGCCTCTGAGGGTACTGTATGACACAGGTGCAAGCTAAACATACACATAAAATAAGTAAACAAATTAAAAAAATTTAATTGTAAGGTGGATTTATACAGGGTGCAGTGTTGTTTAGGGTTAGGAAAAAGAGAGATGCACCAGAAATTCAAAGTTATACATTGTGTGGCCCCTAAGTGAACACAGTTTATTTATTATCCTTGACAAGATGTCTTTTGGAGAACACATACTGTCTCTGTGGGCAATTTTGACCTTGGTAGTGGTGCCTGAAGTTTTCTGACTCTGTCAGCAGGCAGGCAAAGCAGGCCTGTTAGATCATAGACCATGGGCTGCTGCTTTAAGATGCTGGTCACTCTAAGAGACCAGAGCGGTCTCTGCAGCTCTGCAGTTTCTCTCTCTCTCTCTCTCTCTCTCTCTCTCTCTCTCTCTCTCTCTCTCCCTCTCTCCCTCTCCCTCTCTCCCTCTCCCCCTCTCCCCCTCTCTCCCTCTCTCCCTCTCTCTCTGACAGAGAGTTGAGAAGCCCAGCTCTGCTGTGGCCTTGCAGTCCCTCCCACTCAAAACTGCCAGAGAAACCTGTGGTCCCAACCAATACCAGGCCCCTTAGCAGGTAGAAAATGTCAAATTAAATTCCATGCTGTGAAACTTCCTGGCAGCTCCCCCCGACCCCATTTTTTTTTAAGTCAGCTATTCCCTTTGTTCTGGGTATTTCTTGGAAGCTTTGTCCCTGTCACACTGTCCTGTCTGTGACAGCTCTTTCCCTTAATTTTGCTTTAAGCTTTTGTTCTTAATGAAGCTCTCCAGGTTTTAAAGGGAAGTCTCTTCTTCCCTATAAGGCCCCACCATGTTGTCTCTGATAAGATGCTCTGTCCCTCCTAGTTGCTCACCCACTTCAAGACTGAATCATGACCCCCATGCTCATGAGGCTCTCTCCTAACAAAGTTCATTTCTGAAGTGTAATTACGTATCAAGTCCATCCAGAGCCCACCAGTCTCCATCTCTGTTAAAATAAGACCTCCTTTCTCATGACTGCCCTCCCAACTCCCCTTAATTTTTCCTGTCTTTCTCTCCAGCCTCAATAATGCTGGCATTTCTAACTGGTGAGAAAAGGATAAATATTTATTCTACACTGCTGAGAAAATTAGTGACTTATTTGAGGGAAAAAATACAAACTTAAATCCCTCTGTTTATTATGATTAAATAAGAAAAGAAGACGCAAAAGTGTCGCTACTTGCAAATATATTGAAAGACAAAATTATAGTAATCTAATTTTGTAATCTTTATTATTTTTACTTATGGGTATGAGTATATTGCTTACATGTATGTAAGTGCACCCCTGTTGTGCATCCAATGCCCACTGACATCAGAAGAGGGGGTCAGATCCCCTGGAACTGTAGTTACAGACAGTTGTTATCCACCACATGGGTGTTGGGAATTGAACCCAGGTCCCCTGCAAGAGCAGCAAGTGCTCTTAACTGCTGAGCCATCTCTCCAGCCCGAGTTTTATAATCTTAATTAGCTTTTATTTATGATTCTATAACCAGAATCCTCAGAAAAACAATAAACTAAAGAGCTCCACTCTGCCATGTGGTCCGAAAACATTCATACAGAAAACAGAAATGGGACACAGGGAAGACTCACTCAATCACTGCACCTTGTTTGCCTTATCTGAACACAGTGTAGACAGGTGGCTACCTGCCTGAAGCTTAGCTTCTGTGGTGAGCTGAGCCATTTGTTGACTCTATTCTACAAATTATTAGTATTCTTTCAGTCAGTTCATGCATTAAGATTCAGCTCATCAAATAAGTACTTGTATGTGGTGACCCTTTGGGCCAAATTTAGTTTAACAATTATGTATTGTATTATTTAGATTACTAGTTTTGGGACATAAAACATTCTTTATCTATTTATTTATCTATCTATCTATCTATCTATCTATCTATCATCATCATCTATCTATGTATCATCTATTGTCTATCTATCTATCATCATCTATCTATGTATCATCTATTGTCTATCTATCTATATATCATGTATCTGAAGTGCTCTCAACACTCAGGAGGCAGAGGCAAGTGGATCTCTGTAAGATTAAGGCCATCCTGATCTACATAGCCAGCTAGGGCTACAGAGAGGTCCTGTCTCAAAAAAAAAAGAGAGAAGGGAGTTTCCAAGAGAGAGCGAACAAAGCACACCAGATAGGACAAGTGTGGACTTCTCTAAGAGAGTTGTCATTAGGTTTCTTTCCAACGGGATTTTGGGCTGGGCACAGTGGCACACGCCTTTAATCCCAGAGGCAGAGGCAGGCAGATCTCCATAAAATGCCGCTTCCCCAAGCCCTGTCCAGCAGAGCCCAGCAAAAACGACACCGACCAACCGCCGGTTCAAACTCCTTCCTCTTTATTGCCCGGTTCCATTCCCTTTATCTCATTCTCCCTCCAATCACACCACATTAGTAGGATACACGAGCCAGATCGCTAGACAGGAGTGGTCGGGACACTCTGTCCCCGAGCCCTTGCGTCAGCAGCCATGCTTTATATCCGTGTCCTTCACTGCTGCGCATGTGCTATTAACGTGTTGATCACACAGTCATGGGGCTTGGCAGGGTGCCCGGGCGCCATCTTGGGCACTCCTGCATGGGCCCGCTCTCCACACAATCTGATCTACATAATGAGTTCTAGGCCAGCGGTGGCTACAGGAAGACCAAAAAAAAAAAAAAGGGTTTTGGCAGCTCTCAAGTTGCTTCTCTAAAGGTTGCTAAGCAACCTCTCCCCTTTCTTTCTAACATTGTTCAAAATGTAATTTGTAATAAGGTTAAAAGTTAAAGAATTTTTCTTGGTAAATAAAGTTGCAAGATTGCATTATAAGTGGAATCATCTAGGTCTAGGGGAGAGGAGTGCTAGCAGCACTTAGTAAGCACAACCTGGTTACTGACCTTGACACCCTTGACTGAGGTTGTCAATGCAAAAGCATAACTCTCACCTTAAAGGGGGTAAGAGCAAGTTTATTCTGGAACCAAATATGACTGACCGTGGCCTGGGAACATAGATTCAGGTTATCCCAAATTCCATGTTCCAACGTGGAAGCAGTTTGATGAACTTTTTATGGTAACAGAACAAAGAAAAGTCATAAATCAAGGTACTTCTTACATACCTTGGTGGACGCTATCAATAGACAGAGACAGCAGAAGAGACATCTCAGCTGCAGCTCAGATGCCACTGGATGGCTCTCAGCCTTTCAGTTGGTGGAAGCCGGTGGTCTGCTAAGTTAATATATTCCAAAAGGATTTTTATCTGGTAGTCACAGGATGTTAAGTCAGAAACAAAGGTGGGCAAGGAGTGGCTATTTAGGGAGCTAAAGATGGTCCAAGATAATGGTAACTGGGCTCTGGACCTGCAACATTCCAAACACACCACAATTACTGAAGTTCTAACCAGTCGATCAGCCTTTGCAGAGGGTTGAGTTGTAAGATGCAGTTTTTCTGGAAACTTTCATTCACATGGTATTTCTGGGAATGCACCATCTGACCCCAAGTGAACACTGTCTCGTTCCCAATCAAAGAAGATATCCTTTGGAAAACACATATTATCTCCGCGGGCAATTAGATTCTCATCAGAGGATTCTGAAGTCTCCTGTCTTTCTCAGCAGCAAACGCAGATGAGGTCTCAGAAGCAGAGCCTCCCCTCTTCAACTCCCCTCCGCATGGCACATAGAGCCCTATCTTCTATCCTACCTCATCCCCACCGATGTATTTCAGAAGTGTCTTGATTTATGACTTTCTTTGTTCTGTCTCTTACTGTAGAAACTTCATGAAATTGTTACCACTTTGGAACATGGGATTTGGAATAACATAAATCGGTGTGCCCTGGCCATGACCACTCATATTTGACTCCAAAATAAACCATCTCCTATTCCTTCTGAGGTGAGAGTTGTGTTTCTTGTGTTGACCTATGCAAGTATACGTAAGAATCTCACAGAAATATGGAACTCAAAGAGACGGATAATTGCAACACGTGCAACATCCTGAGCTACAGAAAGGAAAAGGAACTTGAGGGTTGGAGACAGTTACAGGAGGAAATGCAAAGTGAGTAATGGTTGTCTTGTGCAGATGCATCTCTCAGATGGTAAAGGTTGTCTAGGACAGTGTCTCCCTGATATAGATATATTTGTGAGTGGAAATATCCTTTATAGATATACATTTCTTTTACAAAAGGGCAGCTTTCCAGAGCTACTCTTTTATCTGCAGTTCCTTAAGATAAATGGCTAACAATCAATATGTTAAAGAAGAATATTAGGGTAGTGTTTTCTGAGATCCAACACAACATTAGAAACTGAAATTTTACACAGATACAACTTATAACACTATTAAAACATTACGTTCACAAGAGGAATTCTAATAAACATATAAGAACTTTATAAAGAAAAGGTAAAACTTTACTGTGAGACATTAAAGAAAGCCTAATAAATAAATATTGCACATTTATTGAATGGAAGATTCACTGCTTAGATACTTTTTGATGTAATTAACCTATATCAATGTAATCTCCATTAAAATCCCAACCAAAGGGGCTACGAGGCTGGGGCCAGGGTATCCTACTGTCCTGTCTATGCGTGACTGCTACATGGGATCCATGAGCACTCTCTCAATGAGTACCACAAGACTACCTGTAGTGGCACCAATCATATTTCCCAGAATCCACTTGTTCTCCTGGATTACAGCAGAAGAGGTGGTTCTGATCATCCACAGTAAGTGTGAAATGATGGATGAGGCAGAGCTCCATAGGGTCTGCTGGAAGTTATATGCTCGATGTGGCTCTGCAGGCACCTGCGCACACAAAGGTGATGCTATAATATGCAGGGCCCCTTAAAGACACAAGTGACCCATCAACTTAGCTCTGTGCGAGGTCACCCTGAAGCTCAGTGCTTACCTGTCGTTCCAGAAACTGATCAAGAGGTTCAAGCTCAGCTTTTGTTCAGTAGCCATCAGAGGAAATATGTAGGAAGCCCACAACAGCTCTAGAAAACAGCCCTGAAAAAGGAGCCCAATGCAACCAAAATGTTCTTTGAGTTTTTGAAATTAAATCTCATTCTTTTTGCCATGGTTAAATTAATTGGGACAATCACCTTTCTATTGTTTGATAAAATGCCTGAGATAAAGGCTTAAGTAGCAAAGATTTAATTTGGCTTATACTTTCAAAGATGGCAGTCCGTGGTCAGCTGGTTCCCTTGTTTAGGGGGTCTGTGGTAATGCAAAATACCATAGCGGAAAACGTGGTGGAACAAAGCTGGTCAGTTCACGGCAGAAAGAAGCAGAGTCACCTACAACATCCTAACCTCTTCCCATTGGGTCCTGCCTCCCAAAGGTTCCCACCCACAAGTAACAACACAGGTTGGAGGTCAAACATTTATTACAGGAGCCTTCCAGAGACATTTAAGATCCAATTCATAAACTGGGTGTGGTAGTACATGCCTATAATCCCAGAACTTGGGAGGCTGAGGCAGGAGATTGCAAGTTTGAACCAAATCTAAGCAAGTTCAAGACAATCCTGGGCTAGATAGTGAGATCCTGTCTTAATACTCCCCAACACACCACGAAGATCTAATTCCGAACAACTGGGATATAATTACCATTCTATAAATGCTGTGTACTGTCATGGCCATAGACAGTCATTGCACTAGGGGACATTATGTCCAGAAGGTGCTAATCCTAGCTAACTCTCAGTCAACAGGCTAAAAGCAGACATTGCAAACTGACCCTGGGGCTGAAGAAATTGTAGGCATTGGACACTTATTCTTGTCAGGGAACTCTAAACTAGACCTCTGTTAACTTGGACAGCAATATACTCAACAGTGCTTTTGAGAGAAATAGAGAAGAATCTCCTGAGATAACACCTTATAACATTTATCAAGTTAAAATATTAATACTAGGGCATGATTCTGGCTGTACTTAACAGAAGTATAAGCTGTGTCTATAAATGAGCCTCTAAATTGGGCTGCAAGGGAGGTTTTGCTATTAAAAGAATAAGGGCCCTGTGAAAAGATTCATTCTATTGAAGACAGAAATCATGTTCATGTGTTACTGGGCATGTAGCTCAATGGCAGAGCATTTACCTAGCAGGCACAGGGTCCTGAGTTCACTCTCCAGCACAAAAACAAGCACAAACAAAAAAACCAAAGTTAAAGTTTAGTGTGTTCTAACACTGTGTTATATTATTCAAGTATTATAGAAAGCAAGGTCTTCTCCTAAATGTCCTCAGTGTAAAGCTAAACCATTTGCACACGTTCTGGAGGCAAATGTGTTTGAAATGTACACAGGACATTTATACAAGAAACAATCAGAGAAATATTATGAGGCATGCCTTAAATACAATTTTAAAGATTTTTATTTTTCGTGTATATTTGTGTGAATGTATGCCACACATATGGGGATGTGAATCTGGTCATGTGTATGGCCCCTCAAGGACTAGAAGAGTTACATGCAGTTTTGAGCTGCCTGATGTGGGTGCTGGGAACTGAACGTTAAGTCTTCTAGAAGAACAAGAAACACTCCTAATCGCTGAACCATCTCTCCAGCCCTTGAGTGCTATTTCAAAGTATAAGCACAAGCTGAGCAGGTCTGGTATAAAAGTCTGATAATCATGAACACAAAGGTCTCCATCTGAAAGGTAATGACATCACCACACAAAGAGATAAAACTAGAATAAGGAGAGAGACGTGGATTCACTGAAGACCCCTGAGTTGGTCCCTTTTTCAGGAGAGTCTGCTAAAGCTCAGTTTTCCTACATGCCCTCTACTGTCACTGTGGGACTATATTTCCACTCACTTGCTTTAAAGGCATACTTTAAAATGAAGACTTGGTGCACCTACCAAAATATGATTTTCAAGGTGTGTGTGTGTATGTGTGTGTGTGTGTGTGTGTGTGTGTGTGTGTGTGTGTGTATAGGTATCTACGTATGTCATAGGTGTGGGTACCTGCAGAGACCATAGCAGAGCATTAAATCATCTGGAGCTAGATTTATAGATTGTTGTAACCACCCAGTGTTGATGCTGGGAGCCAAACTCAGGTCTTCTGGAAGAGCAGCAAATGCTCTTAACTGCTGAGCTACCTCTCCAGTCCTCAACATCATATGATTTTAAGATGAGCTATGGGAATATAAATATCTCTTGAGCCCTCCACGGTGCTGTTTCTTCTGACAACTAGCCATGCTTTATGAACTCTGGTCTCTCAGTATCTGAAGGTGTCTGTTTGTTGACCAAGTGGAGAAACAAGAAGGCTGGTTGCACAAGCAGACAATGTACCGATCCGCAGGGTTCTGCATGGCCAGGACTCAGAGCCACCTGCTCTGTCAGCTCCACCCACCGGGCCTGCTCTGTATCTCTAGGCCCAAGAGGAGTGCAAACACTAGCCTGAGCCCCAGGACAACCAGCTGCATGTTCTCACAGGAGCCAAAATATAGAGACACTGAGTAAGACACCGGGTAAGACACCAAGCCCTAGAACTGGGACAGGAGGGGCAAAGATGGGGGAGTGCTTAAGGGGGGGCTGAGCTGATTTGAGTACACTTTGCAGACAGGAAGTGAATTGCAGATATGACCCCACAGCAACAGCGGAGGACCTATGGGAAGAGACAGGGAACAACACAGGGATGGGAGGAGTTATTTCTGTTCCCACAGGAAACATGGGTCCTAAGCTGCCCGGGTCCAGACTCTGTCTCCTCCTCCTGCTGAGGCTTCTGATAATGGTTGTTTCATTCCAGATCGTACCCAATGTAACCCGTTCTCAGTGGTTTGATATCCAGCATGTAAAGATGGCCCACCCCCAGTGTAATAATGCAATGCAGGTAGTTAACAGTTATACAGGTCGGTGCAAAAACAAAAATGCTTTCCTTCATACAACTTTTGCTAATGTTGTTTGTGTTTGTGGCAATATAAATACGACCTGCAGAGATAACTCAACTAACTGTCATAATAGTTCATCTCTGGTATGTCTGTCTGTGACCTCCAAACTCCAGCAACTAATTATACGAGATGCACACATAACAGTTACAGGAAAGGAAATCAGTTATCAAGGGAAACAAACAAAGGAGCTTAGAATGATACCAGAAACAGTCTGTGGCAAGCTCCAAGAGAGGAAGGGGAAGGCTTCCTGTGACTTTTTATGAATCACAGGGCCGTTTACATACTGTAAAGAAATAGAAAAAGAGATGAAGGAACCCACCTCAACAGAACAAGCAGGTTTATTAGTCAGAGACTAAACCTGAGAGGCTCTTTGTGGCCCAGGATCTGGAGGAGAGCCTC
>NW_008337421.1:432128-442394 GCF_000622305.1 Nannospalax galili | reverse complement strand
ATATATATATATATATGGAAGAGTTTGATTTATGATTCCAGAGGGATGAGAGTCCATCACAGTGGGACGCATGGTGGTACAGGTGGCCAGAGCAGAAAGCTGAGGGTACCCATCTTCAAGCATGCATGGGAAACAGAGAGGGCAAGCTGGACAGGGGACAAGGCTAAGAACCCAGTAATGGACTTCCTCTAGCAAGGATGCACCTCCTAAATCTCCCCACGAGCACCACCAACTGGGGACAAGTATTTAAACACTTGGAGCCGATGGGGACATTTCTCATTCAATCCACCATATCAAGTGTGACCCAAAGTCCTTTCTTGTTATATCCTGCAACTGACCTCAGCAGGTCTGTGTCTGACCAGCCTCACACTGATCCCTGCCACCTAGCCTTACCCTGATTCCTGTCCCCAAGTCTCCCCATGATCCTGCTGCCTAGAGACTCCTCTGCCTCCCAGTCTTGCTTTGACCCCTCCTGCCCATCGCTGACCCTTTGGGAATGCATCTTCTCTGAACACAGTCCTGCTTCTGGGCATCTCCTAACCACCCTGTCCTCCTAGTACCTACAAGATACACGTAACAAGCTTGGCTGCCATGTCTAATTGGCAGGCAGGACGCAGAGGCCTGCACTTCATTCTGTTGTCATAAGTGCCAGCACCATGAAAATCAAAGGGATTAAAAACTGAACTGGGACTGAGGGTGGCTGTGTCACCCAGAAGTTCAAAGGAACAGAAACATCCAAACAATAAGGCAGCTGGATTTGCATAAACTAGTTGCAGATGCAGCCCATGAACCCCACATGATCTTTTAGAGGGTTCACTGAGGAGAGTGGGAGGGGTGGAGGGCACGGGGAGATGTCATTGTGGTGATTTTTCTGGCAGACTGTCTGAAAAGTCCATTTCATACCTCAGAGTCCATGGGCTAACCCACTTTCAGGTTGAACATCTTGCTCCTTCATCTTCCCTCCCCAGCATCCTCCTTTCCCAAGACAAAAAACATTTGCCCAAGGTCACACAGTAACTATGCTCAGTGGCCTTCACAGTGCACCAATTAATTTTGCCCCTATCAGATTTGGTGACAAAGTGTGCCCTACCAAACTGTCAGACTGGTCAAAGACAAGCCTTTCTGAATACCTGTGTGGCCCTCAAGAAACAGTAGGAGCACATAACTGAGCTCTAACCTCACTGCCAGCACATGCGCACATGCACCCACAGATGGTCATCACCACTTCCCATAGCAAGTCCGGGGCAGGCAGTTCCCATGCACCGTGGGCGTCACACTTCTGCTCAATAGTGGAGAGAATGCACAAGCTGAAACCCTGCCCTATCCAGTCTGTATAAACTCCATCTACGAGAGAAAAGGGAGGTGACTGGGGATTTTCTATTTTTCTAAGACCTGCTCTTGGGTCCCCACCATGGCTATCAGTGTACGACATACTGTCAGACTCATTGCACAAGCCGGCACGATCACATGTGGGCCCCATTCTGCTCTTCTCCCCAGAGCTCAGCTCTTTAAAGCCCCTCCCAGCAAGCTCTGGAGCCTCTTTCCTCACCCCATTGGCCAGCTTGTGCCTCACTTTAGCCAGTAGGACAAGATGAAGATGGCAAAGAAACAGCTCAGGACCTGGGTCCCCAGAGAACATGTGTTCTCCAATTCAGTCTCTTTAAATCCTACTGTTGCCTTGGGAACAAACCTTGGCTAACTTGCTGAAGGCGAGAGGACACCTTGTGACAGCCAAGTAGCCATTCACCTACTGAATAGCACATCTATGACGGTTAGCTTTTTGAAAATAATTTATTGAGAATTTCATACATGCATGTAAGGTGTTTTGATGAACTCCACCCCCACTCCCTCCCCTCCAACTCCTCCCATATCTCCTCATCACTTTTTTCTGACAACTTCATGTACTCTTTCTTTTTTTGGGGGGGTGCTTTTTGCTACTCTAACATTCCCCCCTCTGAAGAGGAAACCCTAAAATCTTTTAGGGGCTGGATAAGAGCTCCCAAATACTTCTGACATTTTTGGCCTTTGGAACAGAGTATGTTGCTAAGAGGCCCAAGGACGTATTGACTTTAGCTAAGAAACTGGCTATTTTTCTTTGGGGTCTTTTTGCCCTAACTGCCTAGCCAATTCCTACCTCCTATTCTCATCACAGCATCCTCTGAAGAGGGTACCCAAATTACCAATAGGGAATCAGGACACAGATTGCTCTGGCTTCTTCCATGCTGAACAGGGACGCAGGGTGAGGCAATCGGGATACCCCTTCAGTGGGTCTATCTAAAAGACTCCCAAATTGCATAACTCTTATCTGTAGGGAGAAAATAAAGTCCTTGACTGGTGCCTAGGAAATGTGAAGGAGAAGTAAAGGCAAGAGTAGTTAGCATTACAAGTTCTAGACAGGGAACCAGAAAAAAGTCACAACAGCGTGAGCCTCAGAGTTTTTATGTTCTTTTCCTCTAGGGAATGCATGCCCTGTGTTTAAGATTGTGTCATATGGAAGAATGTGGCAGGAGGGGCATTCGTGCCATATTAGGGAAGGTGGCCAGAGGGTAGCAATCACATGACACGCTGGTCTCTGGTCGCTTAAATATTCAGGATCTAATATATCTCACTCATTCCTGACTATAACAGGATATAAATGGGAGTGGGACGTCATCACCATATTTGGCTGCTTCCTGCTACCCAAGGGACAAGAGACTAATCAGTCATGTATATTCGTTAGGAGGAGGGTGCTCTTTCATGATTAGGAATGGTGGTTTGAGAAATTACTTGATTAAATCAAGAATCTCTGGACTAGATACCAAGGATCTCCCCATCCAGGTTCTAGGCACCCCAAATCTATGCCTATAAGTAGTTGGACCTTATCCATTTGGAGTTTGTAGGACTCAAAGGAAGTGGCCAGGAAAGCCATGATTAGAAGAATCAGAGAGGAAGAGGTATCCATGTCCAACCTTTGGCAGGCTCATGAGGAAGAGCTTCAGTTGGGTCGGGAGAGTTGGAGGAGGACACAGGGGTTGTTGCTGAAAGCAGAAGTAGGCATTATGCCACAAAGTGGAGGTGAAACAAGAAGGGAAAGTTCTCAGCTGAAGGCTAAGGCCATACTAGCGGAGTTGGGGAAGATGAGGCCAGGGATCAGGGTGTGCCTGACAGGGCGGGTTGGGGGTCATGAGGTGAACCAGGTGGCATCTCCTCCCTGGGTCTATGAGAAAGTGTTTTTAATGATAGGTACAGGGATTTGAATAGTGAGTAAGCAATGGGACTGTGTTGCCAGGGATGGCTGCCAGGGAAGGAAAAGGTAGAGATGCAGAGAGGTATCGATCCCTATGAGGAGCCATGGGCTAAAGGGCCCATGATGGAGGTTCTAGGGGGGAGAAATGAGGAGAGAGTCATCATGGGCCTGTAGCTCCTCCAATGTCTTTACGGATGGGTCTGGAGCATTGGATTGGGACCCTCTCCCATAAAATACGGGTCTTATTTTTATAGATGGCATGCATAGGTGGCCTTGGTTTGTGCTCAAGCTTACAGGGGCAGGAACAGAGAGCCAGTCTGTGGTTGCTGGTTCAGAACAGAGGCAGGGGGAGGTTCAATTGGGCTAGCAGTAAAAGGAAGGGAAGCTGAGATGTTAATGAGATGGAACATAGGGTGGTGGTTCTGGGAGCCCTCCAGGAGAGGGATGAGAAGTCAGAGTAAAGAGAGTCTGGGAGATCATTGTCACCAAGGTTTAGGTACGTGTTCTAGAGCACAAGATGAGGCAGAAGGAGAAGAAGAAAATCTGCGTAGGGGTAAAGTTTTAGAAGATTCTCTGGAGCCAAAGTTCTTCCATAAAAGATCATCAATGGAAAGGAGGGACCTCAGGAAGGGTTACCAGGTCATGTTGTCTGCAAGTGCTGTGAGGAAAAGCTTAAAGAACTCTAAGGAGAGGAATAATAAAGACGGTGTCCTTAAGATCTGTGAAGAGGGGCTGGAGAGATGGCTCAGCAGTTAAGAGCATTGGTTGCTCTTGCGGAGGACCCAGATTTGATTCCTAGCATCCCCATAGTGACTAACAACTGCCTGTAACTCCAGTTCCAAGGGAATGTGACACCCTCTTCTGACCTCTACAGCCATTGCACAACACTAGTGCACTTACCATACACGCAGGCAAAACACTCATATGCATGAAATAAAAAATATTAATAAAATATTTTTAAAGATCTGTGAAGAATGTGGTGTTAGGTGAATGGAAGATAAGAGTGTGTAAACATTAGGGACAACAGGATAAATGAGTTTAATGGCTACGTTAATTTTTCTCAGGTTTTCGATCAAACAGAAGTAGCCATTGATTTCTTTACAGGAAGAATGGGAATATCATGAGGCGAGTGGGTTGGGACAAGTAGACAGAATCAGAGTAGTTGGTGCATGATGGGTTTGAGGCCATAAAGTCCTGTAGGGTTGAGAGGGTATTAGGGGACTACAGTGACATCAAGGGGGTCCTTAAGGGATATGAGGAGCAGAGACTGGTGGGTTGCAATGATAGGGTGGTCTGTATCTCATATCATACTAGGGAGTTGATGTCAGGGCAATTGGGCAGGTTGGGGAGCCCAGGGAGGGAGGTTTGGGGCAGGAAGCTCTTAGAGTTGAAATATAGTCCTGATAGTGGGAACTTCTACTCTCATCCTTGCACAGAGGGGGAACATGGGAACCAAGGATTTAGGAGGTAGCATACTGTGAGAGCAGGTGGGGGTGGGGAGAAGAGAGTGAGGCTGAGGCAGGGAGAACAGTGGACATAGGGGTTGGAGTGAGGTGCTAGAAGACAGATAGGTTGGTGAGGGAAGGAGGGGCAAGGCAAAGAGGGTCAGGAGGGGCTGGAACTGGATCAGCAGTTGGGTGAGGAGAGGTGGAGTTGGATCAACAGGGAGGAGACTCATCTCTGGGGTCAGGTTCAGAATCAGTTGGGTATGCTAAAGTTGGGGCGATTTGGTTGGGTTTGGGGGAAGTTTCTGGACCCCATCGGGAAAGGGTCTGCTAAGAAAATCCGGACAGGGAACAGCCTGTACAAACTGAAGGAGGAGAGCAGAGGAGAAGGAAAGCTCAGACATAGGGAAGCTCAGACTACTTGCCATTCCTCCAACACAAATGATCAAGATCTGCTAGAACTTGGAAATCAAAGATGCCAAATTCACGTCATCAATTATCTAAACTGTACTGTAGCTAGACAAAGGGCGATTGGCGATAAAGTTCCCTTTCTTTTAAATCAGATTAGAATTTCAAGGCTGAGAGGTTATTTAAGAGGCAAGCGAAGGGATGTTGCGGAAATTTGGGAACCCATGTCACAAGGCACGAATCACTAGGCAAGAATGCCAGGGGCACCTAGCAGGCAGACTGAGAGGGTGGGTTTGGACCTCCATCGTCGTAGCTACTCGGAGCTCAGCCAACCGCCAGAGAGTGCCAGGTTCTGTCCTCCCTCTGGCCTCCAACTACCAGAGGGCCCAAGAACCCAGGGAACAGCCTGACAGCCCCTGGATCCTGCCTCCACGTCGTGTATCTTCAGTACTTGGGAAGATCAGTGAGTTCACGCTGACCAGCTACAGGCTGCCTCTCTTATAGAATCCAAGAGCCAGGCAAGCCAGATGCTAAAGGCAACTTGACTTGCATTCCTAACAGCCTTGGCAAAGGATGTGGTACCACAGCAAAGTTCCTGTTGCTGTTCTAATGAAATGCAGAGGCTCCTGGGCTTCTGGTGGGCTCCATTCCAATAAACTCATCAGAAGAGAAAATAAAAATGCTGAAAGTGCATTTAATACGGCAAATCTACTGAACCCTATGGCTCAACATTCCAAAGGATGACACCAAGTGTGGGACTGGCCAGGGGCAACTGCTAGCTGTCACTACCTAGCACCATGCAGGATTGTATGGTGTGTCACTAGCCCAAGAAAAGGTCAAAAATTCAAACCTTGAAGTCAGGTGTGGTAACCCATAACTGTAATCCCAGCACCGGAGAGGCTGAGAAAAGAACATCGTGAGTTAGAGGCCAGCCTGGGCTACACAATGAGACTCTGTTTCAAAAAACAACAAAACAAAACACATTCAAGGTTCCTTCTCTACTGAATGTCTATCATTTTTGTATCAATGTAAACTTGAAAACTTCTAAGTGAAATTTCTGTAAGTTTAAAAAGAAAAGAATGCCAGGGGCCAGGATTTGGGTCAGAGAGTCCTCTGAGACAAAAGTCTAGTGCAGAGGGGAGATTTCAGGAAATCCACTGGGGAGTTCCCTAAGTGGGGCTCTGAGACATCTATCTGTGATCCAGCATGCAGAGTGTACCCACCAAGGTGGACAGTGAGGGTACTTACCCTGGAGCTGTGGCGAAGATGGAGGGGTCAATGATGGATACAATGGATTGGCATGGTGATGGTCGCTGTTCTGGAGGTCAGAGAGGCAAGTGAGTAACAGAAAAAATGCAGATGGGGGTTGGCAGCAGGTTTTCTGGACCAGTCAATAAAGACTTCAACATCGCCCTGCCTCATATCCAGAGCATTGAGGCAGGAAGAGGTTTCAGAACTGGTTAGAAACCTGGGGGATATTCATCAGTCAGAAAGCAGTTCCCACCCTATAAAACTAAGGACTAGAAGAGCAAAGTTGTAATTACTGGTCAGAAAATGGAACCTGCACCATATCTTCAGACCCAGAAGGAGATGTTACACCCTCAACTGTTTGGAAGGCCATTAATGGACAAATATCTAACCCTGGCTCCAGAGCCCTGGCATGACTGCCACATGAAGGCATTATGATTTTAAAACAACATCAAAACCAAACGACAACAACAAAATATTTCACTCTCTTGTAAGAAACAATCCAAATAGGCCTGTCAATCATGTGGACCAAAGTCTCTCAGAAAAAGTTGCTTGTTCTAGAGGTTTTAGAAAACCATATAAAGCCCACCTGAAATATGGACCAGCACGGTGGTCTCCTTGGCCAGTGTCTGCTCTCTCCCTGAGAGGATTCTCCATCCTGCAGGAAGTTGGCCTGTCCTTTACACTGCTCTGTGTCTTATCTCAGTTCTTTTGACAAAGATCACAGGAGCAGGGTGACAGAGGCATCCAGACTGAGATCCTGGTGACGTAGTGACTAACCAATCTCAAGTCAACCCAAGCAGGATTTTGTTAAAAGGAAAGATAGAATCACTGCTTTGTGACCTGATTTGCCAGCTTTGGCTCTCTAAAGAGCTCGAAAGCCTTGGAAGGGGTATAACTGTCTCTAGTTTACATGGTATTGACATTCTTAGCAACTTCCATGGGGTTGTTTGGTTGGGGTTTTCTGTTTTGTTTTTAATGTGCTTTATTTATCCTTTGACAGTTTCATTCATGTGTGTATTTGATCATATTCCCCCATCACCCTCTCCTATCTCTCTCATTGCCTCTAGACTCCTCCTTCCCTACAAGTACCCTCCTGCCCTCATGCCTGTTTTTATGACTCACCCAGTTTAATTAGACTTGCTCGATGACCATGAGTGAGGAGTTATTGACAGGAGCATGGGCAACTTACCAGTGGCTACACCACCCCATTCCCAGCAGTCATTAACTGCTAATAGTGCTTCAGCTAGAGGTGCCTCATGAACAGTGGCCCATCCATGCTGGAATGTCAATGGCTAGGTCTTGTGTAGGTAACCACAGCTGCCGTGAGTTCATGAGTGCAGTGGTCCTGCCCTGTCCAGAAGACAGCGTTTCACACTCCTCACCGTCCTCTGCCTCTTACTTTCTCCGCACACCCACTGTTGGAGGCCAAGTCTTAAGTGTACCCCTGCCCCAGTTTGAAACAACCAGGTGGCCTTGTAAAAACATGTTTTTCTTGCCCTGATTTTTTTCTACATTTTACTTCCTTATCTTGTGAAACCACCAGGGCTCATGACTGTAGTAGAAATTCCCCAGCAGGGCCTTGCCGCCTTCCACTCCCCCCGCCTTCTCTCTACCCTTTACCTTCCCCCACCCTCCGCTTTACTATATTAACACTGTGTGATTGCTCAATAAATGAGACTTGATCAGAATACTGTCTTGTCTCCATTTCTTCGTGCCCCCTGTCTATTCATTCCTCCAGGTCCAGTCTCGGTGCCCCACGCTGTTGCTCCGTGGGTCGGGGCAACCCACCTCTTCCACAATTTTCCCTGAGTTGGGGGCGGGTATGTGTGTGACACAGATGTCCCATTTAGGGCTGAGCACTCAACAGTCACCTATTCCTAGCACTTTGACCAGTTAGAAGCCTCTACATTAACTGCTGCACACTGCAAAAAATGCTTCTCTGACCAAGGTTGAGAGTAGCACTAATCTATGTAAATAAACATAAATATTTAGAAGGCAGTTTGACAGCTTGTCCACAACAAAGCTGTAATAGGTTCCCTCCTATGCTTATGATCTTGAATGACATGGGTTTGTTTTTCGTGTGTAAGAGTGTCTAGCTTGCATGTAAGTGCAGTCATGTGATGCAATGCCCACGGAGGCCAGAAGAGGGCATCAGAGTTACAGGCATTTATGAGCCTTCCATGTGGGTGCCATGACCAAACCTGGGTCCTCTGCAAGAGCAGTCAGTGCTCCTAACTGCTGAACCATCTTTCCAACCCCAACATGGGTTTTTGATAAAGTTTACAGGCCAGCCATGTATCCCCTCCTGAGGACCAGACCTCAAATTCAGCCAAAAAAGCAGCTAATTACTCCATAACAGTCATGCCACTAAAGCACCGCCAGTGGGCAGGTGGGTCTTGTAGCTTGCACAGTTCAAAGCTGGGTAAGACCATTGGTGACTTTCCTCCCTACCCTCCCTCAACTCCTAGTGGCTTGCATAGCATCTTTGGGCACTATGAAACCTAGGTATGAGAGAGGACACTTTCAGGTTAGTTCTGGCTTGATTTCCACTAATGCCCTCTCTCTATCACCCATCTTACCAAATCTTTTTAACTAAGCTTAATTAGTTCTCTTCATTTATTGTGAAACTCCTTTAAGCAGTCTTACAAGTGTGCTCACTGCCATTTATCACAGTCATTGAGTTGGGGAAAGCTCTGTGCAGGGTGTCACTGGTGGTGGCATCCTCAAATCGGCAACTTCAGGGCAGACATTGCAAGAGTACCCACCACTGAGGGAATTTCGATTTCTGGCCATCAAGGTGACTTTGAGAAACCCTGTGACCAGTGTCCTCAGCAGTTCTCTACCTCAGTGCAGAAGACCTTTCCTGGGACCATTATCTTACAACATCCTTAATTACAAATAATGACATAATGACACTAGTCAGCAATTCAGTTGCTGCTGTGACACTGATGTGACGCTTGAACTAACAAAATAACAGAACAACCCCACACTTAGCAGTGTTTGACATTAAAGATAAAATCACCCTGAGAACCCAGGGTACCTTCCTTAACATGTGTTTTTATTAAATTCCTCATTCAAATAAACATGTCCTTAGCAAACATGTTTCTGGTCAATGAGTCATTTCTATTTAATTTAGAAGCAAGAGAAGACAGTTAACTATATAGAGGAACTTATAAAATAAACAATCAGAAAGATCTGCTGGACGTATGGCTTGAATACAACTCTTTGAACACAATTTAAAGAATGGCAAAGAATTAGTCTAACATGGTCTGAGTCATTTCTCAGGACACTAAAACAAAACTGGTGTCATAGATGGAAATGATTCCAGCAAGCCAGTGAGTGTCATTACTGAGTGAGTGGACATGGGCAGGAAAGAAGTGAGAGTGAAGAGCCCTGCCTCAGAGGATATGGCCTCTACTTCAGAAGGGCCTTACGAATAGGACGCTGCTGCTGGGCTCTATGTGATGATCATGACGGGACAAAGGGGACCTAATATGGCCACATTTTAACACAAATCAAGAACCCTATTTTTCTTTTTTATTATTTTTATTTTATGTGTATGAGTCGATTGCCTGCATGTGTGTAAGTGCACCTGTGTCATGCAATGCCCACGGAGGTCAGAAGAAGGCGCTGGATTCCCCCCGGAACTGGAGTTACGGATGGTTGTTAGCCACCATGTGGGTGCTGGGAATTGAGCCCAGGTCCTCCGGAAGAGCAGCCAATGCTCTTAACCGCTGAGCCATCTCTCCATCCCCAAGAATCCCAATTTTCAAAATGAAAATCTTGGAAATGTTAATCCAAAAATGTTTTTGAAAATATTTATTGTTTTCTAAAATTTATTTTATTTTTACACCCACTTCCCAGATAGCATCCTCCCATAGCCTCCCTCCCCCCACTAGAGCCCTTATACTCTGATATCCCTGCTACTGTCTGCTG
>NW_008337421.1:430578-431117 GCF_000622305.1 Nannospalax galili | reverse complement strand
GGTGGTCCTACCTCTCTTGAGCTCCTTTCCCTTTATCCCCTAGGTTCCTTGTAATCCCTTCCCTCCCCCTCCCTTAAACTAACCCCATTTTTATCCATATCTCTCTTATTAAGGCCTGTTTCCTACTGTTCTTCTCTTTCAGGTTCTTTCTTTTCCTTTACCTCCCTGTTTCCTTTCCATTATCCTGGTTCCTATAGTTATGTCTGGTTGCATACTTATTTATCAGAGTCTGGTTCTAGGAGCCACATAAGAGGGATCCACATATGTTGCTTTATTTTTCTGAGTCTGTGTTACTTTACTTAGTATAACAGTTTCTAGTTCATTTACCTGCAAATTTCATTTTTTCATCTTTCTTTACTGCTGAATAGAACTCCATTGTGTAAATATACCACATTTTTTTTAACCACTCATCAGTTGAGGAACACTTAGGTTGCTTCCATCTCTCAGCTATTATAAAAAGCAGAGCAACAAACATGGTTGTACAAGTGTCTCTACAATAGGATGAGTCCTTTGGGTATATGCCAAGGAGTGGTATAACC
>NW_008337421.1:429952-430475 GCF_000622305.1 Nannospalax galili | reverse complement strand
CCTTCTCCAGTTGCTTGCTATTGGTATATAGAAAGGCTACTGATTTTTGTAGATTGATTTTATAACCCACCACTATACTGAAAGTGTTGATCAGTTCTAGGAGTTTCCTGGTGGAACTTTTGGAATCTCTTAGGTATAGTTTCATATCATCAGCAAAAAGTGATGGTTTGACCTCTTCTTTTCCAATTATTACTCCTTTAATTTCCTTCTCTTTTCTTATTGCTTTAGAAAGAGTTTCAAAGAAACTCTTTTTTGTTGAAAAGAAGTGGAGCTAGTGCACAGCCTTGTCTGGTTCCTGATTTCAATGGGAATGCTTCCAATTTTTCTCCATTTAGAATGATGTTGGCTGTGGTTTGTTATATATGGCTTTAATAATGTTGAGGTATGTTCCCCCTAGTCCAATTCCCTCTAGGACTTTGAACATAAATGCCTGTTGAATTTTGTCAACGGCCTTCTCTGCATCTATTAAGATGACCATGTGGTTCTTGTCTTTGAGTCCATTTATAACATTTATTGATTTACC
>NW_008337421.1:428632-429788 GCF_000622305.1 Nannospalax galili | reverse complement strand
AATGTTCTTGGCCCCTTTATCAAATATCAGGTGGCTGAAATTGCATTTACTAATATTTGGGTCACCAATTTTGTTCCATTGGTCTATGGGTCTATTTTTGTGCCAGTACCATGTTGTTTTTATTACTATAGCTCTGTAATACATCTTGAAATCTGGTATAGTAATCCCTCCGGCACTGCTCTTAGTCCTCAGGGTTGTTTTGGCTATCTGAGGTCTTTTGTGCTTCCATATGAATCTTAGGATATTTTTTTCCAATTCTGTGGAAAATTTCATGGGGATTTTTGCCTTTAGATATCTGTCCATTTCTTTTAGGTTTTCAAATTTAGTAGCACATAGGTTTTTAAAGTATTCCCTTATAATGTTCTGTATCTTTCTGCTGTCTGTTGTGATGTTTCCCCTTTCATCTCTGATTTTGTTTATTTGGAGGTGCTCTTTCTTTCTTTTGGTTAACTGGGCTAGTGGTCTGTCAATCTTGTATAAACAAGATTGAAAAGATAACTTTTCAAAGAACCAGCTCTTGGAAATGTTGATTCTTTGTATTGTTTTCTTTGTTTCAATTTCATTGACTTCTGCCATGATTTTTGTTATTTCTTCTTGTCTGCTGGGTTTGGGTTTCGTTTGCTGTTGCTTTTCAAGTATGTTGAGTTGCAATGTTAAGTCATTTATTTGTGTTCTTTCCAATTTTTTGATGTAGGCACTTAGAGCTATAAACTTCCTTCTAAGGACCACTTTCAGCATGTCCCAGAGGTTTTCTCATGTTGTATTGTCTTTTTCATTTAATTCCAAGAATAATTTTATTTCTTTCTTAATTTCTCTTTTGACCCATTCATCATTCAGGAGTGTGTTGTTTAATCTCCATGTGTTCATGTGTTGATTAAGGCTTCTTCCAGTGTTGATTGGAAGCTTTACTGCATTGTTGTCTGATAGAATGCATGGAATTATGTCAATCTTTTTGTATTTGTTGTGGTTCATTTTGTGCCCCAGTATATGGTCGATTTTGGAGAAGGTTCCATGGGGCACTAATAGAAAGTATATCCTTTGGTGCTTGGGTGGAATACTCAGTAGATGTCTGTTAGGTCCATTTGATATATGGTTTTGTTTAATTCAGATGTCTCTCTGTTAACTCTCTGCCCTGTTGACCTATCTAATGGAGACA
>NW_008337421.1:427268-427460 GCF_000622305.1 Nannospalax galili | reverse complement strand
GGTGAATATATGTTCATGATTGTAATATCTTCTTGATTCATTGTTCCTTTTCAAAATGAAGTGGCCCTCTTTGTTTCTTCTGATTAGTTTTAGTATAAAGTCTATTTTGTCAGATATTAGATTTGCTACACCTGCTTTTTTCTTAGTACCATTTGCTTGGTATATTTTTTTTCCATCCTTCCACTTTAAGAT
>NW_008337421.1:419490-426064 GCF_000622305.1 Nannospalax galili | reverse complement strand
TGTGAGCCTCAGGCCTTCAAGTTTAGGTCTGCTTCTTTTTGTGAACTTTATTAGTCTTTATGGTTTACTTTTTGGGCATGAAAAGTTGGTTCGTCTAAGATTCCAGTTCTCTCTTTTGATTTTATATTGGAGTGGCCAGATTGCTTTTGTCTTCAGGAGTTCCCACAGAGGCCCAAGTCAGATGAGGGTCAGATGTTTTCAGGATTTCTCCTAAGGTCTGGATCCCTCCAGGAACGATTTTGGCCTCAGGAATTTGGGGGTTGGATTGGCCTGGGAGCCTGGCCCAGGAAAGATGCTGGTCTAGGGCAGCTGGTAGTCATGCCACCCAGAGAGGTAAAGGCAGATGGGGCAGGAAGAGGCCCCAAGGACTCCTAGGGACTGCACTGAGGAGCTGGGTTGGTCCCAGAGAGAGGCTTATGGGTAGGAGCTATTATTGTTTTTATTTTATGTGTATAAGTGTATTGCCTGTATGTACGTGAGTGCACCCGTGTCGTGCAATGCCCACGGAAGTCAGAAGAGGGCTTCAGATTCTCCTGGATCTGGAGTTAAGGATGGTTCATTGCCACCATGTGGGTCCTGGGAATCGAACCCAGGTCCTCTGCAAGAGCAGTCAATGCTCTTAACCACTGAGCCATCTCTCCAGCCCCCCAAAAATGTTTTTTTAAAAGACAAAAACAGGAACTGGAGCGATAGCTCAGCAGTTAAGAGCACTGGCTTCTCTTGCAGAGGACCCAGGTCTGATTCCCAGCACCCACATGGTGGCTAACTCCAGTTCCAGGAGATCTGATGCCTTCCCCTATCTTCCACGGGCATTGCACTGACATAGGTGCACTTATATACATGCAGGCAATATACTCATACACATAAAATAAAAATAATAAATAAAATATTTTTTAAAAGATAAAAACACTGCTCTGGCTGTAATAAGTAATTTTTACTTGATATTATAAACACTTGGTTGAGCCAGGCATGGCGGCTCACTCCTGTAATCCCGGCAATTGGGAAGCCAAGACATGAGAATTGCTATGAGTTGAAGGTGAGCGTGGACTACAAAGTAAGACCCTGTGTCAAAAAATAAAAGAAGCACTTGGTATAGCTCCTTCTGCCTCCTGAGACTATAAACACTGCAAGAGGGCTAACTACACCTAATTCATTTTTCCATTCTTGTCATCTATAAAAATTCTCCCCACAATGCTTCGTCATTGAAGGAAATACATCATTCCACAGAACAAGATGTCAAAGCATGGTGCTATTAGTTCTGCATTCAGAACCCCATCATGTCCATATTTGTGTCCACATCAATGATAATATGACTATACTTTCAGGTTACAAGAATAGGGCAAGAGCTAGCAAAATGGCTCGGTGAGTAGAGAAGCTTGCTGCCAAGCCTGACAACCTGAGTTCAATCCCTTGGATGCATCTAGTAGAAGGAGAGAGTCAACTCCCACAGGTTGTCACTTACGCCTGTACACAAATGTAGCACACCACACACACATAGACGCACAGACACACATGCACTTAAATAAACAGCAGTTTTAAAAAGGGATAGTGGAAGATAATAAAGAATTATGTAAATTAATTTTGCTGGAACATGACATGACACCTGCTCAAGAATCTAGTTTCAATTTTTCTCACCTACAATATGGACCAGTGGTTTCACATCTTGCATTGTTTAGAACCTCCCATTTGCAATGTGTTTCTCACCCCTGTGCATTTTTCCACATTACTACCTTTGTTTAAAAGGTTTAGGGCAGAGAGATGCTCAGTGGTTAAGAGCACTGGCTGCTCTTGCAGAGGACCTGGGCTTGGTTCCCAGCTCCCACATGCTGGCTAACAGCCATCCATAACTTCAGTTCCAGGAGATTCAATGCCCTTTGCTGACCTTTGCAGGCATTGCACACACAAGCACACTTCCATATATGCCAAACACTCATACACATAATATAAAAAATAAAATTTAAAAAAAGGTTTGTACCTGCCTGGCATGCTAGTGTGTGCCTGTAATCCCAGAACTCAGGAGCAGGAGGATGACAAATTTGATGCCAGCCTAGGCAATATAGTGAGTCCCTATAGTGAATCCCTATATAGTGAATCCCCCAAAACAAAACAAAACTAAAACTAAAATAAACTCTTCCACTCTAAAGTTTCTACATGTCAGGTATTTGATCATGGCAATGTAAAAAGTAACTAATGCAAGGGGTGAGCCACCACACCTAGCTTGTTTTGTTGTTGCAGAGGTGGAGGTGGTGACAGTAGAGGTGGAGGTGGAGGCGGTAGTGGTGGTGGTGGTGTGTCAAGACAGGGTTTCCCTCTGGAGCTCAGGTCGTTCTCCTTTCCTCTCACATTTCCTTTTTTTTTCCGGTCTTTTTGAGACAAGTCTCCCTGTAGCCCCAACTGGCCTGGAATTAGCTATGTAGACCAGGCTGGCCTTGAACTCACAGAGATCTGCCTGCCTCTGCCTCCTAGTCCTCTGCTGGGACTAAAGGTGCGTGCCACGACACCTAGCTTCTTCTCACAGTTCTTCATTTTCTAGACCACCTTCTCAGCTGGATGACAGGATTAATCATTTCCAGTAAGTCTCAAAAATACTGATAGATTCTTCCAGTAGGTTCTCTTGTGTCAGTTTCTGTTGCAGGGAGGCATATTAGTCATCAGGTTTACCTGCTGAGTCATTTCACAGGCCCAATAAGGGAACTATTCTCTTCAGAGTCCTGAATTGAGAGCAGGTAGATGTCTACATCTCATTGTCATGGCCATTTTTGGTCCCCATGTCAGAGTCTGTTCTCCAGGAGAGATATGGGAGACTCCCAGTAAGTGTCCACTACTTGGCTCTTCCTTTAAGACACCAATACAATAGAGCCTCTGAAGATGATCCTCTGTGAGAGTGACTCATGTTCTCAGGCTGTCAGGAATCCATTCATGTCATCCCAAGGCAAGATCAGCCCTGCTTTGTGGTGCTCCCCTGTCCTATATCTGAAGGAAATCTGGGGCTACCCCACTCATAGTTTTAAAAATTTATAATCCCTCCAGAACCAGCTTGCTCTCTTCAACATAGATTTTTGCCAAAGTAGACAAGATCCAATTGGCACGTCTACCCCTAGTGGCTCATGCCTTTAGTCCCAGCACTGGGGAGGCAGAAGCAGGGGGATCTTCATGAGTTTGAGGCCAGCCTGGCCTACATAGCAAGTTCCAGGCCAGCTGTGGATACAGGGAGACCCTGTCTCAAAAAGACCCCCCCCCAAAATGATACACTGTTCTCTACACAGTGATGTTACTGGTCCCTTACTGCCAGGAAGACCCACTGGGTGGGTGGTTCTGTGGCAGGTCACATTGCTGTACAGTTCTCCCTTAATCCTTGGATATGCCTTCCACGACCCTCACAGGATGCCTGAAACTTTCCATAGTCCCAAACCCTATAACTTAATGCTTTTCCATCTGAACAAACCACATATCATGTGTTTTGGCTGTAACTTTTACACTTTGAGATCTAACAGTAAAATTAGCATGAATGTCTTTCTCATGTGTATGTGTGTGTGTGTGTGTGTGTGTGTGTGTGTGTGTGTGTATGTTGGTGGAAACTGACCCCAGGGTCTAGTTTATTCTAGGCAAGCACACTACCACTGAGCTATATTCCCAGCCTCACTTTTCCTTCTTAACAAATTTGTAAATAGATTTGTTCATACTACAGCTCATAGAAGCCTCACCATACAATTTTTTTATTAAGTTGAGAATTTTCATCTTCTTGCTTAAAAGGAGGCATGTTATGACTTCTCTTCAACATATTCAAATTACCAACATCACCACTTTTTAAATTCAGGAAGATTGTTGTTTGTTTTTGTTTGGGATTTGTTGAGGGGTTACATTTTATTTCTTTCTGTATGTCTGTGTGTATGTGCAAGCACATGACACACACACTGTGTGGAGGTCAGAGGGCAATTTGTGGAAGTCATCTTTCTCCTTCTACCATGTGGGTTACGGGGATCAAACTTGGGTTGTCAGGCTTGGTAGCAAGTCATTTTACCTGCCGAGCCATCTTGCCAACCCCACTTGGGGGTAGGAGCATTATTAAGAAAAGTAAAAGTTATTAGAATTCAAGCACTATGAAATCATAGCCGTTGACCTGATAGTGAAGAGAACTACGTGACTAGCAGGCAGGTGGTGCTGGCAGTGTAAACACATGGGTCAAAGGGTTGGTTCATGTCCCAGTGGGAGAAGGAAAGACATAGTGCAATAGTGTAAGACTTCATCACACTGCTCAAAACAGTGCACAACTTAAAACTGATGAATTAATTGTTCATTTGGGGAAGTTCCAACTAATATTTTTTGAACACCGGCTACCAACAAGTAATAGAAACCATGAAAAGTGAAACTGTGGATAAGATGGATTCTGAAAAACAACAATCTCCCAGATTTCCTCAGGGCCAATGACGCAAGTCCACATATTGGTATTGTTAACATCCAGCCCCACCACCCACACAGCGAAAGACACACACACACACACACACACACACACACGCACTGCATATACTTAGGCATATATGTAGAGACTATGAAAGGCTTCAAAAACAAAAACAAAAACTGGATACTTACCGCTTTAGGAAAGGTAGAGCCAGAAAAACAAAGGTTAGAGGAAGTCATCTCTGTGAATAGAGGAGAAATTAACACAACTCAATTGTTTCTGCTAGCCACTCACACATCACTTCTGTAATAGAAAAATGTATGGGGCTTTCCCTCCACAACAAATGCCAGCTAACTGTCATCTATCTCAATTCAATTGTCATTACCTACCCAGAGACAGCACCAAATCCCACAGTTCGAGAGCTCAATCCCCCAAACTACTGTCATTAACTTCTGATGCTATCGGGAATCCCAAATTACTTTACCTGTGCTCTGTCTATAAACTGGGAGTTCTATAATGTCTTCCTCACAGAACTCAGGGAGGCACATCTACTGGTTTATGACAGAGAATACTACAAAAGATAAAGATAAAGAGATGCACAGGGTGAGGTACAGCACTTCGGTGCCCCTTCCAGCATGCCATCCTGCAGGAAGCCACATGTTCCTGTGGCTGTCCCGCTGGGCCTTTTATGGAGACTTCAGTGCTCAGGCATGATGAAGCATACACAATGCAGAAATGTGATTAAGAAGAAAGGTCATGACCTGATGCTAACAGACTGAAGAAATCCACCAAGGCCTGTCTGTCCAGATTTTTCTAGGCTTCTCTGTGTAGCATTCCTCCCTCCCAGGAATGCAGCAGTGTCTCTTGTGAAATGAAGGGTCTTATCATCTGCTCTCAGATGAGCTACGTCAGAAAATTTCCTTATGGCTAGCTCCAAGACAGAAAATGCAAGGGATCAGAGTTTCTAGGAATCACGTTGAAAAAGAGAAATTCAAGTTTTTATGACCGGCCTTGGAAAGGAAGTTTTGAACTAGGAACCATCAGTGAGACTGTGTGTGTGTGTGTGTAACATCCTTTCATTGTACATACTTTCTTAATTTACTGTATATACTACTATTGTAAATGTATAAAATATCACACATCCTTTCATTATATGCATAGACTAATTTACTGTGAGCATGTACTATATACGCATAAAACAATCAAACACAACTGTTCCATACTTTCTCACTCAGCCTGTTCAGGTCTTTGAAACTCAAACCATGAAGAACTTAGTGAAATGAAACCAAAACTGTCAAAATGATAGAGCACAGACCTGACCTTAGAATTATTCCTCCACATCCCTTGCTCATAGAGCAAAAGAGGGGAGTTTTCTGGAGACGCTGGCTCACTCCCCCTCCTTCTTCGTGTCCACTCCAGTGAGGTGGATGAGGCTCATGGCACAAAGTGGCTGTCCATTAGATCTGTCCATATATGGAGAAGAATATGAGTGACCAGAGGGAGTAAGCAGATGAGCTTGAGGCCTGTGGACAGCATATGGACTTGGGGCCTTGAACTTTCGTTTCATTTCTCTGGTGGCTAGTGCTGAACTTTTTTTTTTGGTATGTTGTCCATCTCATCCCACTCAATGCAAGAAAACAAATGACAAGAAATGCTGGCGAGGATGTGGACAAAAGGGAGCGCTAACACACTGCTGGTGGAGATGTAAATGAGACAAGCAACTATGAAAAGCAGTACAGAGGTTCCTCAAAACACTAAAACAAGACCTGCATATGACCCAGCTAATCCACTCCTAGGTATTTACCCAAAGATAAGTGAACATACTACTTGCCTACTTGCACATCAATGCTTATCACAATAGCTAACTTTGGAAGTGGTCTAGGTGCCCATCAACAAGGGAATGGATAAAAGAAAACAGAGTATGGGAGGCAGAGGCAGGCGGCTCTTTGTGAGTTCGAGGCCAGCCTGGTCTACATAGCGAGTTCCAGGGAGACCCTGTCTCAAAAAGACAAAAAGAAAGAAAGAAAGAAAGAAAGAAAGAAAGAAAGAAAGAAAAGAAAAGAGGGAGGGAGGGAGGGAGGGAGGGAGGAAGGAAGAACAGAGTATGTACACATAATGAATTTTTTTTCAGCCATTCAGACAAAGTTGTGTTATTTGCAGGAAAATGGAAACAGC
>NW_008337421.1:394476-411200 GCF_000622305.1 Nannospalax galili | reverse complement strand
TATATACATACACACACAGCATGAAAGTAGTTGTGAAACTGACTAGGGGACAAAGGGGACTAACAGGGAGGACATGGAGCAGGGGAGGAAGGTGCCATGGGGGAATGGGAATGTTCAAAGTATGTACTTTGTATGAAAACATCGCTATGAAATCCAGTACTATGTACAATTAATACATGCCACTTAAATAATATTGCAAAAAGAAACAAATTTTGTGCCTTGAAAGTCTTCTTGAGATACATATTTAAATCCTCTGTGTTTGTTTTTTGTGGTTCTCAGGGTTCAAAACAGCCTTTTTATTAACATACAATATGTATATGTATTTATGGAGCACACTGTGATGTCTTGATAAGATAAAGCCCCTCTCCTCCTTGCTAAGTAGAACCATGAGGATGAGTTCTGGTTGTTCCTGGCTCTGGAGAAAGCAGCAAAGCACACCCCCCAACCCCCCCAAGGCAAGTCTGGAGGATGTGATCTGGAGCAGAGCCAGCACCTTAGTGAGTTTTGTTAGAGTTGCTCCTGGACATAGTGCTCTGTGACTCAGAGAGCATCACCCTAAGGTATCAGACGCACCTGCACCCTACCACTATGCTGAGAAAGAGATAAGCCTCAGTCTAGGATGTGGCTGCATCTCCTGTGTTCACCTGGCAGGAAGGACAACTCCACTTAAAGAGACAGTCCACCTGTATCTCCCCATTTCCCTCACTCCCAAATGAGAAGCCCTGAGAGACTGAGTAGGCCAAGGGGAAGCGAGAGGTGGAGTTTCCAGGAAGATGTCCAATGAAAAGGAGGCCTATCCATTTAAGGCACTGGGATATGAGATCCCCTAGACCTGGTAGCCCAGCCCTCCACATGAACGCACTATACACAGGCCCTGTGGATGTGCCAAATGTGCCAGAACATCCTAGACCTGCAGTGACACTTAGAGGACTGAAAACCCTACAGAGGAGGCCATGTACTAGGTGAATGTGAGTTTTCGAAGCTAGCTGTTGTCCATTGTAGGATTCGAACACTGAGTAGGTGTGGCATTACATGTCATTTATTCTCTGGTGAATGAAGGTTCTGGTGAGTTTGCAGACCCTGGAGGCCCTTCCCCTGTACTATTATTGAATCACAGCACTGGCTGGGCCGGCCCAAAATTTGAGTGTTTTCTCTGACCCAGACATTGTCTTATTTAATCTTCATTACAATAAACCTGTAAAGTCAGCACCAAATTCCAGACTGGGGGTGGGGGTGTCAAATACTCTATCCTGTGTTCTGCTACCTCCCTACAACAACAGCAAAAATAACATAATTAGTGTTCTACTACACCTGACCTATGAGTGACAGCATTATTTCATTGTTTCAACACAAGCCAACAACTGAACATAAAAGCAAAGTACCACAAGAAATGCAAAGTGCGATGGATGAAGGAGGGTAACACCAGAAGAAAACCGACCAGCAGGAGAGCAGTGCCCAGCACATTCACACAGCAGTCACACGTCCCACCTCGTCTTGCTCTAGAGATTTGTATTATAAGCTCAAATCTCCATGACCCAGACACAAATCGGGTATTTAATTCTCTGATATAATTCTCCATTTTGGTCCTAAAAATGATTATATCTGGACTCACAGTTATGCATAGTACTCTATCCTGTAATTAGACTTCTACCCCAAGAGGTTAAAGACACAACCACAGTTGAGGAATCTGATTACAGCACAGTGAGGTGTTTTGTCACATGTTAAAACTTCCGAACATGTAGCATAAAGTTTAGTTAATTTGCATTCCAAGTACCAATAATATCCAGTACAGCACATTGTTTAAAGATGAAACTCACACTTCAGACTCCCTAGCATTAAATTCAGCTGTGTGTGCACACATGCATACAGATAACACAGATAACAAGCTCTGTGTGTGATCTTGGGCACATTGAACCACACAAAGTCACTCATGTGAAAAATGAGGGAAGCAGCAGTCTGTGAAGTAACATTGTGGGAATCCAATATAGTATGTGAACGTTCTTGACACAGTACTTGGAGTAATACATGTTCTCGCTAAGTACTCGCTAACTATGAGGATCAGTTCAGTTTGAAATGTAAGAAATATTAAACCAGCTGGGTGTGGTGGCAACACACCTTTAAACCCAGCACTCGGGAGGCAGAGGCAGCCAGATCTCCAGCCTGGTCTACAGAGTGGGTTCCAGGTCAGCCCTACTATAGGGAGACCTTGTCTCGAAAAGACCAAAAAAAAAAAAAAACTTAAACCAATTAGGTTTAATATTTATTAAACTGTTAACTATAATAAACATTAGCTTTCATTGTCTTTATTTACCTAAATATGATTTTTGCTACTGTGTTCTTCCTTTCCCAAGACAGAATTCTGCAAAAGGAAACAAAAGCAGTCAATACACGGTCTTCAGCGCCCCTGAACGCCTGGGCCCAGAGCCCCGCCCCGCCCCGCCCCGGCCCCAGCGCAGCCTTGCGTTCCCGCCCCTCCCGCAGACACACTGGAGCTGCGGCCCGAGCCCCTCCCACGTACAGCTTCCGTCTCAAGAGGATTGACACCGAGGTTGCGTATTGGCTGCTCCCAAGTACTCCCTCTTCTTATTGGCTGTTACTGTCCCGGTCGAAGTTTCGCCGAAGATGCTCGCCGCACCGTAGGGCTGACGGTCACTGGCAGGCGCACTTCCGTTTCCGGTGACTGTCGGGAGCCATGGCGACCCGGAGAGAGCTGCGCTTCGTACTGACGTTAGGCCGGTGGTGCCGCAGCCTCCCGGGACCCCGGGCCCGTGTAAGTGCTTTCCGCTGCCGGCGGGGAACTGGGAGTCAGGAACGAGTTCCGCCCGGAGGAGGAGGGGGCCGTTCCTGCCTCGCGAGGACCCTCCGCCTTCTTTCTATTCCGCGCCTGCAGGCTTTCGCGGCGGTGGTGCCCGGTGTGACCCAGGTGGATAACACGTCCGACTTTCTGGGGAAGAAGCCGCATCGCCAGCACCCCGGCATCCTGCACCTTCCGCACGTCCGGCTGCCGCGGGCGCTGGTTGACGCCGCTCAGTTGCTGCTCCTCGGTGAGTCAGCGCTGCGGGGAGCCGAGGAAGCGCGAGCCCGGCGCTCGGTGATCACTCTTTCCTCCGTGGCCCACAGAAAGAGCGGTGCCCAGTCTAGAGAAGCAGGTGCAAGCACTAACCAATCATCTCTGGAGCCGACATTTGCCGGTGGAACCAGAGGAGTTGCGGAAACGGGCTGCCCAGCTTGAGAAAAAAATCATTGAAAATTCAGGTAGGGTTTACGAATAAACCAGATTGAAATATCAGTGATACTTCAATCTGATAGATGCTGCAGTTTAGTTGATGTTGCAACAAAAGCAGTTGTTACGATGATGCCCTACAGTCTAGGGATTGCCCTTGGGTTTGGATAAAGGTCAGAAATCTAGGTCTTTGTTTTGTTTTCTTGACACCCCGCCCCCAATCCCACTCCACTCCCGCACATGGGGAGATTAGGACTGTGTTTTGATTCAGGGAAAATAAAACCCACGTATGAACCAGTACTGAACCCTCTTCAGGGATAGGAAAATGACTACGATTCACCGATTCATGTTGTTTTCAGTTGTGAGCTTCATATTGCAGATCTGCCTTTTATCTGTCCTGTCTTTGCACTTCAAGAAATCCACAAAATTTCATCCTTATCCTAGCCTTTAAATTTTTATGAACCTGTCACATGGACTTGCGCGCACACACACACACATGGACCTGGCAACTTACACACACATACCCACCCCTGGACCTGGCAACTTCCACACACATACACCCCTGGACCTGACAACCTACACACACACACACCTGGACCTGACAACCTCCACACATGCATACACACGCACGCATGCGTGCGCAAAACAAATGTAAAAAAATACTTACCAAACTTATTGTTATCACAAAGCAAACTTGGATAGGTTTTGTTAAGTTGGCTAAATTGCTATTAGAGGTAAGATGCTACTTGATACACTCTGATAATGGTGGTGGTGGTTTTTCCTTCCTGGAGCTTTTCACTAGGTTTGGTCTTTCAGCTTTGAGGGTTTTCTTGGGGGAGTGAGAGGGATCGGGTAGGAGGATGTTTATATTGGATCTGATCCCTATTCTCCCTAGGTCCTCACCTCCGGTCCTTGTTCTCATCCCAGACTCAACCCTGACAGAGGAGAAGCTTTGTGGAGCAGTACTACATGCCCTTCGCAGAACTACCTACCATTGGCAGAAGCTGAGGTATGGAAGGGTACGGAAGAAAGGTTGAGCTGGAGGAGAGTTGGGCGCTTCAGTCAGCTCCATGTTTAAAGCTACCTGGACCTTATGTGCTGGGAGTGAAAGGGGTGACCCAGAAGAGTCCTTTGCAAAAATTTCATTTCCTTGAAGTTGAGGGGTAACTGTGGGGATTGAGGTTGCGTTCGGGTGGGTGTGACTCTGATTTTCGTGGCAGCTACAATGAAGAACTGAGCCTGATCTACATGGCGGCAAGACTGGATGGTGGCTTTGCAGCGGTTTCCAGGGCGTTCCATGAGGTGAAAATCTGTTCAGCTTCCCACCTGAGCCCTTTATCATTGGCTTTGTTACCAATAAGTTAATCTTACAGTAGGGGTTCTTTGGATGTTGTATACACATTCTTTTAAATGGTTCTCTGTATCCTTGAAAAGACTTGTGTGGCTCAGGGAAGGTTAAGAATCACTGGGTTAGAAGTTTCCAATCTCAAAGTATCTTTATTGAATCTCAATACATTCACCTCTCACCTATTTTCCAGAGCGCTAAGTGACTTAACTTACCCTCTCTTGTCTGTTTCTTCAGATTCAGGCTCGAATTCCAGAGTTCCAGCCACAAACTATAATGGACTTTGGCTCTGGCACTGGTTCTGTTACCTGGTAAGTAACTTTCTTCATTTGTCTTTGTCAGTCGTAGCTCTAGACTTTCTGTACCACTTCACTGTCAAAAAAAAAACTGAGAAAGTAGACGGGGAATAAGAAAGTTGGGCCTAGAATGTTACCTCCCTCAGAACAGGCAAGACAGAAGGTGTTTGGGTTAGGGCCAGAATTTAAAGTGGCAAATTAAAAAACTAAGTATTTAGAAAAGTTAAAAGAGAAAGGAATTTAGTATAAGGAATGGGTTTTTAGCTGCCAGTCCAAATTTTTTTGCCCACAAATCAGTTTTTGAGTCTGCCCTTTTTCAGAAGTTGAGAGTGCAATAAGAAAATAATGCTGTTAGGTTCTCTGTCTTAACGTAACACTGTGACTCCCCAGAGTAGGTGGGGCTCTTGTAGGAATGACTTTGTCATGAGAATCAGTGGCTTTTCATCTTCACCTCAGGGCTGCTCACAGTACTTGGGGCCAGAGCCTCCGGGAATACATGTGTGTCGATAGTTCAACAGCCATGCTGGGTTTGGCTGAGAAGCTGCTGAAAGGTGAGCACAGGACATACACACGGAGAGCTTCTCAAAGCTGAGGGAGCAGAAGGTGCTAGGAAACGCTCTGCTGGGAAGTAGAGGAAAGTTGTAAACTTTGAGTCTAGCTGCTTTCTATTATTGGGATGAAACAGTGTTAGAGGCCTTTGCTGGACTGCGGATGGGTTGGATAAGGTCAGGGGAACTAATATGCTCCCTGTCTTTTTAACTGCTTGCTTAACAGTATTCTATCTCTCAGCTGGCATTTTTATTCTTGGCAGCATGTTTCTTAACTGACTAGAAACTTCTGGCTGTAAATTTCATATGCGCTCTCAGCTGCCACGTCTCTCCTCCGCAGGTGGCTCAGAGTCAGGGAAGCCTTACGTTCCAGGTGTCTTTTTCAGACAGTTTCTACCTGTGTCACCCAAGGCAAGTAGCAGTGTTCAGAGTCTTATTACTGTGGAAAGTGGCAGATGTGGCCTCAGCTTTGCAATCCATCACTGATCATTAGAAGATCGAGGGAAGCAATAGGAAACATTTAAAACTAGGGATCGTGGTGCATACCTGTAATCTCAACACTCACAAGCTGAGACCGGAGGATTACCTGAGGTCCAGTCTGGGCTCCGTAATGAAAGGTTTCGGAGGCGGTGGGACTTGAGACTAGGAATTTTCCGTACTTTGGAAGCGGGAAGTGTCATGTCCTTGTGCTCCCTGTCTTCATCCTCAGGTCCAGTTTGATGTAGTGGTATCGGCCTTTGCCCTAAGTGAGCTACCCAGCAGGGCTGATCGTGCTGAGGTAGTTCAGACCTTGTGGCGCAAGACAAGCCATTTTCTGGTGAGTTGAAATCCTTTTCCCTTCAAGTTTTGAAGCTGCTTCGTGGTTTGATGCCTTTCCTTTCCATCGTCTTCATTTTTCTTTTAAAGATGTATTATTTTTAATTATATGTTTGGCTGTGTCTGTGTTTGGGTATGTGCATGTGCTTGTACCTAGGAGGTCAGAGGCTTCAGCTCCCCCTGGAGCTGGAGTTGTGAGCTGCCCAGTGTGGAGGCTGAGAACCGAACTCAGATCCTCTGGAAGAGCAGCAAGTGCTCTTAACTGCTGAGATGTCTCCAGCCCCTTGTCGTCATTCTTGGTATTTTTCTGCTTTATAGATCTCTGTGCAGGTCCTTTGGGGTGTCTTTTCCTTATACTTAATGCGCACTTCCCTCTGCCACACTTGTACGGAAGTAGCAACAGTTGTTTTGTATCATCCAAGCTTTGCTTATTTTCCTTGTTTGTGAACAGGTATTACTGGAGAATGGAACAAAAGCCGGGCACCGACTTCTCATGGATGCCAGGAACCTGGTCCTTCAGGTGAGGTTGTCTGCAACAGATTTCACACTGCATACTGCAGAGTTGAGTACTTAGGATGGAGACAGATTTTGGTAATCATGGGACCTTTGAAGATAAGTAGTTTGGGGACTAGGGAGATGGCTCAGTGGTTAAGAGCACTGACTGTTCTTGCAGAAGACCTAGGTTTGAATCTGTAGGATCTATTTTTGTAATTCAATCTCTGAACTTGGTAAACTGAGGGCTCTTAATTATACTTCTAAGAATGCTAATTCTAAACATGCTCTGAGTTAAGCTGGTTAAGCTGAATCTCACCACCCACATGGTGGCTAACAACTGTTCCTAGTTCCAGTTCCAGGGGATCCAGTGCTTTCTGTCCTCCTCAAGCACCGCACAACACAGGTACAGTGACATACATGCAGGCAATACACTCATACACATAAAAAAAAAAAAAAAAAAAAAAAAATTAGCCAGGCGTGGTGGCACACGCCTTTAATCACAGTACTTGAGAGGCAGAGGCAGGAGGATCTCTGTGAGTTCAAGGCCAGCCTGGTCCACATAGTGAGTTCCAGGACAGCTTGGGCTATGCGGAGACCGTCTCAAAAAGACCAAAATAATAAAAATAAGTACTTGCTGACTCCTGATGGAAGGCATTGCAAAGCCAAGAACCTTGTCTTTGAGACAGTGTGAGCCGCTGTAGAATCCTAAAGTTAGTTGTGCTGGAGTAGAGGTTGCTGATGGGAGAGTACAACACTGTGCCCAGTTCCTGCCTTTCTGCTGCTGCAAAGACAGAGTTCTTTGTTGGCGCATTAGTGACATAACCAGCTTAACTCAGACTGAGCATGTTTAGAATTAGCATTCTTAGAAGTATAATTAAGAGTCCTCAGTTTACCAAGTTCAGAGATTGAATTATGAAAATAGATCCTACGGGCCCAGATTTATTTATTCGATTTCAGGGAAAAGAGAAGTCACCTGTGGACCCTCGACCTGGCTTTGTCTTTGCCCCAGTGAGTACCACTTCCTCCTGTTCATTCACACAGATCTGAACTTCTGTGTAGCCAAGAAGAGCTAGAGGATGAGCTTAAGCCACTGCCCTCTTCTTTGTCCTTATCTGCTTCTACCTAGTGCTCCCTGAGGCTTCCCTACCCCTCGCTCCTGTGCTCCCTTCTTCCATCCTCTTGACCCTTTATTCAGTTTCTTATATTTTGTAATGTGCTTTATAGCCTTTATTTCTAGATATTTTTTTCTTGGGTTTGTTTTTGTTTGTTTGTTTTTTTTTTTTTTTGAGATAGTGTCTCCCTGTAGCCCCAGCTGGCCTGGAACTCACTATGTAGACCAGGCTGGCCTCAATCTCACAGAGATCTGCCTACCTCTGCCTCCCAAGTGCTGGGGTTAAAGGCATGCGCTAACATACCCAGCTTCTAGATACTTTTAAATTTCTTTTTTGTCTTTGTGAGTGTGTGTGTGTGTGTGTGTGTGTGTGTGTGTGTGTGTGATATGTATAGGTGTATGTATGATGGGGGCTGCATGTGAACAGAGGACAACTTTCAGTCAGTTCTTTCCTTCCACTCTGGGTTCAGGAGCTCAAATTCAGGCTTGTGCAACGAGCACCTTTTGCCGCTGAGCCATCTCACCCGCTCAGCTTTATTACTGATGGGTCTTTTGTCTTGTGTGTTTGCAGTGTCCCCATGAACTTCCTTGTCCTCAGCTGACAGCCTCCAAGCCCCTGGCCTGTAGCTTCTCGCAGGCCTATCATCCCATCCCCTTCAGCTGGGTATGTATTCTCAGAATGCAGCGACAAGTCCTTCCTCATGTGATCTCATGAGAAAGGACTACAGAATGAGAGGGAAAGGGAGCTAAAAGGTTTTTCCCTCTACCTGTATTTTTCTTTTAGAATAAGAAGCCGAAGGAGGAAACATTCTCTGTGGTGATCCTTGCCAGGGGATCGCCAGAGGAGGCTAATCGCTGGCCCCGTATCACTCAGCCCATCCTTAAACGGCCTCGCCATGTGCACTGTCACCTCTGTTGTCCAGATGGGCACATGCAGCATGCTGTCATTACAGCCCGCCGGCATGGCAGGTAGAGGAGCTGCGACCACAGTCAGAGTATGGCAAGAACCTGCAGCTCGTGTTGACGTCCCTTCTCTTCACAGGGATCTGTACCGCTGTGCCCGCGTCAGCTCCTGGGGAGACCTTTTGCCTGTGATCACTCCATCTGAGTTTCCTCTGTCTCCTGCTGAAGATCCCCTGAACCTTGACAAGGATGTATAACAAGTATTTCCTCCCATCATACCTGCCCAGGCTGAAGCTTCCTGGTATCCAGGAAGGGACTGCTGTACCCGTTTCCTCTATTTGTTTGAAATGTTAATAATAAATTTTTCTTTTTTTATTGATTTTTTGCAAATTTCATACAATATATTTTGATTGCATTTAGATGCACTCTCCTATCTGCACCACCTTACTACCGCCCACCCAATTTTATGTATTCCACTTTATTTATATATATAAAGGCCTATAGAGTCAAACTTGTGTCCCCAAATGCACTTCGAAATGGGTCCATCCACTGGAGCTTGGTTACCCTACTGAGAGTCAACCCCTTAAAAGGGATTGGCTCTGACTCTCCCATCAGTTTCCCATAGTTCCTAAGGCAGGGTTGGAGTTTCTTTCCCACTTCCCCACATCTATGCTAGAATTCTGTCTGGTTTGAGCTTGCGATGGGACTTGTGCATGCTGTCACCATTGCTGTGAGTTCTTGAGTAAATGCCCAGCTGTCCAGAAAACTGTTTCCTTATGGTCATCTGCTACCTCAGGCTCCTGACCATCCTTCCACCCCCTCTTTTACAGTGATCTCTGAGCCTGTTTGATGTAGGTGTAAATACTCTTGTTCTCTGCACATTGGCCAGTTGTAGGTTTCTGCTGCATAAGGGAGCTTCTCTGGTGAGAGTTAAGTGATGCATTAATGAGGAAGGGTTTAATAATAAATTTTTTAAGAAAAAGTAGATTTTGATTATTAAAAGGTCAGTCGTTCTGGCCTGTCCTATAGAAAAGAGACTCTTGAGATTTGCATTGTTAGGGTTTCCACACAAAGCTCAAGGTCACTCTCCTGCAAGAACACTGCTACCAGAGTCCACATGGCCTGGGGAGGTAACCTAGGGTAGTGAGGAAGACCACCCTTGGCCCTCCAAGAACTCTGAACAGGTCTCTAGGTAGTTATGGAGACCTGAGTGGAGAGGCTTAATGGCTGACTTCTTTCCCATGGTCACCTACCCTGGAGTTTGCCTCATACATCTCCTGCGAGATTGATCCCCACCAGGCCGGAACCTTCCCTCTCTATCTCTACCCTTAATCTGTATCCAGCCAGGATACTTCTTGTTTGTTGAGTTCATTTTTCCTGATTTCTTTGTAGAGCAACTTTACCTCACAGTTCACACCCGGAAGTGTTTCCAAACCCCAAATGTCAGGTTTGTGTGCCCAGTGCATGACAGCCAGCTGATCACTGAACTCTGGTATTTGGAGTACAGTTCAGTCAAGAAGGTCCCACCAGAAAGGCAAGGGCACCCCCAAATCTGTCTCACCTCAGCACAATTATAGGGGGAAAGCACGGAAAGGGGAATGGGCTGAGTTGGCAGTTGCACACACAAGTTTTGACAAAAAACAAGGTTTTCAGACCTTGGATCTAGTGGACCTTTTATGAGTCACTGAGCTAGCTACAGTTCTGCACATCTGCTTGTAAATCATCCTGTGTGATGAAAATAACAAGGTTAGCAGCTGGTAATTACAGGAACAGCAACAGGGACATGGTATAACTCACCTTGACCAGATGATGAATATACCCTGCCTGGGCTTCATTTCTTTGTTTGGGGTTTTGTTTTTTTAACTTTAGGGAGGGAGAACTGTTTGAATTTCTTACAAAACAAAAATTACCAATTTGATTATGAGGGCTTCGTTATGGTCACAGACAGAGTCAAAAGTTGTAAAGGTATCCATGTTGTAATACTAGGAATCTCCACTCCCCACTAGACATGCCCTTGCCTGGAGCTATTTTTCTGGAGTTCCAGGAAAGGGGAGTCCCTTCGCATGCTAGTTCCCACAGAATAACACCAGCCCCGCTGTTCACCACGCCTTTTACCCCAAGTAGCCCCAAATCCCCTCTGAAAGGGTTGGGTTCAGGTATCAGCAGAGCAACCTAGAAGACTATGGGAGGTTTAGCTCAAATATCCTGACTGTGGCAGGAACAAACTGCCCCGTCCCCCCCAACACACAACATAACTGGGATGTAACTACCATAGATTGTCCCATTTGGGGTTAGATTAACCCCAGACATGAGCTAAGACTCCAGAGCTCTTGGATTAGTCATGGCATTGAAAACTTCACTGAACTGTGCCTGGCAGGGAGTCTGGAGTTTCTGGTTTAGAAGTTTTAGAAGGCGTGAGCCAGGGGAGGGGCCTCTAGGCAGTGGGAGGACTGGTGGCTGGGGCTGATCCCTAGTCAGCTATGCAGTGCCTCCTAAGCCTGGGCTACTCAGAACAGGAGAATAGCAGCTGGAACTTACGCCAGGGGACTCCAGCTTTGGCTGCTGCCGCCACCACTCCCATCCCATTTGTCATTTTGAGGTCTCTGCTTATCCTACGGCAATGGAGACACTACTGGGAGTGAAAGTTGGCTGTTTGTTTGCCCTGCTGGCTCTCACTCTGGGCTGTGGCCTTGTTCCCATCTCCGTCAAGTGGTTCCAGATGGATGCGGCCACAGGTACAGCCCCACTCCATCTTAGTCCCTTACCTCAGCCCTTTCCTGATCCCTTGTTCTAAGTCTCTCACATCCCCAATGACCTTAAGTGCTGCCAGTCGCTCTTCAGTCACCTCTGCTTATCTCACTGCAAACCAGATGATAACTTCTGCTTTTGTTTACTAGGTCATCGACACAGGGTCCTCAACCTCCTGGGCTGTGTCTCTGCCGGTGTTTTCCTGGGAGCAGGGTTAATGCATATGAGCGTGGACGCCCTGAACAGAATTGACCCAGAGATCCAGAAGTTTATGGTGCAGGTGAGTAGCAGAGACGTGGAGCAACAGGGCTATGAGAATAATGAATGGAACGCAGAAAGGCAGTTGGGGGAGGGATAGAGCCCAGGATGAGGTAGGATAAGAGCGCTTGAATGGACTGGTGGGAGCTGGTTGGGCTGGGCCAGGCTTCTAGGAAAGCTTCATTGCTGAAGGGGCAGGACAGGAAGCCAAGCAGGACAGGAAGCTTCATCCTTCATCACATCTGTTTCTTTCTCCCTAGAATGGGACAGGAAGTAAAGGAAATTCTTCTGATGCTGCTCTTTCAGGTCATGTAAGTATCCCCACTAGCCCCCCGCCCACAAAGGGTGAGGACAGCCCTGACTTTGCTCATGTTCACATCCTTTTGAAAGGAATATGGGAAGGACAGTAGGAGTCTCTTCTCCCAGCTCAGACAGCATTGAGAAAGAAGGTGCCAGCCTAGTCCTTTTGCTTATGGATCCCCAGAAAGAGCTCTTGCTTCACTTCTTCTCCCCCTGGACCCTTGGATATACTTGACAGTGTTTTCGCATGTTTCCAACCCCAGTGGCACTGTGTCCTGGGTCCCACTCCCCGTGTTTTTCGCTTCTGCACGTCTGCTCTGTGCTTTACTCCCCACCCCTTTTTTCTGTTACCACATTTTCCCAGTCTCCCCTCTCCTTTTTCCCCGGCTTACAGCCCATCTCTCTGTTCCTAGGTGGAGTATCCCTTTGGAGAGCTCATCATCTCCCTGGGCTTTTTCTTTGTCTTCCTTTTGGAGTCACTGGCCTTGCAGTGCTGCCCTGGGGCTGCTGGAGAATCAACAGTACAGGAGAAGGAATGGGGAGGGACTCAGGTCTTTGGATTCCATAAGCACCCACCTGTGCTGTGTCCCTCACAGAGTCCCCTGCGAGCCCTCGTCCTTCTGGTCTCGCTGTCCTTTCACTCAGTATTTGAAGGTCTAGCTGTGGGACTTCAGACAACAGTCGCAGCCACTGTCAAGCTCTGCATTGCTGTTCTGGCTCATAAGGGGCTCATAGTGTTTGGTGTCGGACTGCGGCTGGTGAAGACTGGCACTGGGCCACGATGGGCCATATTCTCCATACTGTCATTAGCTCTCATGTCCCCCCTGGGCCTAGCCCTAGGGCTGAGTGTGGCTAGAGGGGACTCTACAGCAGAGAAGGGCTTAGCCCAAGCTCTCTTAGAGGGGATAGCAGCTGGCACATTCCTCTATGTCACCTTCCTAGAAATTTTGCCGCGGGAACTGGCTAGTCCCGAGGCCCCTCTGGCCAAGTGGGGCTGTGTGGCTACTGGTTTTGCCTTCATGGCCCTTATTGCTTTATGGGCCTGAGAGATTCCTCACTGCTTTGATGGACTTAACTAAGGAGGACTTCTCCATATCCCAGAGGCCCTCCGACATTATTTTCAAAGAGATGGAACATTTATTAGGCATCATCCCCATGGACTGGAGCCCAGATTTTATATATATATAATATATTTGGTTTGAGTGTCTATTTAACTGGAAAATTGGTATAAAGGCCATCACTCTAGATTTGCTATTGTGTATAATAAAATGCCTGTTTTAGCTTTTCCATTCAGTCACATTATAATTTAATTATAATATAATTCTCCTAGTTTCCTAGAAGCTTCAACAACCCCTTCCCACCTTTCTCACAGGAGCTGAAAAAATAGATCAGTGCTCCCAGCATTTAGAGGGAAAGACCTTTAGAAACAGAAAGCACACAGAAAGATATTTCTCCTACACTAAGTACCTCACTCTACTCCCAGTGCTTACTGTTGGCCACCCACAGCATGCCGAGCAGACTCTTGATCATCAGGCCACGTGGAACCCGTTTCCATCAACTTCCTATTCTTCACACTGAGCCTTGTGTGGCCTCAGGGACGCTGTTGCTGTTCTCTGAGCTGTTCTCTGGCTGTCTCAGGCAGAAGGATTAAAAATCAGTATGTTTAGAGAGGGGTAAAGATGCCAGATAAATTCCTAGGGTGATTACTTGGCTTGCCAGTGATTAGTGACTTTTCTTCTGCCTGCCCTTTCTTTTCGATCTGAGTAACCTCTGTAACATCCTGCCTCCCTTAAAGTTGCTAAGAACCATGCAAAAGCAGGTGGTCTGGAATTGAGGGGGAGCAGGGTAACTGCCCTGCCCCCCACCCAGTTGGCATATTATCCCAGGCTTAGTGGAAAAATGAAGAAAGGGTGTGCCCTGGGACTCATGCCTCCTCCCCAGTTTGCCCCTTCCGTGATTTTCCACTGTGATGGCCCAAATGGCCTTAATGTGGACAAAGTCTCCTGACTTCATTCTTGTCTGTCTTTGACTCCTTTCCATCCTATTCCCTCTCTACAAAGTAAGAAAAATAAATCCAGTTTACACATCCAGGGATCAGTGAGAAAGCAATCAGTGGACAAAAGCAAGTGAGAAAGAGAGGGCGAAGACGAGTCTAACACAGGAAAACTTTCCCCTGAAGCACAGTCCTATAGTGTGTTCTCAATCCTACTGTGTCTTCACTTGAGTAAGGAACTCAGAAGAGCCTAGTGTGTGGCACCATCAGTAGCTCCTGCAGGGAACACCTGCCACGTGACAGGCCCTGTGCTGCTGCTGTCAGGTACACTCTCTCACTTCCACAATCCCAGCAGGTCCATATGTCCCCCAGAGTGAGTCTAGGAAAACTGGCATCCGAAAAGTTAGGTAAGTCAATCACTTAGCTAGTTGGGCTTCAGAGTTCATGTTTCTGTGCTTCTACAAAAAGTTCAGTTTATGAATCTTCCCCTTCTGTACCTTTCCACGCTCCTGGATCCCATCCTGTATATCAGAATCCAGGATCAAAGGCGACAGCAGTAAGCTGGGTAATTGAAGCAGGTTTAATAGGCACATTCGGTAAGGTGTCGGCAGGATTTGGACAAAACAAGAAATGATGATGCAACCCTGTGGAACTGGGTGATAAGCATGCTGTTAACTAGGCTAAAGGGAGAGGAGCAGTTACTAGAAACTAGAAAGTGTCATTCCCTCAGAGTTGCATCCTTGATACAGCAAAGCAGCCAGCCTCCAGGAACACAAACAGGAAGGTGGTAGAATAATCTTACTCTCCTACTCCAATTTGCTCATATCTTAACTGAGCAGACCCAAACTGAAGCCTGAGGATAGAGCTGGCTGTTGGTGATTGCAGATGGGTCAACCTCCTGGGACACTGATCTATTGGGATAAACAGGTTGCCTTGCATGTCATGCATTCTCTACTGTTTACCTTAAAGTGATCTTGCCAGAACTTTGGCAGGAATAAATCAAAAGATATATGATTTTGTGGAAGCTAGAGAGCTGGTTCTAGCAAGAGATCCATGTAACTATGGAAAGGAGAGTTACGGGGCAGTACCTCGCCTGTCGTGGCTCCTCTGTTTCTGCATCGCTGATGCTATCAGCATTTGAGGTAAATGAGGTAGAGATGGGGGTATGTCAAGCTTCAGGAGAGACATGACCTTTGTGCCGTCTTTCATCCCAGGAGCCTTGGCTTCCCCTTCAGCCTCCTGGCCACTCAGCCACCAGGGCTTTCTTTCCTCCCCAGATCTATTTTCCTTCCTTTTCTGAAATTCTTAGCAGCCAGGGCTAGACATGTGTCTAGTTTGAAGATTATCATGTCAAGAGCAGGCATGAAGCTAGTGAGTGGCTCCATATGGAGAACATCAAGGAGAATGTCTGGACCATAAAAAGGAAACAGGCTGTTTTTAAAAGGCAGGACAAGGAAGGAAGAAGAACCAAAAAAGAGCCGAGGACTCCAGATGTGGAAACAACTTGATTCGGTCTTAAGAAGTAGACTAGAAGGTAACTAGAACGATGAGACTTAGAAGATGATAAGAGGGATCTTGGCATGGTGGCGCCTGTCTTTGGTGCTCAGGAGGCAGAGGCGGGCGGATCTCTGTGAGCCCAAGGCCAGCCAGGTCTTCTACATTGAGTTCCAGGCCAGCTGGGGCTACAGGAAGACCCAGTCTCAAAAAGACCAAAAATAGATAGATGATTGATGATAGATAGATAGATGATAGATGATAGATAGATAGATAGATGATAGATAGATAGACAGACAGATAGTCAGATAGATGTTAGCTAGATAGATAGATAGATAGATAGATAGATAGATAGATAGATAGATAGATAGATAAAATAAACTGAAAGGGTAATGGAGGGAAGATACTTCAGTATGGAAAAGGGGATGAGAGGAAGCTAACGCAATAGTCAGGAATTTGTGTGGCAATTTTCACATCTCCTCAGTTCCTGTGATGATATAAAATACACAGCTCTCACCTCAAACAGGATAAACTATAGTTTGGTGCCAAACATGAGTGACCATGGCCTGGGAACAAAGATTTGGGTTACCCCAAATTCCATGTTTCGATGTGGTAAATTTCATGAAGTTTTATAGCAACAGAACAAAGTCATAAATCAAAACTTCTCAAAGGCCTCAAAGATGCTATCAGATGACATTTTTAGCTTTCAGGTTGGTGGAAACTGGGTGTCTGTTAATACATGCCAAAAGGTTTCACCAGATAGCCAGGGGATATTAGGTCAGATACAGAGGTGGGTAATGAATGCCTAGTAAGGGGGTTAAAGATAGCCCAAGATGGATTGTAACTGGGCTCTGGACCTGCACCCTTCCAAATCATTGAAGTTCTAATCAGTTCATCAGCCTTGCAGAAGGTTCAGTGGAAAGAGCAGCTTCCTCTCTAGGAACAAAAGGTTTCACCAGATAGCCAGGGGATATTAGGTCAGATACAGAGGTGGGTAATGAATGCCTAGTAAGGGGGTTAAAGATAGCCCAAGATGGATTGTAACTGGGCTCTGGACCTGCACCCTTCCAAATCATTGAAGTTCTAATCAGTTCATCAGCCTTGCAGAAGGTTCAGTGGAAAGAGCAGCTTCCTCTCTAGGAACGTCAGTTCCCAACTGTCACCTTCCTCGTCCGTCAACTGTCTACTCCCATA
>NW_008337421.1:364759-394448 GCF_000622305.1 Nannospalax galili | reverse complement strand
ATACCTAGGAAGAGAGCAGAAGAATTAGGCCTCCAACCACCCCCCTTCAGAGAGCCTGCTTCTGTTTCTGCTACCTGTAAACTGTTAACAGAAGTAACCTTTAACTTAGGCTGAGGGATTGGTTTAGTTTGGTTTTGATGTTACAGTTGCAGGATGGCAATTTGTAAAGAAAGCAAGGGAAGCCAGAGTTTAGGGAATTTACTTGAGCAGAGCAGCGAGAGGTCAGAAATCAGTATGTTGGTAGTCACTTGCTTAGTGTGTGTGAAGTCTTGAGTTCAATCCCCAGAATCACCAAATAATAGGAAAAAGAAAGCCAGATGTGGTGGCACGCTCCTTTAATCCCAGCGCTCGGGAGGCAGAGGCAGAGGCAGAGGCAGGTGGATTTCTGTGAGTTCAAGGCCAGCCTGGTCTACATAGTGAGTATCTCAAAAAAAAAAAAAAATTAACATATGAGGATGAGATACCTCCAGGACAAGAAACAAAGCTCCAGACTCTCTCCTGAGGTGATTTGTGCCTCTTGGCCCTTTTAAAACTGGTTGAGCATCTTACCTCCTTCACAACAGAAAATTGTGGCTTTTTCATGGAGTACAAAGAACAGCTGCCAGAATTTCAGTGTTGGTAATGTGTTATTGTACAGACACCTTCATGTCCCCCCAGCTGACCCGAGGGGGAACCCACTGAAGGGGAAGCAAAATGGATTATGCCTCAGGTACCAGCCTGTGAAGTGCTTACAAAACCTTGGTCATAGATTAAATCATATTTTGTGTTCTAAGTGACTGTCTTTCACTTTTTGAATGTCAAACACAGAATGTACTCTGTGTTTACTTTATATTTATCCTATTAGAGGGAAATCTTTCTGTTGGCAAAATAGGTGACATGGCCCTGGACACTATATATTCTTACCAAATCCTGAGCCCCTAGTCAGAATTGACTGTATTTTCCAGGTAGTCCTAAAATCTCTCCAGGAAAGTGGTGTCTCCAATATTTCCCTAACCATGTTTAACATCTGTCCCTTCCTACTATAAAGGCACTGTTTCATGAGTACAGTTGCTTAAAGACAGGGATGGGTTCTGAGAAATACACATTAAGGATAGTTGTCACTGTGAAAACTACAGAATGTACTACACAACCCATGAAAACTGTCGTCATTAAGCAGCAGAATCTTAGGGACTGCCATCACACGTGTGGTCCCTGGGCAAGCAAAGTGTCATTATGAAGCTCATACTGTTTCCTGAAAATCTCTTATGAGATCCAGAACTTTCAGATTCTATTTTCATTCTATTCTGCTGTGTTGCACTCACTGAATATTCTCTTAGCTGTCCCTTAAGCACTATCACCTGGGAATAAAGCAAGAGATAAACAGGAATCCTAAGCCTAAAGACAAAGTGGTTCGGCTTCTATCAAATGACACCCTGTGGGGCCCTGAGCCTCTGCGCTGAGTCTGAGAGTGGACACCACAGGTCACGGTTTCAGGGCCTCTTTACATAGCCACTGGGCAGAACTGCAAAGAACAAAGGGGCTCGAAGGGACTGGGAAACTCAGAAAGGGACCAGGTAAAGAACTTGCCAACCACAGGGGGGCACTGTGTCTCCAAGGGTTAGTCTAAAATGTGCAGAACCAAAAGGTAGGGTCAACTGAGGACAGCCAATTCCCTGCCCCCCGCCCCATTCCAATAGACCATCTCCTTCTACCTTAGATTTCTTGTGCAGAAACATCTATAGGAGACATGTAATCACCACCCATTTCACACATGTACCTACATGATATACATATGTACACTTAAATGTCATTTGTTCCCATTTCTGAAAATTACTATAACAGTATATTACCTTTGTAGGCACACAGAGGACAAAGATCTGCCTTCTCTTCCATAACACACAACAGCAGCTATGCCAGTGGAGGCTGGTGCTGGTGGTCGTTCCTTGCTTTTTCCTCATGTTTTGCCCAGGAACTAAATGGTACCTGCGATTATAACCCTTTTCCCCTCAGTGAGGCACTTCAGCAATCTTTGTGGCCTGAACCACATGTGGTCACCCAACACCCATCCAACAGCCAGCTCTGTAACCTACTAACACCCAAAACCTCTGTTCCTCTCCCAACTCTGGCCTATCGCACTTCAAGTAGGCTTAGAGCTAAAGGGTATATATAGCTCAGTGTGACACAGCACTTACCTAGCACGCATGAGGTCCTTGGTTCAATTCTCAGCACCACACAAAGGAAAAAAGAAAGCATCAAGGATGTATTCTATCTCACTTCCACATCAGTATGCGAACACTAGATGACAACTGGATCAGTCTATCATTCACCTTCATTCAGGAAATGGTGTGATTGGCCATGACCCCACAACATTCTGTCCACAATATTCTTGCTGCTAATACTATAAAGTGCTTCCAAACTTTTACTCTGTGTGCATTTGTAGTGTATGCATGTATGTTTACATGTATGTGAGGGCGTGTGAACATGTGAAGTCTGGGGGTCAACTTTGGGTGTCTTCCTCTATCAGCCTCCACTGAGACAAACAGCTGCCATCTTTCTGCCTGCTTGCAAAAAAGATAATCACATCTGAGCTTACTGATGCATAGGAGGAGAGTGGGGAGGGTAACTGGACCCCCCCACCACCCGAGTACCCAGTCACTCCTTCCAACCAGTAGTATGCATTTCTGCACAAACTGCACATGACCTTGGGGTCTGAGGGAGGGGCTTGAGTATAGAGGCTGGGGAAGACTATGCAGAGCCACAGGGAAGTCATGTATGCTGGGCTCAGCCCTTCCTTGTGGCTGGTTTAGGGTCACCCACAGTCCTGCCTGTAGCCCCTCACCTATGTCTGGAAGAAAATCTGATAAACTCATTGGTTCCCAAGGGGAACTCTGGTGGAATGGAACTTTGGTTTGTCACTGGGTCCTTATAAGGAGGTAGACATTGCATAGTGACCCCCTGCCATGGAGAAAATTCTCCTAACACCAGGTTTCAAATGAAACCGATACTCAATGATTGGCTAGATTGGCCAGTTAGTGAGCACCCAGGATCCTCCTGTCCTGCCTCCCAGTACTGGGATTACAGGTGCCCAGCCACACCCAGCTTTTTAAGTGCATGCTGGAACTCTGAGTTCAGCCTCATGCTTGCACAGCAGGCACCTTACCTGCTGAATCATCTCTCCAACCCCTCATTATTTCTTGTGCTTCACGAGTCCAAGAATCAACCCGCAACAGCTCCAAGACATCTGAATTCCTCTGGTTTCTCATATTTGTTTAAAAACCTCTTAAAAGAGCCATACAGTTTTGCTCCCAGAGCCCTTAGATTCCGTGATCGAAGAAAATCCCAAAAGGGAGTTCCTTTTTTGCTGTGATCCTCCTGAGTCTTCCAAATGGGATGAGCTAGGAGCAGCCCAAACTGCATAATAGCATCCTGAGTCTGGATCCACTGATCATCTAGAACAATCCCTCTAAAGTAGAATCTAGGTAAACCTCAAGGAGCATTCTGCAGGAAGATGGATCACAAGGTATCTTTTGGGCAATGTTTCAGTCAGCTTTCTCAGTGATCATGATCTTGGTGGCATCTCTAAATCCTATAGCCTTTCTCAAGGACACACAAATGGCAAGGATGTCTTCTAAGATCTATATGGGTCCTCTCTCCCAAGCTTAAAATTACTATTAATAGAGAGAGTGATACCATTCTCCTGGATCCAGAGCCAGTTCCTGTGTGGTCGAGTATTTCTGCTACATAAACCATCTCCCAGCTTATACACTTAAGAGGAACAAGGAGAGGACAGCAGAGGGGACAGGACACAGGCACATCAGACCAAGATTAATAATGGTGCTCAGATTCCTCTATAGTTTATTGTCACAGCAGAAGTTGTGGGAGACAGGAGGCTACCCTCTACACAACAGTATGGCCAGAGCCTGAGGTGGCCCCTCCCACCCTTATGCCAAGCCCCAAACAGCCTGACCCAAGCTCCCTCCCTCATCCCACTCTAGATGCACACTGACAGCTATCAAAGTTAGTGCAGCCAAATGGCCCCAGGCCCCTTCCTACTGCCCCAGCTCCAATCCATCCATCATTGCCCACTGTCTCCCATTCAAACTTCCTTTTTACATGTTGGATGCTTCTATCACATCCTAAGGATCACTGACACACCTATCAGCCTCCTCCTGATACACATTCATTTAGGCCCATTCCCTTCAGAGGCCTGAAGAGTCAAGGAAAAGCCATTATCAGCTTTGGGGACTAGAGCTCCAAGCCCAACTCTCCCATTTTTGCAAATATGGGATAAGGAGGGAGTGATGGAGGCCCCATGACATCTACAACACCCTATTATCCCTCAGCTACAGACACCTAGATCAGGGAGAGAGGACACATGCCTTCTCAATGCCAAAACAGGAGAGGGGATAGTTTAGCGGGCCTGGGTCTCTAAGAGATATTAGAACATCTCTCCCAGGAGCTGGGGGGAAATCACAGGTTATATTAGGTCAAGGTTAGGGTAGCAATCAAAGATCAAGGTCATCTCCCTGCATGATCTTCCCATTTTCCTTGCTTACTCTGTCCCAATGCCCTGATGCAACTCCCGGGTTAGATCTGTGGAAGGCCAGGGCTGGGTTCCATGACAGGGCAATAAGGGTCGTTCAACAGGAGACTTCCATGGTGTGCCCCGGGGGTCCGGAAGGGAGAGTCCCAGACTCGCTGCTCTGTGACAGGGTGCGGGAGCGGGACCGGTTGCCATCAATGGATGCTGAACTGGTCAGAGATGCTGTACGGGACCGGGATAGGCGAGTCATGCAGGATGAGGCCACTGTACAAATGAAAAGCAGGCCGTCAGAAGAGTGAGGAAGAGCGTTGGCAGCTCTAAGTGGATGCCTAGGTCAGGGGGTCAGTGGGCTTGACTTGACAGCTGGGGAAACCAAGCATCAACTTAAGGTGGGTCTACCCTCAGGACGCCCATCTTTGCCCTGTCTTCATAGAGCCTTTGTCCCAATACTCACTGTAGCCCATGCCTTGCAGGAAGTATTTGAAAGCCTCAGTCAGCTTGCCTGGCTGTGGGCATATTACAAGGAAAGGGGGGAGTCAGTAAAATAAGGTTAGATGCCCCAGGAGCCCAAGGCCACAGCAGTGATAAAGGGCAAAACTCAGTGTCACTGATATGCTATCCCATTTCCCCATCCCAAGGTCTGCAGGGTACCAACCTGTGTAAGCTGTGGCTGACCTCCAGAGTCAGCCATCTGTTCCAGAGAGAGCCGCCCGGAAAAAAATGATACACATATATATCAGACGATCCATGCAGAGGTGGAGAGGGCTCTCTTTCCTAGCAGCCATCCCCACCACCACATTTTTGCATTCATTCCTTCCACTAGCTCTCATGACGAACCCACAAGGCTTAGAAACTGACTTTAGAGAGGATCTATGGCCCTGGACAGCAGGCTGGAAGGCAGGTTAGGCCTGGAGGAGGACTACTGACCTTGAGGAAAGAGGTCTGCGTGGGGTCCAGCTTTGAGTTGCATTCCACCTAGAGTAGGTAGGGGGCTGAGTGAATGAAGTATTAGGTCACCCTCTCCACGGCCCCTTCCCTCCAAGGGATACTGGTCCTTGTCCTTCCTCTGTCAGCCCCCTACCCAATTACGTTTCATCAGGAATCAAAGTCCTAAAGTTGATCTCCCTGTCCCGGTTTACCCCTTAGTAAGAAACACTTCTGATCCCAAGCTTCCCTCATCACCCCAAAATTCACCACTGACCACTGCATCTTCATGAGGTGCTTGGTCTCCTACCACCAGCATCACGGGGCACCTAGAGGCACAGGGTCAGACAGTGAACACTGACACTCCTTCACCCACCACTTCCCAGAAGAGCAACTAGAAAAATATCTGGCTCCAAAGAACCAGTCTTCCTTCCCCTGCTGACCAAACGAGAGGATCAAAGCGGGAAGACCCAAAAGGAGGCAGCTTGCTACATAGCACAGGATAAAAGGGGACAGGTAAGCTTTCTATGAAGACTAAAGGAACAGGACCCAAGGGAAGGTCTAGGGAGAGAACAAAGCCATATCTTCCAAGGTCTTACTTGAGGGTGACCTCACCACCACGCTCGAAGTTCAGATCTCGGCGGCTGGAGAAGGTTCAAAGAAGAGTTGTTTTAGGTAGGCCGTGCTATCCATCCAGGTATAAGCTACGCCGACCCCCACCCCAATTAGGAAGCTATCTCCCTTCTTTATGGTCAGCTGTTGGTGATCAGAACACTGGGAGCCGAGGTTGTAGCTTGGTGGTGGAGCACTTGCCTAGCATCGACAAGGTCCTGAGCTCAATCCCCAGCACTGGAAAACAAGGCAGCCATAGAAGGTAGCAGATCCCAAAAGCACAGCATCTATAATCATTTGTGCCCTAGATCCCTGGTCAGAGGGCAGCTAAGGGAGAGGAAGGACACAGGAACAAGGAGACGTCTTACTCCTGGGAATTCGAAATTCCGAGGGAAATAAACAAAAGAAAGGGTCATCACCTCACAACTTTCCTGCTAAAGCCGCACTCTGTACCCTTCCCACACTGCTCTCTCCTGGTGCCTCTCTCAGGGCCCAGTTACCTCTTCCAGACTCTTCATGTGCTCACACAACCCACTCACTTGTTGTAGCTGTTCCAGTACAGTTCAATGTTCTCCAGGTTGGGTGCATGTGTGATGATATTTCTGTATTTTTGTATCAACTCAGAACTTCCCGAAAGCTCTTCCTGAAAGACAGAAGAAAGAGGTATACTAGGGTTGGAAAGAGAAGTGAACAGTCATTGAAAAAAAAGAGTCAAGCCATCTTCACTCCCCTGACCCCATCCCAACTAAGGAAGTCACCCTTGCTGGTCCCCTGTACTCCTGCCGCCTTCCACAACTACCTACCTGGCTGAAAAGATGTCCAAGGATCATTTCCGGAATGGAAGAGGTGAGGCCTGTTAACTATGAGAAAAGGGCGGGTGAGCAAGTTCAGGATATTACGGGGCAAAGAGACCCAGCCTCGTTTTCATGCCCCACCACACCCTCCTTGAAAGTCGGAGTCCATTCAGTTACATGGGTAGTGTCATACACCCTAGATATCAGAACACAGGCCTTCCAAACCTTGTGGGCCGCCCAATCCATCCAGCCCTTGGCATTGGGATCAATATTGATGAGAACAAGACCTTCAACTGTGTCCGGGTGGGTAAGCTAAGAGGTAGCAGATGGAAGGAGATCAGAAACTGAATATCCTCATCCTCTCCCCACTGAGATGCACCCAGTGTGGGGCTCCTATGGGACCTGACCCTCCATCCTGCTCCCTACTTGCTCCCCAAATGCTGGAATTACAGACATGAGTCTCCATGCCTGCAATATTCTATCCATGGGGACCCTCTTCTTCCCCACCTAGTACTTTTTGCTTCTTACAGCATATCGTGAGAGAATGTAGGCTCCAGCACCAACACCAACTCCAATTATCGTAGAGAAACTGTAAAAGAGAAAACATGTCATGACCTCTGGCTGTCAAAATCTGTCACAGCCCAGTCTTGTCAAATTCCTCACCATCTTTCCTGAGGCCATAGCCATAAAAGAGGACAACCCAGGACCTTCCTTCAGGGGAATGTAAAAAAGGTACCACGAAGTCAAATGTTGGCACTAGTAGTCATAGTCAGTGTAGATCCCTGAAATCTATCCTCAGCTCCCTCTTGGAGAACTAGTGTATTGAAAGGAAACATCCATCAGCCTAACAATCAGATACTTCCTATAAGCACAGCTCCCTCACCCACCACTTCCAAGAAGAGCACTGTCAACTCTCAGAAGCTAGTTCAACTTGTTCTGTTTCCTGGTTTTACCTGAGGAACAGGAAGACTGGAACTTAAAGCAAGATGTGAAAACAGATGCAATTTTACTGAATTGGAAGAAGTGGGGAAGCAGGCAAGGGAGTAAACCAGAGGGGCTGACAGCCATGATACCCAGGAAAATCTAGGCCCAGAACAGAACCCAGCAGTCTGTATCTCCCCCTGCATCCTACAGGAGCCTGTGGCTGTCTCTCCCTTCTCCCACTCTGTCTTACACACCTGGCTCTGAGTGCACCAGATGTGCTTATGGAGGACGGGAGTGGGAGAGCAAGACAGGTCTATCTTGTTCCTCAAGGATGAGCTCACCTTCTACCTCTTCCTCCCTAACATCAGGATCAGAGAAGCCTCTCCTCAACCTGAGACAGGGCCAAGTTCAAATCCTTCCTTTCTCTTTCTCCTATTCAGCAGTAGACACTCTGATCATTCTAGACAATATTCCAAGCCCACTGCCCTTGCTCCTAACAATCAAGGTGAAAGCATGCGAGAGGAAGGGTATATTGAGACCAGAGACCAAAATTAGCCCAAGCACCATGGTGGTCACATTCTAAGGGCTTCCTTGGGCTGGAAAGAAAGCTCTGGTTTGGAAGAATCCTGAGGCCCCTCACTTTAAGTACTGTAGGATGCAAGGAATCATGTCTGCAAGCTGGTCCAGAGATGGGTACTGGTATCTGGAGAAGAGAAGATGTTAAAGAAGTTGCTCACCCATACCCACACCTTCCTGTCTCAGGGTACCACCCCCCATATCCCCTGCCAGAGTCTTCACAGCCTACCTTCCCGTTCTTCCTCCCTGGTTCACTCTGCCCGCCCCATACACACCTTCCCTGTGAAGAGGTAAAGAACTAATCCTCACCCCAAAGGGAACACAGGAGCCCCCTCTTCCATTCCAGGGGCATCCACGTGAACCCGCACGAAGTTCTGAATGATTTCTTGCATATCCCCAAATTGAAACAGCGGCTGGAAGCAAGATTTATCTAAAGAGAACCCACATCACCCAACAACAAAATCAGAGGGAAAAGAGGATTCTCGTGTCAGAACCCACCCTCTGGCTTTGATGCCAGTTAAACTAGACAAGAGCTTCTCTTTGGGATGCCACTGAGCTCTCTGTCTGACCATACTAACTCTCCCCCTTCCCTCCAGGTTTTCCCCTCTGGCCCTCCAGCCTCTTTCCAGAAAGAAATGGGAGAAGAAATGAAGTTCTTACAGTTGAGTCCCACGTCGTGGTAAGTGAATATTGCTGGGCGTTTGGGTTTGGGGGTGCCGTAGACAGTGAAAGTGACGGAGCCATAAGGCGTCTCCACAGAGTGAGTCTGTAGGAAAACAGGTTGCCATCAGGGAGGAAATATGCTGAGAGTTTTGAACAGGGGACAAGAGGGAAAAAGGGGGTGAGGGCAAAGAGAAAAGCGAGTTAAATAGGGTCAATGAGAATTCAGGAAAATAAGATGGCGGAACTGGGTTCGAGGGTGCAAAGGAATGAAAGACTAGAGAGCACCAAGGAACTCTGAGGAGAGAAAAGGGAAAGAGATAGGAGAGGCACAGGAAGCAAGGATGGGGTCCTCTCAATACTGGGGGAGAGAAGAACACCTCATTGCCCCCTCCCCTGACCCGGGACAGTCCCCACAGTTACCTGTCCCTGGTCCAGAAGGATTTGGGCAGCTAACTCAGCCTCCTGAAGAGAGACACACACACACACACACACAGACAGATACACACAGCCACAGAGTCACAGATGGAGAGACAGACACAGGGAGGGAGGGAGGTAGAGAGAGACCAACAGAGACCAAAGACAAAGAGAGGATGAGGGTTAGTGTAGTGACAAGACAAGGTCTAAGCTCCCTTTCGCAGTGTCTAGGACAAGAGATGGGAAGAGGTGGAGAGAGGAGGGATGTGCGTTAGAATGAGAGCCATGGGCGTGGGAAGCTGCGCAGCAAGGGGATGCTCAGTGTATGGGATTCTGGTAGGGAAGTCAGAGGGTCTCCAGTAACCTTGGCTGTCTCAGGTGTCTGTCCTGGCAGCAGTGGCTTCTCCTCCGTGATCTGCACCTCCTGCAGCTCTGCCATGGTGGCCTGGCAGGTCAAGGAAACTGAGCGTGGGAGGCTGCTCCACTCACACCCTGTCAAACACACCTGGCTTATACTCAGTCCAGGACCATGCAGGGTGTAGAGCGACCCATGAGCTGAAGACCCCAGGACACACAGAAGGCCTTTCCTGTCCCCGTTTCCCCACTTCCAGGGCAACTAGGAGGAGGGACAGCAAACGAGGAATCAGAACACCACAGCTCTTCAGACTTTTAACCCACTGTTGCCCCTCAACACCCACATCTCCAGACGCCCCTCCCTCTCCTATCCTGGATGGAAATACCAGGGTGGAGTACCAGTGCGGCTCCAGTTTCTTGGGCTATATTTAGGGGACACCCCACACTCCACATTGTGGCTCACTGACTGTGTACTCTAAAGGGACCAAAGGATAGGATAGCGACAGTTCACAATTGACTATGACCTTCGACTAAAGCCCCAATGTCAGCAGCTCAAGGGGCTAAAAACAAGGCAATGATCAACTGGAGTATGCAACAGAGAGGCGTGAATATCCAACCCAACCGAGGTCTCTCTCCTAAGACTCAAGACTCCCTCCCAACTGCAAATAAATGAGCATACATTCGACACTGGAGGGGCTAGAGAGCCGCAGAGCAGGGGTGTAGACTTGCAAAGGGAGAGCATGCACCCTGGGGGTAGGTGGGGTCAGTTTACTGGGCTCCTATTGGTTGGATGCAGTGAGCCTAGAGGTCAGGGTTCTTCCTCCTGACTCTGGGGTCTGGGAAAACACAGAAACAAGGTGAATGACATGCAAGACACACTTGGATCTTTTACGGTCAGAACGCCACAGCCAAGATCCAGACTCCTGGGGTCACTAACCCTCCCTAATCTCTGAGTCCAGAGAACATGTCCTCTCTGGGCTTTAATCAATACAGGTTGAGGGGCCTGCAGGGAAACACGAAGCTGGGGTGGAGGTTTGGAGGGAAGGTGTGCTGAAAAGGAGGACCAGCATGACGGTGTGAGAACCGCTGGATTCTAACCCTACAGCCACTACCAGTGACCTTAGCCCAGTCAGTTACTACTCAGTTTTGACAGCTGTTAGTTGACAGGTGAGTAGCAAGCACGGCGTGTCCCTCCACCATTTACACATAAACAAGCCTTGTGCCTTCGTTTCTCTCCTGCAAAGAGCCTCGGTATAGGTCCTGCGGGTGAAGAAAGGGGAGGGGGTAGGGAGGCCCCACCATCTCCCGCCTCGCCCGACCGCCTGCAAACGCAAGTGCCAGCCCGGAAGGGATAGGGAGGATTTGTGGCTGGCCGGGCCGGGCCCTGGGAGTCCTGAGCTGCCCGTCTGCGTGGGGCCAGAGCGCCCTTGCACCGCCGATGCGCAGCACCCCAGATCCTGGACACGATCTCGCGCAACACCCCAAACACGCCCTGCACTTCGCAGAGCCTCCGCCTTTGTGCAGCCGCCGAGCGCCCCTTGCGTGGGCCCCTTCCCTGGAGCCCGCAGCTCCGGCTCCGGGATCCATCAGCCCACCGCCCCGCCGGTGCTTGCCAGGCCCCGCCGCCCCGCCCGCCCCTCCCCCTACCTGCTGCCACCGCGGACGCTTCCACCTTCACTCGCCTTTGACTCGGGCCCGCCCCGGCTCCGGCTCCCCACAGACCCGCCCCCGGCCCGCCCACGGGCAGCTCCGGGCAGCTCCGCCCCAGACCCCCGTAGGCACGCCCCTGTACCCCGCCCAGGGCTCAGGCTGCCCCGGGAGCGGGGCCTTAGGAAGCCAGCTGCCGGATGCTCCCAGGCTCTCCCCGCTCCCCACACCACCCGCAAGCGGCGCGACGTGGGCTGTGCGTGGGGACCCCCTTCTAGGGCTAAGGGGTCCCCCCACGCACGCCTCAGTAGTCGCGCCGATCGTGACCTGGCTTCGGCCAGTCTCACTTCTGGTTCCCTTCGTCACCCGGGATCAGTGGTGGGGGCGCAGAGAAGGGGAGACTGAGGCCCTTCACGAGTTCAGCGGCACCAGCCCACCGGCCCGGAAGCGAGAGCGGGGTTAAGGGAGGAGGAGACGGGCGAGAGCCCCCGCTGACACCCGGGTCCCCGGGCTGGGTGGGGCGGCTGTGCCCGCGCCTCCAGGGACCGGGCATCCGGGGCGCAGGAATTCGGTCTCAGAGCGCGCGGGTCCTGGTACCTCCTCTGCAGCTTTCCTACGCCCGCTCTCCCGCCGCTCGGTGAGAAGTTAGACAACAAGGAAGGGGGGTTAGGAAAGGCTGGGGGCCGCTATAAATAGAGGGTGATCGAAGGAGGGGAAAGAGGATGGCCAACGGGGACTCCCAGGTCAAGGCCCCAAGGGGGGGTGCGCAGAGGAGGAGCTGGGGACCCCCAAGGGCTCAGACTCCTGGGTAAACAGGCGCGGAGGCGGAGTTAGCCCAGCTGAGGTGGTGTGGGGATTTGGGGAGGACACTGTGTCCTGGGCTGAGACCCAAGAGACCCTGTGGCTTCGGCGCTAACCCCGCCCAGTCCAGCCCCGAAAAGGAGGGGGAGATCAGCTCCGAAGGGCTGAGTGCCAATTCCCCAGCGGTGATGTCTCCTGGACTGCTGTCTCCTGGACCCGACTCTGTGCCTCGGTGGGTTTTCCATCCTAGACTCGCAAACAAGATACAGGTCTGAGATGCACACTCTTCGTGCTCTCTAGAGGAAGACCAGCTGGAATGAAATAGTAGATGTGGCTATGAGAATTGGAAGCTGTCTCAGGCGAAAGGAAACCAGATTGAATTTCTTTTACCTCCTCCCCTCCCACCCCCACCCCTGTTCTCACACCCCAGCTCCCAGCCCTACCCCACCATCCCCCTGCAGCCTGGTTCCTGAGTTGCCATTTCGGGGGCTGGGCGCCCTGCCAGTCAAAAACAATGGCCAATGGGACTCAAGCTGCCAACTGCAACACCAGCACAGACTGCTCCCCACCCCAGGACCACCAAATTGCTCCCCGCCCCCTGCTTGGGAACCACCCTCACCACCCGCAACCCCTCCCCCCAATCCAAGGAACATCAATGGCCCTTTTATCCCCACTTGGCAGGTCTGTTGGAAAGGAGAGGCCCAGAGGGAGGAGGAGGGGACCCTAGGCTAGGAGACCTGGGTAGGCTAAAACTCAGCCTTCAACAAACAAGCCCAATCTAAAGAGCTCCCGTGTCCCACAAAGGTCCCCCAAGTTTTCGTGTTCTTTTTTACTCTGTTTTCATAAATATTGCCCTGGAAACTGGCACACAAGTCAGGCACTCTAGCTTCCTGCCTGGCCCTTCATATCTGGAAGTAGGTTTAAAATTCTCCTGGTCAAAAAGCCCGGTGGAATTAAGATCATAGCCACTGAAGCCTAGGATAGAGAGGTCTCAGTTGCCCTAATGGGACGCTAGGAGAAAGAGAACTTTCCCCTGCAGGCTTCTCTCAAGTCTAAAGTAGTCTTACTTGGAGTGGGGGAGGGAGAGAGGGAGGTTACAGCATCTAAATTAGTCTCTAGGTCAGGATGACTCAGGGGGAACCTGATAAGGGGCCTACACAGGGGTTTGGGGAGGGCAGGGAGATGGGAAATTTCCACTGAGCTCTGCTCTGTTTACTTCCTAGACCTGAGGGTCTCTCAGCTGCTGTAAGTAAGGCAGCATCTGCTTTACAGGCTCTTTTCCAACAGGCAAGCCCGTCCAGGCCTGAGTGCAAGTGTCCCAACAGGGACAGTAACCTCCTTCATCTGGGCCAGAAGCAGTTTCAAACTATGCCTTTAACTAAGCAACAGCTTCACGTACCTGCTGTGCCCAAGCCAGTGGGTAGATGACATTCAAAGAAGCGTGAAGTTTGGCCACAGTTTCTCTAAAAGTTTTAGATTTAGTAGTTGAGAAAGGATATAAATAGAAAGCATTAGAGAAAATAATCTATAAGATCATTGTATAGAATAAGTCTTGTATTTTCCCCCACTTTTTTCCAGTGAGAAAGAAAAGCTTTCCATTTCTGTAGAATGGTTTCAGTTTCTCTTAATAGAGAAGATATGAACTGGAAATTCAGCAATGCTTCCAATAATTTTGTATACTGTTCTGATAATCACATCTGTATATGTAGCGATACTTGTACTTGCAAGGCATAATATTTACTATTCACAATCTCCTGTGTGCTTAAAGATTTAAGGGTGCCTGGAAAGAATCAGAAAATCTCACCCCAGGCAGCTGGAGCCCACAGGCTAAGAGCCGTTGTGTTACTATAATTCAGAGGAGGAAAGGGGTGTGTTTCTAGGGTGAGCCACTCAGATAGGAAGTCCAACTACAGAAGGGCATTCTATTCAGCAGAGAGCAGGAGGGAAGTATAGGCAGGAATGTGCAAGCTCCTTTGAAGACTTTAAGACTTGGTATTATGTGCAAGGGAATGTGTTATCCCCAAATACCAAAGGGTATTATTGTCCTTAACAGTTACAGATGTGGAAACTGCAACTCAGAAATGTTTACAGACTTGCCCATGGCCACCCAGTTAATAAACAGACACCTAGGTTCAAATCCCCACTAGATTCATGCACCACCAGGGACTAATCTCTTTCCTCTACTGGGTAGCCTTGAGTGTATAACTATTAGGCCATTAGGGCCCCAACTAGGAACAGTGTTGATGTAGGTAATGTTGGGTAAGATAGATTTTGGGCAAGTTGTATAGGCCTTTCAATGCTAAACAAAAAGCTTTGACAGTGAAGAGCCGCAGACTATTCTTGAGTTGTAGCACATTTGTTTTGGTTCGTTTTGTATTTTGAGTTTCAGGTACCCCAGGCTGTCCTCACACTGGCTATGTGCCTGAGGCTGGCCTGGAACTCTTGATCTTCCTACTTCATCCTCCAGAGTCCTTCCTTACAGGCATGTGTCACTGTACCCGGCTGTCATATGATCTTGAGCAGGACTAATGAACAGAAAATCCTGTTGTGTGAATATTACTGGGGAGAGGGTAGTAGAGATGGGTTGTGGAGTAGAACTTAGAACAGTGGTCAGTCAGAAGCCCAGATAGCAGTAGAGATGCAGAGTTGAAAAGACTTAAATAAGGATGAAAGTACAGGAATGGAAAGAGGTGGACTTACAAGATTCCAAGCTGTTTATAGGAATGAGGGATTAGGTAGGAGGGACACGCCAGGGACCAATCTAGCTGCTCCGTTTTAGGGTCCCTGAAGTTCCCTTATCTTACAGGGCTTTTGTCCAGAATACTTTTTCACTGCACAGAGACTCATCTGGAAGATTTTCAGAGTTTGAGAATTATCATCAGACATTTTACTTTGGCCCACCAGATCTGTTATATCCCAAGATCCCCACTTTTCCCCTACTGAGTCCAGTACTGGAAGTTCTTAACATTCCTGCTGAAGTCAGTTTGCCAAAAGCAACAGGATTCTCCATTCAGGTCAGTAAACTCAGACCTGGAGATGAGACAGGAGGGCGGTCTTCCGCTCAAGCCAGTCTGTTCTCATTAATTCCAAATGCTCTGGCCATTGGGTCACCCCAAAATTTACATGTAAAAATCCTATCTCCCTACTTGAAGATAATTTAGGAAGTAGGGCTTTAGGGGAGTCTTGATGTTCCTTGAAGATATGAGGATAAGACTTCAGGAAGAAGATTAATGCCTTTATAAAAGGCACTTAAAAGGCTCAAGGGAACCCGTGTGCCCCTCTGTCCCACCATGTGAGGGGACAGTAAGAAAGTGTCACCTGTGGATTGGAAAGAAGCCTCACAAAACACCACAACTCCTGGTGCTTCCTAAAGGCCAGAATTGTGAGTCATAAATTTCTGTTGTTCTGCTTTGTGATAGCAGCCTGAACTGAGTAAGACCCTTCCCTGGGTTCTCGCCTATCAGCTGTTTATGGGTGGAGTGTACCACAGCTTTACCGGGACCCACAGGAGTGGTAAACTGAAGTGACAGAGGAGCTTGACCATCTGAAGATGCCAGAAGGCTGGCACCGTGCTCAGTGCACAGTCACTGTCTTGCCATCCATGATGCCACAGTCTTTGCACAACTTGGAGACGTTCATCTCAGTGCATTTCACTGCTGAGAACTCTCCCAGGACAACAGATCAGCAGACCATTCCCTCTGCTTCTGATGTCAGAAGAGGAGACAGGAACTAGAGAGACCCAAAGCCCCTCCCTCCTGTCAAGGGCATAGCTGGAGCCAGAAGTGATGTCACACAGCACTATGACATCGTAGTGTTCCTTCTCTGCTTTAGCCTCCACCCTTTTGACTCCGTGTGGCCACATTTCCTGGCTGCCACACAGCTGCACACACCTGCAGACAAAGGCTGGGAAGGGGCAGACACCAGCTAGGCACCCTAGTACTTGAAAGTGGTGGGGAAGGGGGACTATTCAGTACACGGGCATGCGGGCTTGACAGTAGTGCCCACAGTACTGGGGAGGGGAGACTCAGGCTGCGGCAGTCCGATGGGAGGGGAAGATGGGAGACGAGTGCAGGGAAGAGGGACATTGCTCCTGATGCTGATTTTTTAACATTATCACCCACCTTACTCTTCAACCTTCTCTTCCTATCCTCCCTCCCTCCTGAGGCGCCCCTCGGTTTACCATGGCCTCAGAAGCAGAGAGAACATTCCATCGATTTGCTGTATTCGGAGACTCATCCAGCAGTGGCACAGAACTGAACAACAAGAACTTTTCCAAACTCTGTAAAGACTGTGACATCATGGATGGCAAGACAGTGACCTCCACAGATGTTGACATTGTGTTCAGCAAAGTGAAGTAAGGAGCCAGATGTGGTTGGCCGTGGCAGGGTTCTTGTGTGGAAGATTTCTAGGGAACACTGGGCAGGTGCCTGGCACTGTTCTATTTCCTGTCGTCAAGACATTCACTGATAGGAGAACAGAAGCCATGCCTGCCTAAGGGAAAGTAGACCTTGGGAGAATTCCACAGTTACTGGGTTTCCTTCTGACTGCCCAGGGCCAAGAACGCCAGAACCATCACATTTCTACAGTTCCAAGAAGCTGTGAAAGAACTTGGCCAAAAGCGGTTCAAGGGAAACAATCCAGATGAGGCTTTGGAGAACGTTTATAAACTCATGGAAGGCAAAGGACCCAGCCACCCCTGGCGTTACTGTGAGTGGGATTCTTCATTTTTGTGTTTCTGTTTCTTTTGTTTTCTTTTTGTCCTAAAACAGGATTTTCTTCTCTTAGCTCACTGTCCTGAAATGAACTATGTGACCTATAGTAGCTTTGAACTAGGGATCCTCATGCTTCAGCCTCCTGAGTGCTAGGATTGCAGCTGTGTGTCACCACACCTGCCTCAGTGATAACATTCTGCATCTCAAGGGCATGACCCTACTTCCTAAGTCCCCACTGCTCCAGTTTCCCTTCCTGTCCTCCACGTCCCAGATCCTGTCGGCAGTATAACTTAGAAGATGAGGGTAGACAGCTGGCAGTGCCTTGTGCTACTAGAACAGACTTTAGAAACCATGTTATCATTGTAAAGGTTAAGAGAACTATGGCCTGCAGACAGAAAGCAACCTATCCAAGGTGCAGAGCAGTTTGGGGTGCCCAGCTCACCCCTAGCGAAAGCATAACCATTTTAGTAGTAGAATTTCAACTCCTTCCTGGGTCTCTGGTTTCCGAGCCTGGTATCTAAGTCTTTGGTGGCATTGGAGATAGGTTAACATTGGAGGACTTGGTACCTGGTCCCCAGTCATCCACCTACACTTAATGTTTAATCTTGGGCCTTCTGCCTCTTTCTAATTGTTCCCTCTGCATAAACAGTGTTTTCCACTCTACACATTGTGTCTAAGGCTTGGAACTGCAGCCTTCTGGCAGCATCCTAGGTCAAAATAACTCCTCTGGAGACAGAAAGTCCACTGTCCTTTCCCACATATCATATACTCCTAGAGAAGATTCCCTCTGTCTCATGAGTGGATGGCTCTGCCAGAGTTCCTGCCCACAGCTGCTTCTTGGCTCTGAGGAAGCTTCTCTGTGCCAGAGGCAGAGCAAGAGCTCTAAGCATGCGTTCTAAGCTCTAAGACCGTCTGTGGGGAAGAGCTGTAACAGTGCAGGGGAGGAAGGCTCGAACTCATCCTCTGTTTGCAGAAAGCAACAACAGTGGGTGGAGTCGACCGTCTGACGGATACCAGCAAGTACACTGGCGCCCACAAGGAGCGCTTTGACAAGAGTGGCAAAGGCAAGGGCATCAAAGGACGAGAAGAAACCACAGACAACTCAGGCTATGTGAGCGGCTACAAGGGTGCTGGCACCTATGATAAGAAGAACAGCAAGTAGAGGGCCCCATCTTGGCCTCTAGTCCCCTGATCCTGTGCTTTTAATAGCGGGGAGTCAGAAACAATAAATATCCGTGTTGCAGCAGCTAGTGTGCTTGGTCTCATAAGGATGCTGGACAGGTTGGCCCATTGGTAGTTGGGGGGAAGAAAGCCCAAGGAGTCAAGGTTTACAGCCTTGCACCCTTGTGCCTACAAAGATTTGAGTTCTCCTTGTTAACTGCCTCTAAGTGTAGGACTGAGGAATAGATTTGGAGATAAGAGACCATTTATGGGAAGAGTTTAAATACGATAAAACTATGTTGTATAAAATTCACAAAAAAAGAAAAAAAGAGTTAAACAAGGAGTAGAAGCAGAAGTATTGGCTTAGTGTGTTCACACAGCATGGCATCCATCCCTCCTCCCTCCCAAAAGGAAGCAGTAGCTCTTGATTTTGACGTCCATGGCGCAGACATCAGCTACTAGACCTTTTATGTACCTCTCACCGTCCTCATCTGTTGCAGTCCAAACTTGCTGGGAGAGAAGCAGAAACCAGGCAGGGAAACCCAACACCTTTTTGAAATCTATTCTAGAGAATGGAGAATCCATTTGTAGCACCCAGCCCAGAGCCAGGTTTCACCTGCCCCACTTCCATCACAGGGCCCACAGAAAAGAAGTCATTTCTGACTGCTGAGAGTAATTCAGAATAAATCAGAGTAATTCTGACTGCAGAGGTGGGTGGTCACCAGGACTCCAAGAGCAGGAAACAGAACGAAATCATAATTGAGTTTTTAACTTTTTATGTTGAAATCACACATATTCACAAGAAATTACAAAAATCGGCACAGAGAGGTCTCTTGAACCTTTTGCCCAGTTTCCCCCAGTGGTTTGTGAACTTTCCATGAGGAGAACTGGGTCTGCCTCATCTGCTGCCACCTGAGCAGCAGACTCTGGAGTCTGGGAAATGTTGGGAAGAGATATAAGGAAAAGGATTCAGGGTCCTTGGGAGGAACAGAGGAGAAAAGATCATTTGAGATCCCAGGGGGCCAAGGTGAGAGGTAGATGGAGAATGTTTGAATAAGGGAAAATAGGACAACTAATGGCTGTGCGGAGTAACACAAAGAAGCAGCGCTAGGCTCTGTGGTAGAAGGCAGGAGACAAGTACAGGCTACATATGAAAGGGAAATGTCACTTCACAGAGAAGAGCAGGCTGGAGGCTGGGGTGAGGAGGAACGTGGGGAAGTGAGGCAAAGCGGGCCTAAGGGTCCTAGGGAGGTTTCTATGGCTGCAGAGTGGCAGGAGTTCTAAGGGAAATGGGAGCCATGGAGGCTCAAAGGCTGAGAGCGACAGTGGGGGCAGGGAGAGATACCTGAGCAGGAGGCCAGTTACCATGGCATGAGCTGGGGTCCTGGGCCCATCCAGAAGTCAGAATCTGGCCCAGTGGATGGACAAGCACCGCCAGCTGGACACAGTCAGCATCTTGGGTGGGTTTTCCTGTCCCTGGGAGAGGGAAGATGGTGGTGGGGTCATGAGAAGGCTGTAAGAGCCTGAAGGATGAGCTCTGCCTGAGTGAGAAGTCAGGAAGACTTGCTGCAAGACTTGGGGTTTGGGAAGTGGCCTTGGGATGGCCTGTAGAGGCTTGTAAGAGGTAGAGGTGGAGCCTGTGGTTGGTCAGGGTATTTTAGCTGCAGCTGGGTGCTGGCTGTTGAGCGCCCAAGGTACAGACTGTGAGAGGGCAGGAGCTCTCAGTGAGAGTGCAGTATTCATTGTAATTCTCACAGAAGTTCTCACTGTACTTGCAGTACATAGATGTCTTCCCAAGGGGCATGGACTACATAATGGACCTTAGGGCAGTGCCAGTCTTGCAGTTTCCCCGCACGTAGGCCATAAGGCCATTACAGTAGCCATGGAAACCCTTTGGATAGTGAACCCTGGGATAGTCGATATATAAGGTGCGAAAGTTCTTGATGGCGGTCTGCATCCTGCTGCCCATCACCAGACTTGGCCTTAGAACGAGCTGGAGGAACAAGAGCCGGACCACAGCCGGTGCCATTCCTCCCGCTGTAGAGTTAAGGTGAGTAGAAGCAGATTAGATCTAGAGGGGCTTTCCACGCTTCCCAGAGCCTCCAGCTTCTCTGCCCTTCCCTATGGCCCTTGCTGACCCCCGAAGAGCTGCCGGTACCTCGAAGATCATCCAACAGAAATCCTGACCCTCCAGAGAGAGAAAAGGCACTTGCCCAAGGCCTCCCTCTGATCAGCCATCTATAGCCAACTCCTCTCCCCTGTTCATCACCATGTCTCAGTCTCACCGGGTCCTTGGGCTACAACACAGAATCAGGTCCTGGGGTGAGAGATGCTTCTGAGGTCTCCCTGGTTCCTGGCACCCTTCCTGATAAACACAGAAGGAACAGGAGACAGGCTGCCGTGGCAAGTCACACAGTTCTACAGGAAGAAGCTGAAGACAGCTAGGTGCATAGGCAGCAGGGCTGCTTCTTGCCCAAGGCCAAGGACAGCCTAGAATGGGATGGGGCTAAATAAGGTTCCTGGGTGAAAGACCAGTCTGGGAGGAGGGAGTGTCCCTGTGTTTGAGAAGCCCCTGTGCTGAGGGGGTTGGATGGGTAGGAGGAAAGAGCCATTGCTGTCTGGTTTCCTCTCTAGTATCTCTAGAACACTTAGTCCCAACCTTCTGACCAGCATGCTCTGAGGTCGGGGGCTTTCTCTGATGTTTTCTCTGCTCGTATGTGCTCTATTCTGAGAAAGGTGGGAAGGAAAGAACTGTCTTGCTTCTGAAGAACAAAGTGCTTCTTACTCTTGACCCTCAGAAAACCAACGGTTCACCAGTGTCTCATCACAAGCCCAGGGGGCCTTGAACATAGGTACCTCCCACCAAAGTTACAGGCTGAGGATAAAGAACCTCCCCAAGGACTCCCCATAGTCCTCATCAGTCCCCAGGCTATCCCACCAACACCCCTCACCTGTGACTTAGTTCCTGTCAGTTCAGAGCACTGCTAGAAATCTCTATACACTGACTCTGAAGCCTCACGCTTGGCAGGTTGACTTGAGAGGATGTGAACCACCTGACCTGATTAGATCTTTACAATTGGTTGGTCTGTGGTAGTTTGTCCTGCTGGGGAAAGTGCTGGGCTCCCAAGTCAGTTTTTATCAAATATCTGGGCCTTCATCAGAGTCAACCAGGACCTTGTCAGCGTGAGTCCTCCACTTAGACCATACTCCCTTTGTCTTCCTGCAGGTGTTGCCCACATTTGCACATTTTTAGGCTTTTTTCTGTTTGTGACAGGGTCTTACTATCATAGGTATTTATCACCCCTCCCAGCTCCTTTCACTTACTCTTAGGAGAACATTTTGACCTTCAGTAGCAGAAGAGGGTATCAGAAAGGTGCTCCAAGGCTCACTGTGGAACTCGGGATGAAAGAGTTGGGCTAGAAGAGAGTTGGTATTTTCTCTGTTGTCTCTCATTTGAACCCTCCTCTGGACCCACTCTTTCTGGTGCCAGTAACTAGAGTCCAAAACTAAATCCATTCTCCTCACAACTTGAGTATCCTCTTGTATCGTTGTCTTAGTTTATGTTCCCATCACTGGGAAAAAACTTGGATTAGAGCAACTTATGGATTTATTCTGGCTCTCAGTTCAAGGATAGTCCATCAAAGTAGGAAGTCAAGGCAGTACATGCTTGAAGCAGCTGGTCACATCACATTCACAATCAGGAAGCAAGGCGTGAGGACCATGCATGGCCACTCAACTTGCTTCCTCTCATACAGTCCAGGATCCCACCCAGGGAATGCTGCCACCCAGTGAGTGAGTCTTCCCACTTCAATTCCTACAATCAAGATCATCCCCCACAGGCATGCCGAGACCCATCTCCCAGATGATTTCAGAGTCTGTCAAGTTGACAGTTAGCTTCCTCCATTTTCTGTGATCCTGACTCTTCTATCTCTCTGATTAACAACCAGGAGTCAGGAGGGAAGGTGATGGTTTTTGAGAAAAACAGACCAAGAACTGAGTCCTAGCTCAGTTATATGATGTGTGTCATCACTTGGAGTTTACTGAGCTACCATTCACTTCTGTGTCTTCATCTGTTCATGAGGACAGTACTTATACTTCATGGTAGAATTAGGATTCATTATGATGTAAATCAAGGGCTTTCGCCTAGTGCCTGGCATACGGTGAGGACTCAGTCATATAGCCCTGAGAATCTCATCTACAACTTTTCCCAGATCTGTCCCTTCCATGACTACTTCTTCCTTTGCTTGGGCCATCTTCTTGCCTGGACACCACACACTCTTCAACTCCAATAAGTCTCAATGTCTTTCATACTACTTGAGTGAAAACGTAGTCCCCTTTCATTTAGTAGCCTTTGCAAAGCTTCATGTTTCTTACTGTGTATAATCCAGTCAACATCTCACAGGACATAAGACTTTTCATGATCTTGCCTTTGCCCATGTTTGCAAGCAGTGATCTGCACACTGGCCAGTTTCCCACCTGTTAGCCCACCCCACGTCCCCGTGCTGTCTCCTCTATTGGAATTCCACTGACATTCCCCCTTACCTTCCTGCCCCATTCACTCCAGAGCTAGCTCATGAAGACAGTCCTGAGGTCTCATTTCAGAGGTCTGCTTAGAAGACCTCCTCAGATGACTGTGTGCATCCAGGCAAGTGAGGACAAAGCCCACACAGGCCTACACGGGCAGGTGGCTCTAATTTTCAGGCTGTAGTTTACAGCCTGGCTGATCCATCTGTACTCTGAGATACTGGCTTCAATCCCACAATGTCTGGGACACCGGCTTCAATCATGATACCCCTTCCCTAGTCCCTCAAGGCTGCAGCCGCCCTCAGAACAGAAGGGAGCTTTGTACTTTGTATTCCTTTCTTCTTTCATTCCTCACCCCCATCACCACTCTGCAGTCCTTCCACCAACCACCTCACCTGTGCACACAAGATCCCAGAAACTTGCGGAACTTCACATTGAAGAAGAAGCAGTTAATATTGGGCTATTTCCTCTTCTGTGAGATAATACCTTCCTTATTTTATAAAGCTGTAAAAAGATAAAAGACAAGTACAAAAGTGCCTGTTATTCTTTAAACAGTATATAAAAGGATAACTGGACACATGAATCCTAGGGTCTTTTTTGTCTATTTGAGACAGGTTCTCCCTGCAGCCCCAGCTCGAACTTTCTAAGTAGACCAGGCTAGTCTTGATCTCACAGAGACCTGCTTGCCTCTGCCTTCCGTGTGCTGGGACTAAAGGTGAGTACCACTATGCACAGCCATTTTTATCAGGTCCTCTGCTAGAGCAACCAGTGCTCTTAATCACTGAGCCAACTCTCCAGGGCCCAGGCTGATAATTTTTGAGCTTGCAGGAGTCACAGCTGGGTAAGACTGTTGATGACTTTTCTTCCCCAGCAGTCCGTATAGCACTTTCCAGCACTATGGAAACTAGCCAGCAGGGAAGAACCTTCCAGGTCAGTACCAGCTTGCTTTCTCCATGTCCTGTGACCCAACTATGCAGCAACGAAGTCTTACAACCAGGTTCTGGTGGGTAACCAAGAGGGATGGCAAGAGCCAGTATTGCTTGGGAGGGTCTATGAGATACCCCCAAATAAATGATAATTTAAAAAAATAACTCAGGGGCCTAGAGAGATGGCTCAGTGTTTTGAAGCACTCTGCTCTTCCAGAGGACCCGAGGTCAGTTCCCAGCATTCACACTGGGCAGCTTGTAAGCCGTTGTACCTGTGGCTCCAAGAGAGCTGATGCCTTCTTCTCTTCCGGTACCATTATGCATGTGGCGCACACACAGACATGCACACGCATGAATAATATAAAGTTCAAATATTTCTAAAAGATGCATTGTTTTTCTTTTTCTTTTATGTATTTGTGTATTTTGTTTTTTTGAGACAGGATCTCCCTATAGCCCCAGGTGGCCAGAACTCACTATGTAGACCAGACTGGCCTCTCTCACACAGAGATCCATCTGATTCTGCTTCCTGAGTGCTGGGATTAAAGGCGTGTACCATCATGCCGGCTAAGATTTTATTTGTTTTAATTTTATGTGTATGAGTGTTTTGCCTGCATGCATTACTTGCAAGCCCAGTAGTGCTCACAGAGGCCAGAGGAGGGCATCAGATCCCCTGGAACTGGAGTTATGGACAGGTTTTAGCCACCATGTGGATGCTGGGAACTGACCTCAGGTGCTCTGGAAGAGCAGTAAGTTCCACTGAGCCATCTCTCCAGCCACCCCAAAATTTAAATCTTTAAAATAACAACTCACTGGGGCTGGAGAGATGGTTCAGCAGTTAAGAGCACTGACTGCTCTTGTGGAGAACCCAGGTTCAGTTCCTAGCACCAATGTGGTAGCTAATATCCGTCCATAACTCCAGTTCCAGGGGATCTGACACCCTCTTCTTACCTCCATTGCCAGTGCACAACACAGGTGCACCTACATTCAGGCAATCCGCTAATACACATAAAATTAAAATAATAAAATATTTGAAAAAATTTGTCACAAAGGTATGCTCACAGAGTCCAGAAAATTGCTGAGTGGGGACAAGTGATGGACCTTTGGTTGACAACTGCAGTCTTGGTGATATGGTCTCTAAAATCTTACCTAGCAGTGCTGACCCCTAGAATTGCTTCATACATCCTGATGACATCACTGTGGTTCTGTGTGCTCCTAAATCCTGGGATGTGTGGGATTGTTAAATCATACATTGAACTTCATATATATATATATAAGAATTACTCTCAGCATACACCAAGTTTCAGAAGAGATAAAGATTGTTTAATTAGTGGTTCTCAACTAGAAGCAATCTGGTAACGTCTAGGGATGTTTTTGGTTGTCCTAACTGGGAGCTTCTACTGGCATGAGGCCAGGGGTGTTGCTAAACACACAATATTGCACAGGAAAACCCCCACATCAAAGAATTATCCAGACCAACACGTAAATAATGCGGAGATTGAGAAGTCCTAGTCAACTAATAATCAGATTTCCTAACAAGAGCAGACTTATTCTTATATATTTACATGAGTTGGTAAAAAGCTGGGTTACAATTGGTGGTGCAGCACTTGACTAGGACATACAAGACCCTGTCTTGGAGTCAGTGTCCAGCACTGCTCACTGCTGACAAGCTCTGTTGGTGGTGAACCCAGAATTGAAGTATATGCCTTGTAGCCAAAAAGGTAGAATCACGGATCCATAGCTTTTAAAAAAAATTTTATTATTTCTATTTTATGTGTATGCTTGTATTGCCTGCATGTAGGTAAGTGCACCTGTGTCGGGCCCGCAGAGGTCAGAAGAGGCTGTTGGATCCCCTGGCCACCAACAGTTGTTAGCTGCCATGTGGGTGCTAACACAACCAGTATTTTTAACCACTGAGCCATCTCTCCAGCTACTTTTCTTTAAGGTATAGTCCCACTATGTAGCCCAGACTGGCCTCAAACTCACGATCCTCTGCTTCAGCCTCCTGCGTGCCAGGACTACAGTTGTGCACTACCACAACTTATAACATTCAGGGTATTCCGCTATGTCCTGTGGAAGGTAGAAAGTAAGTGCTGTTAACAGATGTTTACAGACTTCTGAGAATCGATGGTCTATATTGGAGAACAACAAATACGTATGAAGAAATAACCAATGACTCCAATCAGAAAATCATATTTTATAAAGATAGCAAATGCGTCAGGAATTCTAGACTTCAGAGATGAGAAAGACATCTCAGCAGGCTGGATGGAGCGGAGTTTGCAGAATGCTCACCTAGAATGAACAAAGTTCTAAATTTGACCTGAGCACAAGGTGCAGAGGCATCACCTGTGATCCCAGCATGAGGGCGGTGGAAGCATGAGGATGGCCAGCCTTAGTTACACAACAAGTTCAAGGCCAGCCTGGACTACATGGGTGGTAGAAGTTAAGTGAAGCTAAAGAGGGTTATGAACAGTATGTTTGAGAAAAGGGAGAAAACCAGTCTGGTGTGGCTGGAGCACTGAGCGGGAGGAGAAAACATCAGCTATGACATTAGAAAGGCAGGTTTGCCAGATGGAGATAGGTCTGAGTATGGGCTGAGGAGGTTACTCTGGATATGAGGAGGGGGACCTGGCAAAGGCTCATGACAGAGCAACCTGCTAAAACCCCTCACCCCAAGACCAGGCTCCTCTCTTACATGCTCTGGCTTGTCTAAAGCTCTAGGAGCCAAGGATTCCAGCCTTTGTTCAGGGCTGCCTCCTCCAAACCCACAGCTGTCCCAGGAAAGGCCACGGGCATTCAGAGACCTGACTTGAGTCCCACAGCTGACCCCAGTTTACAGCGCGCTTCACTTTCCTCAAACACAGAAATGAGCCCATCACCCTGTTTATCCAAGGCTGACAACATTAGGCTAACAGAACTTGGATCAGCTCCTGCTTAGAGGGAACACTCTCATGGGCTTTCCACTGGAATCCAGAGGCTGTGTGGAACTCAGGAAGAGAGAGAGAGGGGCTGGCTCTGAAGGGTAGGCACCAATCCCGACTCACCTCTCCTCTCCCTCTTGTCCCTCCCACTGCAGGCAGAGGAAGCCGCAGCTGTTGTGGTGCTGGGAACACGGGCAAAGATCCACCTGGCACTGCTGGGATTCTCACACCACCACTCAACTTCACACACACACACACACACATGAGTGAGTTATCCCAGGTCCCAAAAGACAAACACCACGTGTTGGTCCACATACAAGGATCCTAGCTTTGACTCTTGGCTATTGATAGATTCTGTGAGAGGGGGGAATCATTATCTTTCGTTGTATACCCTCTGCTGGGCCCAGCAGGCTCCACAAGATAGCTCCAAACCCACAGTCACAAAAATGCCTGACTCCTCCTCCTAGCTTTGTCCTCTTTCCTCTGAACTCAGTGAACATAAAATGGCAAAATTATCCAAGTGCAAAATGAAGCGGATCTTGCAGGCTATATAGTGTAGGCAACTAAAATCGAATCCAAATAACTGGGGCAAAGCAAACCTGCAGGTTTCAAGCTGAAGGTTTCAACTTCTCTACTTCAGTTTTCATATGCAAACTTGAAACTTACTCCAGTTTCCTTTGACCTGAGACAGTGGAGCTTTGTTTCATTTGCACCTGGTATGAAGGCAGCCTTCTGGAGATCCCAGCATAATTAAGTCAAAGAGCAAACTAGGATAATTGCAATGAGGGGAAAACACAGAGCGCAGGGCATTTCAGATCATGGTTTGGAAGCATCTCACTTTCACAAAATGGGAACTGCAAAGGACTCTGGGCTAAGAATTCAAATGAGCTTACAGTGTTCTGCCCCCTCCCCCAGCCCTAGCCTGTACTTCCAGGAGCTGAACTGGCCCAAGCTGATATGACTTTGATCCACAATCTACTTTAATTATATATATTTAAATTTTTTAAAATTATTTTTATGTGTAGTAGTGAATTGCCTGCATGTAGGTAGGTGTACAAATGTCATGAAATGCCCACAGAGATAAGAAGAGGGCATCAAATCCCCTGGACCTGGGTTACTGATGGTTGTTAGCTACCATGTGAGTGCTGGGAATCGAACCTGGGTTCTCTACAAGAGCATACAGTTCTCTTAACCTCTGAGCCATCTCTTCAGCCCACACAACTTTCTTTGAAACGGATTCTGGGGCTGGTGAGAGGGGCTCAGTGGATAAAGGTTGCCTGCCATCAATCCTGACAACCTGAGTTTGATGCCCAAGCCCCATATGGCAGGCAGAAGAGCTGACTCCTGTCCTCTGACCTCAACTCTCTTTCTCTGTCTCTATCTCTCTCTGTCTCTCTCCTCTCTCTCCCTCTTTCTCTCACACAAAGTAAATGTACAAACAAAACATGGCTGTGTGTGTGTGTGTGTGTGTGTGTGTGTGTGTGTGTGTGTGTGTGTGTCTACAGTAGTAGTAGGACATAATAATACTCTATACAGAAGTTCAGGTACCTTAAGGAAGATGTGAGCTGTCTTCACAGCCTGGCATCACTGAGGATACACCAGCTATGCTAGAGGCTTGTGTGGACTTGTCTTCGATGCTCTAGTGCCATCTAGTGGTGCTGTCCATCTCCAGCACTACTTTTCTCGCCAAAGCCCATTTTTGCCCACAGCTGTGCCTACTAAAAATTATATCCCTGCTAAAGGGAAAGAAGGAACTCAAGAGAGGTGGGACCATAGGAGAAGGGTATTATTGAGGGAGGAATGGGAAAAATGGGGCACCTTAAATGGGGAAACAATGGTGGAAGGGTTAGACAATGTGAGAGATTAACAATGCCTTGCTAGCTACCAGGGGGAACCATATTAGTCTGAAAACCTACTGACAAATTATACATACAACCAGATCAAAGAATGTAATATATGTCTAGGCAAGGTTTATCTGAGAGTGTTTGGTCTTTGCCCAAGCTCTATCTACATGGTATACGGTAATTAAAAGTACCAGACTGGTGGAACTAACCTTCTTGGATGTTTAACAGCCATACTTTGAAGCCTATACTAATTTGGTCAGAGGGACATAAAGGACAGTTTTTGCTTCTTGCCCTCCTAGGTTGACTAAGTTCCAGGAGGCTATGAGCATCTCTCAAAATGTCCTGTAACTGTGGTGAGTCACCTGTCCTCTTGAGCAAGGAGGCCGTGGAGACCCCACCAGATGGACCTGAACCAGTGTCCAGTCTATAAAGAGGATAGTCAACACAGAGGAAACATTTCCTCCATGCTTCCAAGCGAAGCCATCCATGGTCTAGCAGGATGTTTGACTTGTCTTCACATAGATGGAACTGGTAAAAGAAAATGGAGCCAGAGGCTCCTCCCAAGCCTATGTGACCCCCGAGGAGCAGATCCTCAAATGACCTTAAGAGTAAAAATAAATTGATTTATCTGGGCCGACTGTAGGGTCTTAAACACCCAAAAGGAAAGTATAACCAAAGATTAATGGGGTCAATATAATTTTTAAGAGTCCATATGCATAGCAAAAGGCTACATAACAAGAAACAATGCCAGACAGGAGATATTTTCCTTTGAGTTGTTGGCCAGGGTGGCCCCAAAGACTCCCAGAGAGTAACCCAGCATAGAACTGAGAAAATGATTAGCAGACCCCAATCTTATCTAAAGGAATGTTGACAACTGATTGCTGCTAGAGAGGAACAGCTGATCTTCCTAAAGCAAGGATCTCTAGATAGGCTCGGACAAGCACTGGAGAATGGCTGGGGGCGCTGACAACACAGTAGAGAGTAACAGGGACTACAGAGTATATGGGCTCCAGTGTGTGGGAGGGGGGAGGGTATGGGAGGGTTCCATTTGGGAAGTGGGTATATACATGAATAAGACTGTGTGGGATATTCTGTATGATATACACAAAAAATCAACAAATTTTAAAAAAGACATATTTGAGGAGGAAGCATAAAAATTTACTTCATGTTAAATAGTAGAGGTGATGAACACTACCAGTGTAATCTACCTGATGACTTTATATTTATACTCAGGTACTAAGGATCTGAGTGTAACCAACTGTGACTAGTAATCATCAGATACATAGAGATTAAAGACACATGTGCAAACATCTAAGTGTTAGTAGCATTAAAAATGTGGAAACAGCATATTTTAAAATGAAATGGAGATCTTT